>NC_092745.1:47798874-48165749 GCF_047496795.1 Chiloscyllium punctatum | reverse complement strand
GGTTCAAAGGATTATATCGGAAATATAGAACAGAATTGAAGCTTTTGTCCAACCAGTGTGTGCTGGAATTGAGGGTCCACTCTAGCTTCCTCCTAACTGCTTTATTGGACACTATCAGCATAGTCCCTTATTCCCTCTATTCCATTTCCCTTTTTCAGTGTCCCCATAAATGCATCTGTGCTATTTGCTTCACTGCTCCTCGTCTTCCCATGTTCTGTTTGCTCTCCATTGCCTATGTTGTATGTTTGGTTAGCATGGCTAGGTGCAATTACTGAGTCTTCAATAGGTCAAAACAATAACTAGTCTGTTACATTCTGAGGAACAATATGTCGTTTTACAGAAGAATTGCTATCTCTGCTGAAGCTGTGCTGATTTTGTTTTTAATTGTGTCTTGAGTGTGTGATCCATTCTAACATCCCATGATAAAGTATTGCTCATTCTGTCCAAGACAGTAACCATTTCAAACCCTGAAGGTAGAATCTGAGTAAAGATGTTTAATTGATATTTCCTGGGATTAGAAGGTTCTTCTGCAAGAAGAAATTGTGGTGAATCAGTCCAGGCTCCCTGTAATTCAAATGATTGAGGGGAAACCTCGCTGAAAGACCATGTTCTGAAAAGGTTTCACAGAATATATGCTGAGAGGTGATTTTCCTTCAGTGAATAAGAAGGAAATGCAAGTTTACAACATTATAAAACTTCATCTTAAGAGAAGCAAATGCAGTGGGGGCATTTTAGGCTATTTTGTAATCATTGTCCTTTCTTGTGTATGTGTAAAAATATGTCTATATGAATAAATTAATTATCATGATTGCAAATACATTTCAACGTTGAGTAAAGAAAACTCTTCATCATTTCTCAAAAGCCTTTGAGCAAACCTGTAATTTGTCTGTTCTGAACAGTGACAACATTCAAAGAGGATGAAGCACATTTTGTTCATTTGAATGATACATCCAATATCGTGCCGTCAAGAGGTGGACAGTGGAGGGGAATCATCCATCCTATTATCTCCTCCCTGACTATACCTGTATATAAAAACAAGCGTAGAATGAATGTTGAGGATTAAGGATAATCTTATTAAATTTTGAAAGCACCTTGATGGCCCATATGGTGTGATCCTCCTCTCAAGTTATTATGTTCTTAACAGACTGAGATCTGCATCTTTTAAGGAGCTTAGAATTTCTTAAAGCTCCATCTTAATGGCAATGCTACCATTTCTGAACTGCACTCTGCATTAGGAAAAAACAAAACAACAATTCAAACTTTTCCAAGAACATAATCACTTGTTGGATACAGCTTTTAAAAATTGGTTTTCAATTGATGGCATATACATTTCTTTACTCTGTCTAGTCCCAAAGGTATCTATGCTGATATCGAACAATTTCATTGGACCTGTAATAGTCCAGGCTAAATTTATGACTGGCTGGCCATTATAGTATTCCTATTTATTTTGTTCTTTGTATTTTCAGATGAAATAGTGTGCCTCATTCACATGGTTAAGGAGGATAACTGGAAAAGTAGATGCTTGGTTTCCTATTCTAACTGCTTGGATAGCACAATGGTTCATTAGTTAGCACTGCTTCCTCATGGCACCAGGAACTTGGATTCAATTCCAGCCTTGGGTGACGATCTATGTGGAGCTTGTACATTCTCCCCTTGTCTGCATAGGCTTTCTCCCACATACAAAGATGTGCAGGTTAGGTGGATTAGCCACGTAAATGTGGAGTAACAGGTGTAGGGTGAGATGCTCTTTGGAGGTCTGTGCAGACTCGATGGGCTGAATGGTCTCTGTCTGCACAATGGGGATTTGATAATGCTATGGTGCCATTGCCACTGTCACCACATAACCTTGTGAATGGTTGCTGAGCTTCAGGAATTGATACTGTACTTAGTTAGGCAAGAGTTGAGAGTGTGGTGCTAGAAAAGCACAGCAGGTCAGGCAGCATCTGAGGAGCAGGAGAATCGACGTTTTGGCATGACTTAAGCTTACACACTGCTGGAAGTTATTTGATTCACTACTACTTTGTAACAAGATTTTGTTTGGTTCTTCAGTCTGTGTGTTTACACCAGATTAGGATTGGTGAAGGCTTTTGATATTGATGACTTGAGTGGCTGCTTGACACTTTTCATATTTTCAGCTGAGCAGTTTGATTTTTCCAGTGTAGATTTTAAAAGCCCCTTTGCTGAATTGTCAGTTTCAGGACCATTTCAAAGATTTGGGAGCTGGCTTCACTTTAATAGGTTAAGATCAGAAAAGAAGAAATGTATTTTCACATTCCTAACTTACAAGATATAGACTGGCTTGTAGGGTTCTGTACCTGACCCATTACACACTCAATGAGATCTTTCAGATCTTCTTACAGAATTACACAATTGATGCAGTGCAGAAGAAAGCTGGCACAATGTGCCAAATGGCACAAGCTATTCAACCTTGCATAAGATCTCTTTCCAAATGTGGCAGTAGTAAGAACCTGACCTACTGCTGCATGATGGGATACTTGACTAAGGTAAAAGGTGACCAGGCTCGCAGCTATAGTGAAAAGGTACTACTGGAGATCAAGATTGAGATTGTGTAATTATAGTTTAACGAAATATAGAGAGTGTACCTTAAACTCGTTAGTTTCTCTGTCCTTGAGCAACATCAGGAACAAAGGGAGTATGCTTATCTTTATCTTGAATTATTGGATTCAATATTACTTGAGTGCTGAATGTAATCTAAATCAAAACAAGCAAAGGTTGCTTGTTTCATTTTATAAATATGGACTGACTGTTCAGCTCGAGAGAGAGACAGTGAGTGCTGGGAGGCAGTGAAGACTGTGACAGCCTCTCTGTGAATTCACAAAAAATAAAACTTCTTAAAACAAGTCTCGAAGTCTCAGGGTAAGTAATTTCCTCAACACCAAATAATCATTCTCAATCTCAATAACATACCCTCTTGAACATCTAGTTCCACCAGAAAACCTGTGCATTGTTACCAGATAAGGATCAGATCAGATTAATGTGTGAAGTGTGCACTGGCTTTGTAAGCGATTGAATTAATTGTCTGGGCTTACTCATGAAGAGTCATTGGCCTGGTTATATTCTGAATAGCTGGTGATGTTTGTGGAGTAATGCTTGATTGTAAATCATTATCTTCAAGAGAATAAAAGGAATGATTGTGTAATTTAAAAACAAGAGTCTCAATTGAAGACAATTTAAATGCTTTGAGTTAAAAATTCAATGAAGCCTGTTAATTGTCACAGCGATTATGATGCACAATCTTTGTTGTTCTGACATGATCATTGCATTGATCCCAGAATGAGACATGCCACTTACTGGCAGCACTCTCACAGGATGCCTTGCTATGTCCCCCAGGGTTAAGTCAAGTTAAAATTAGTTTGCATATCTTAAAGGCACTGTGCTTAGGAGCTTGTAAAACTGCTTGAGAAAGTCTTTTGAGGAAGGAACATGACACTTAATGGAGGTGGAGTCAAGCGAGACTTTTTTTGATGCAACAAAACAGACCTTGGACCAGGAGTTCATGAGGAAAAGGACCATGTTCCCATAGGGATAAGAACGCCGTGGGCGGCACGGTGGCAGTGGGCGGCACGGTGGCACAGTGGTTAGCACTGCTGCCTCACAGCGCCAGAGACCCGGGTTCAATTCCCGCCTCAGGCGACTGACTGTGTGGAGTTTGCACATTCTCCCCGTGTCTGCGTGGGTTTCCTCCGGGTGCTCCGGTTTCCTCCCACAGTCCAAAGATGTGCAGGTCAGGTGAATTGGCCATGCTAAATTGTCCGTAGTGTTAGGTTAGGGGTAGATGTAGGGGTATGGGTGGGTTGCGCTTCGGCGGGGCGGTGTGGACTTGTTGGGCCGAAGGGCCTGTTTCCACACTGTAAGTAATCTAATCTAAAAACGCCCTCCAGGGACAGGAATGTTCCAAGGAATTGGAATTGACAGTCATGTTATCAGTACAATGAGTCTGATGTTCTAGTATGTGTGGTGAAATTCAGTGATTGTCTCTTCAAATACAAGATTCTGTCCATGCCACACAGAAACCCTTTCACTACCCAATGCAACATGGCTCCACTACTTACTGATCTCAACTCCTCCCCAACTTGGAGAATGCTCATCACATACTCACCAGTTGGATCAATGTTACAGGGCTCGCACCCACATCTTTCAGCTTCACAGTTGGTGTTGCCAGAAACATCACCCCAAACCCATTGTAAGCTCACAGGCGCTCCGGCCTCCTGTTTACTGCATATAGATGACACACCATACGAGAGGGCAGTGAGAACAGATGGGAGACACTGACATTTCCTGAGCTCCTGGCCAGAGCTGTTGATCTGCATTATTGGACTGGGTGTAATAAATGTTGTTTTTTGAGCTTTTACAGATGATAAAAAAGATGATCATATGACATTACTACATTCATCTGCTTAAATTGCACTTCACCATTCTCATCACTCCCGAATTACAAGCTGCAGATGGTGTGACTATGAGTCCCCGCTTGTTTTCCCACACAACACCCTCAACCTCATTCCAACTGTATTCTTCTGCATTTATGTTTCAGACACTGCAGAACCAATATCCTGGCCAGACATTGCAACCTGATAGGGAGGAACACTGAGCAACAGGACAAATCTGATCAAATGGTGCCATTGCATAGTCTGACATTTGCAACCACCACATTATGCATACCCAAGGGAGCTCAGAATTGGGATCTGCATGAGGTGAGGTACAGAGCAGGACTGAACTACAGGCAGATCTTGGAGAGTCATTAGCCATACACAGGTCATGGGCACAGCTGGGTTCTTTTGCAGAGGTGTTGGATGAAATAGCACTCCATGCAGGCGAACATTGACTATTTAATGTCTGAGTCATACTTAAAGGTATCATATTCCTAACTTACATGATATTGGCATTTTGATGTTTAAATCTGGATCATGCATTGCTCAAATTGCCACCAAAAGTCAAGTGACATCAGAGAAAAAGAGTTCACTCAAGCTGCAGAAAGTTATTAAGATGTAAATGACCGTGGGTAAGGTGCCAGCACTATCACCTGATGAAGGAGCGTCGCTCTGAAAGCTAGTGTGCTTCCAATTAAACCTGTTGGACTATAACCTGGTGTTGTGTGATTTTTAACTTTGCCTCAAAAAGACATTCAGGTACAAAACTACCTCTGGACAGTACAATCCCATTATCGTTTATATGTCAAAACTCAAAATTCAATAGCTAATGCCAGCATAGAGTCCTAGAAATATACAGCACGGAAACAGACCCTTCAGTCCAACCCATCCATACTGACCAGATATCCCAACCTAATCTAGTCCCACCTGCCAGCAGCCGGCCCATATCACTCCAAACCCTTCCTATTCATGTACCCATTCAGATGCCTTTTAAATGTTGCAATTGTACTAGCCTCCACCACTTCCTCTGGCAGCTCAATCCATACACATACCACCCCCTGCGTGAAAAAGTTGCCCCTTATGTCTCTTTTATATCCTTCCCCTCTCACCCTAAACCTATGCCTTCTAGTTCTGGACTCCCTGACCCCAAGGAAAAGATTTTGTCTATTTATCCTATCCATGCTCCTCATGATTTTATAAGGTCATCCCTCAGCCTCCGATGCTCCAGGGAAAACAGCCCGAGCTTGGTTATCCTCTCCCTATAGCTCAAATCCTCCAACACTGGCAACATTCTTGTAAATCTTTTCAGAACCTTTTCAAGTTTCACAACATCTTTCTGATTGGAAGGAGACCAGAATTGTACGCAATATTCCAACAGTGGCCTAACCAATGTCCTGTACAGCTGCAGCAAGACCTCCCAACCCCTGTACTCAATACTCTGACCAATAAAGGAAAGCATACCAAATGCCGCCTTCACTATCCTATCAACCTGTAACTCTACTTTCAAGGAGCTATGAACCTGCACTCCAAGGTCTCTTTGTTCAGCAACATTCCCGAGGACCTTACCATTAAGTGTATAAGTCCTGCTAAGATTTGCATTTCCAAAATGCAGCACCTCACATTTATCTAAATTAAACGCCATCTGCCACTTTTCAACCATTGGCTCATCTGATCAAGGTCCTGTTATAATCTGAGGTAATCCTCACTGTCCAATTTTGGTGTCATCTGCAAACTTACTAATTATACCTCTTCTGCTCACATTCCAAATCATTTATATAAAATGATGAAAAGTTGTGGACCCAGCACTGATCATTGTGGCACTCCACTGGTCACAGGCTCCCAGTCTGAAAAACAACCCTCCACCACCACCTTCTACCTTTGAGCCAGTTCTGTATCCAAATGGCTAGTTCTCCCTGTATTCCATGAGATCTAACCTTGCTAATCAGTCTCCCATGGGGAACCTTTTCGAACACCTTACTGAAGTCCATATAGATCACATCTGCTGCTCTGCCCTCATCAATCCATTTTGTTACTTCTTCAAAAAACCCAATTAAGTTTGTGAGACATGATTTCCCACGCTCAGTCATGCTGACTATCCCTAATCAGTCCTTGCCTTTCCAAATACATGTACATCCTGTCCCTTAGGATTCCCTCCAACAACTTGCCCACCACCGACATCAGGCTCACTGGTCTATAGTTCCCTGGCTTGTCCTTACCACCCTTCTTAAACAGTGGCACCACGTTAACAAACCTCCAGTCTTCCAGCACCTCGCCTGTGACTATCGATGATACACATATCTCAGTAAGAGGCCCAGCAATCGCTTCCCACAGAGTTCGAGGGTACACCAGATCAGAGCAATATCTGAGATTAACAACATCACAACAAAAGGTACAGACAAATCAGTTTATGACAGGCAGTTGTGAACAACCACTATTCAAATTCAGTATGAAACAATGGCTTCTAACATTGAAACATGTATGGGGCGAATGCAAGTATTGATCACATGATCAAAACTGACCTCCGATAACAAACCTTATTGCCCCAAGAAACAGATTAGTATGAGAAGCAACAGAAGAGGGCTAATTTCTCTTTACAAAATAGCAGAACCCTGCATAACAACCAGTCCTCTGTTTTGGAGGGTAAGGCAATTTCACGTTAAAAGCTTTCCCTGCTCAGAATCTCAACTTTAATCTCTTCTAGACATCTGGAGACTTCTGATTTTCATTCAACTCTAGGAAGAGCCCATTCAAGTCTGTATACATTAAAAACTGTGGATGCTGGAAATCCGAAACCAAAACAGAAAGTGCTGGAGAGACTAAGCAGGTCTGGCGGCCTGGGTGGAGGTAGTGTTTAAACTCCAATGATCCCTCATCAGAACAATGTGCATCTAATGGACTGAAATTTGAACATGTAATTTATTTCTGCTAATGCGCTAAATGCCCACTTTGACTTTAAAATTCACCATTCCTCTCTGCACTTGGAAGGAGAGAGTGTGTTTGCTGCATTTACATTTTGGTCTACTGTGAGTAAATGTTCTGATTTTAAACTTGCCTGAAAACCAGCTTAACTTCTATCACCAAATGTTACAGCGCTGAAGACTGAAAACCCTTCTCCTAAACAGAACAGAAAAGGAAAGAGAAGAATGCTATCCCTAACTTCCATCTGTATAATCAGTTCCGGCACAGACTTTGTTGTTACTGTCAAGGCACATACAGGATTCTAGCTCCCATTTATTTGCAGAGCTTCATGTAGAGTTGGAATCTGTCATTTTTTGCGGTGGACGTACTGCCCAACTTCATGACAGCGTTTGCACACTCTGATGTGATGCAGCGTCTGCTGGTCAGTATCCCCACTTGCATTGCTACAGAGCCAGCAGCCACGTTACAACCTGCCTCCAGCCGTGTAAGTGCATGCTGAGATTGTGAGATCGATACTTGTTGCTGTGCGAGGCCAGCCTCGTGTTCTTCAAGCTCAGAGTTTTCATCAATGTCTGTGCTCCAAGGAACATTCAGGTCCTCACTGCCTTTTCTGTTAGTAGAACCTGGGGATTGCTGAGACACCACCGAGAGGAGGTGGGTTGGTATCAGCTGCACGCTTCCTGTTAACAAGTCAGCCGGCCCAGACTTTGCACCACCAATCCCACCTCCTACCAGTAGCACCCCGCCCCCCCCACCCCCACCGACTCCTGCCTATGCCTAGATATAAACTCCAATGACAGGCCTCATATATCCTATGCAGTTGTCTCCACTCCTCCTCCTCCATGCACCCCACCCCCACCCAGCCGTGCTGTCAGTCAACAGCATTGCACCTTTCTGGCTACCATCACTGAGTTAGCATTGTATCGCCCAAGCTCAAGAAAGTGCACTCACAAGCCCAATGTGGAATGGTTTTGTTTTTAGATGTAGCTCCGCAGCAGAGGGGATGCGAAGGTGTGGAATAGTGGAACATTGAGGGTTCAGGGCTAACTGGAAATCAGTTGGGTTAAGGGGTCCTGGATGCCCTTCCTAAGTTGCTCCCGTGACATCCATATTGTGAAGAAGGAAGCAGGCCACCTTGTGTTTGCAGAGAGATCCCTTCAGGCGGTCCAGACAGCTAGACCCTTAGAGTCATAGAGATGTACAGCATGGAAACAGACCCTTCGGTCCAACCCGTCTATGCCGACCAGATATCCCAACCCAATCTAGTCTCACCTGCCAGCACCTGGCCCATATCCCTCCAAACCCTTCCTATTCATATACCCATCCAAATGCCTTTTAAATGTTCTAATTGTACCAGCCTTCACCATATCCTCTGGCAGTTCATTCCTTACTCGTATCACCCTCTGTGTGAAAAAGTTGCCCCTTAGGTCTCTTTCCCCTCTCACCCTAAACCTATGCCCTCTAGTTCTGGACTCCCCGACACCAGGGAAAAGACTTTGTCTATTTATCCTATCCATGCTCCTCATAATTTTGTAAACCTCTATAAGGTCACCCCTCAGCCTCCGACGCTCCAGTGAAAACAGCCCCAGCCTGTTCAGCCTCTCCCTGTAGCTCAGATCCTCCAACCCTGGCAACATCCTTGTAAATCTTTTCTGAACCCTTTCAAGTTTCACAACATCTTTCCGATAGGAAGGAGACCAGAATTGCACGCAATATTCCAACAGTGGCCTAACCAATGTCCTGTACAGCCACAACATGACCTCCCAACTCCTGTACTCAATACACTGACCAATAAAGGAAAGCGTACCAAACGCCTTCTTCACTATCTTATTTGAGAACACTGAGGGTTTTCTCCGCAATGTTCCTGGCAGCAGAAAGGCTTTGACAGTAACATGCAGTATCCATGGGTGGCTATGGGGCAGACGGACGTTACAGGCCCAGAGTCAAGTGGCTAGGACTTGGTACCAAGCAGTCTCTCTAGCCCGAGGGTTCGGATATCACAAGAGTGGTTAACTGGAGCAGTTACCAGCTGCTGGTATAGCAGGCAGTTACACACTGGTTACATTTGTGACTGATACTGTCACTAGCTCTAATGCCACACATGAACATGCGAACTCTCAGCATCATATCACAGTATTTCTGTGGCTGGTACATTAGGTTGCTGCAGGCAGGGACTCATCAGGAGTATTTGCAGTGATCTCACTTGCATGAATGGAATGTTTAGATTGAAAATTTGGCACATGCTGGGAATTTTGCATTAAAACTTGATTTTATTATAAAACAGTTTGAGTAAGACATAATAAATGTCAATCCTCGTTAAGCCCTGTTAACCATGTAAATTTGTAAAGTCGCAGCAAATTGATACAGACAGATGAGTATGCATGAACTTCTGTTACCGAGGATGTTGCAACTCTTAATGTAATCACAATCTGATTGATGTCATGGAAGTAGTTTGCACATGCACGTCAAACTGCATGTGCACATCAACTCGAGGCCATCGTTCCTGAGTTGGGAACATGCACGCCATTACAAATGCGATTTTCTATTCAGGGAATGATCCCCATTGAAGTTAAATCACATTTTAATATGAAGGGTTTGCAGAGCCACATGTAGACAATGGACGATGTCTTGCAACAACTAGGAATCCTGCTCCTGGTTTAGCATAGAAACGAGGAGCAGAGGTAGGGCGTACGGAGCTTCAAGCTTGCTCCACTATTTCAACATAGTCATGGCAGGTGCTCTATCTCAAAAGCCACCAAGCTCATTCCACCTGTCTCTTGCTGGAATGTAATCCTTTTTCTTGGTGTACAGGAACACTGTCACTTCCCTGACACAGTGCTGCAGATCATACTGTACATTATTAGAGATATTACTGACTGCTCACTCTGCAAGGATCCAGGTGCAGAGACGTTGAGGAGCAGAGTGACCTTGACAAACACTGGCTGTAGCTTCATTTGGGAGATAAGTGTTCAGCCCATTGAATGTGAACCAGCTGGGCCTCAAGTGAAGTTTGGAAAATAGCTCCCTGAAAGTGCTTGATGGGTACGATCCATTGCTAGAAACTCACAGTATTCTGATATTTTGGACCATGGTGTGTGAATCACTTTTATTCCTTCTTTCTTGCTCAAATAGAGGCCTAAGATTATATAATTTTCTTCTAGTGTGATCTATCCAGCATTCACCACATGTTTAACATCATTTCTCTATTTTAAATGATATCCTTCAAGAGAGTAACCCAGTGATTTATTTACATTTTTGCATTTCTTGTATCTGTGTTTTTCAATCCTCACCCCCCACTTAAAGGCTTTTATTTCTAACAATCACAATTGGACATGTATTGGACAGCGAATAAGGTTACTTCAGAGTACAATGGGATCTTGATCAGATGGGCCAATGGGCTGAGGAGTGGCAGATGGAGTTTAATTTAGATAAATGCAAGGTGCTGCATTTTGGAAAGGCAAATCAGAGCAGGACTTACACACTTAATGGTAAGGTTCAAGGGAGTGTTGCTGAACAAAGAGTGCAGGTTCCTAGTTCCTTGAAAGTGGAGTCACGGGTAGATAGAATAGTGAAGAAGACATTTGGTATTGTTGCTTTATTGGAGAGGGCATTGAGAAAAGGAGTTGGGGAGGTCATGTTGTAGTTGTACAAGACTTCGGCTCGGCCACTTTTGGAATATTGTGTGCAATTCTGGTCTCCTTCCTATTGGAAAGATGTTGTGGAACTTGAAAAGGTTCAGGAAAAATTTACAAGGATGTAGCCAGGATTGAACGATTTCAGTTACAGGAAGAGGCTGAGTAAGCTGGGGCTGTTTTTCCTGGAGTGTCGGAGGGGTAACCTTATAGTGGTTTATAAAATCATGAGAGGCGTGGATGGGTAAATAGACAAGGTCTTTTCCCTGAGATGGTGGAGTCCAGAACTAGACGGCATAGATTTAGGGTGAGAAGGGAAAAATTTGAAAGGGACCTAAGTGACAACGTTTTCACACAGAGGGTGGTGCATGTTTGGAATGAGCTGCCAGAGGAAGTGGTGGAGGCTGGTAGAACTGCAATATTTAAATGGCATCTAGATGGGTATATGAATAGGAAGGGTTTGGAGGGATATGGGTCAAGTGCTGGCAAATGGGACTAGTTCAGGTTAGGATAGCTGGTCGGCATGGACAAGTTGGACCGAAGGGTCTGTTTCCATGCTGTACATTTCTATGAGTTGAGTGCACCATTCCACCCTGTCCTATACTGCAAGTTTATTATTTTCTCCTTATGGTTTGTTGCGGCCTTATTGCTTTCCACTTTTAAGTTATCCACATGATTTGTAATTGTACTTTCACTGCCCAAGAACAGCTAAAAACATTTCCACCGCATCTAATTGCTGCATAACAATGAAATGCAAAATGTTTTCCATTGATTTAAAAATTATCCGTTGGAAATCACCTATAATGTAAATTCAGTGAAAAATATTTCAGTGGAATGAGGTTGACATGAGTGGGTGAGTATCATTAGTTCACAATTTTTGTAATTATGCCTGTGTGGTGAATGGTAGGGTGGTAATTAGGACAAAAAGGAAGAAACACAGATACTGGCCATTTCAAAGAAAAGCAGATGATATTGGAAATGCACTACATTCGAAAAGGAAAACGTTAATATTTCCGGTAAACACTCCATCAAAGTTGACTGAATGTCTTTTCCATAATTATCCCATTAGCTCATGTTCAGACAGTCATTATTTCACAGAGCTGAATTTGCTGTTTGTTTGGTGTGGAGTGGTGTAACCCATTGTGACATCCTGTGAGTCCTGAAGAAGGGTTACACCTGAAATTCCGACTTCTCCACCTCCTGATGCTGCTTGGCCTGTTGTGTTCTTCCAGCCTCCTACCCGTCCACTGTGATATCCAGCATTTATTGCTTTCAGTACAGATTCTAGCATCTGCAGTCGTTTGCTTCTGCAGATGAGTCCATCATGGGGTTAGCAAAGGCCACTGTTAAAGAATAGCTATGTTTGCATCTGGTATAGCCAGCTACAAACGCTCACTTTAACTGGCTGACTTATACACCCACTTTGACTAGTTACCCTCCCGAAACTTAATCTTGTCAATTATTAAATTAAGAGCCATGTAGAATGAATGAGAATCTTTCCCCTAGATTCCATCATCCCTAGTGTCAATGCCATCTTTTAACCCTAGCCACACACCCAATCAAGTGGTTATGATCCAAAGTTGCCCTTCATTGTCACTTAAGTGGTACAGCAGTCCTAAATTCAGTGCTTCTCACATCACATAGATGATGTGGCTGGCACCCCTTGCACACAAACAGCAGTTAGAGCAGGAAGTTGTGATTTTAAGTGCCAAATGCTTAGCTCACTGGACCATTGACACATCCCATCTTGTATCCCTCCCTAAGTCTACGTTGCTCATTCCCTGATGCCCCCTGTATGCTAACATCGTATGATTGTTCTGTGTGGGACAATCACGTAGAGGGAAGCCGTCAAGTGATGCAAAACACTATTTTCCATTTGCAAATGGAAATCAAACAAAATGAGGCTGCATTTCTCTCTGAATACAAGTTAACTGCTTGCATCTTGAGCAAAAATATTTTGCAGTCAACAACTGATCCACTGCATGAAACTGAGATTTGTGGCACATTATGTCCGGTGTAAATTGCTGAGGTGCATTAGACAAGTAGCAGAATATCATCGTCATCACGCCTGTTGCCTGCTACATTATTTTTACTGGCCAAAGAATAGGCTGCATTGTATCTGCACCTTTTCTTAGTCAGGTGGTTGAGTCACAGAGTCATTAGCCTCTGTTGCAGTGGGTAACCCTTGTGTCCAAGCCTTGCATGACATCTGCACCTTTACGAGCTGCAGGAATACGAGATCCCTCAAGGATGTCAGAGTCATGGCACCTCCAAGGGGACAACACAAACCTCTCGGATGTGGTTTTTGATGGCCACGAGTGATTTGCACATTGATGGGTTGGAAATCTCTTCAATTGATGAACTCTGCTGCATTATAGCATGCTTCTCTCAATGCGATGTGCCCTGCACTTGGGACAAATCCTACTCTCAGTGCCATAGCACTGACCTTGTCACATGGAGGTAATGTGTACTAGCACGATCTGGCATAAATGGCATTGGTTACGAATGGTGGATGTTTGGGGAAGTTCACACAGATCACCAGTTGCTCCTTGAAAAGACCCAGTTGTATGAAAGTTGAATGCAGCCATCACCTTGGCAGCCAACAGGATAGGATGACTATCCACTTCTTCAGGTCCCAGGCCCCACATAGATCAGTGACAGTGTCCTGGAACATGCTCAGCCTACAGTGACATTACCTTTCAGTCATTTGGAGGACATAACATTGAGGACAAGACCTGGGTGTTCTCTATCTCCACCACATCCTCTTGTTGTTCACTGGTATAATCTGGACTTGCTCTCCAAACTCTATTGCAGACTGGGGCTTGTGGTCCTCATATCGAAAAGGACTCACTGAACTTTTTACACAGTTCCCCAAGATGTCTCACCCTGGCCCACACCGTCCAGGGCTGGTAAAATTCTGCTGTCCGTTTTTGAGTGATTGATGTTAATGTAATAAATTTTGGGGGCCTGAGTTAGACATCTAAAGATCTTTTGAAGTTCAGATAAAGAGGCCAAGCAAGATACTTTTGACTTCAAAGGCCTTTTTTCAACTGCCTGACAAGGGAAGAAACCTTTGAAGAAATACATTAACAAGTAATAATGTTGAAGAAAGCACCATCTGTTTCTGCTGTCATTGTGATTGAGGCAATATGATTACTTTAATTTATACTGCCACTGTCATTGTAAAAATCCAGTCAGTCCTTGGAGAGGACCCTTGCGCATTTCAGATTCTGCTGTAGGCAATACACTTCATCCCAAGCAAAGTGAGACTTTGATGGGAAGAGACAACTGGCCACAGAAGATTCTGCTGTAACTCCTGGTTCTTGTTATGAAAGAGAGTGACACAGAAGAATCTGTTTCACATTCTTTTACTTAAGGGAAATGTCAAAATATTTCTAATAAATGATGCCTTTTCCCCATGTACCTCATTGTTTTATCTAAAAAAAAGTCTTGTTTCTTTTGATGCAATTTACCTGAAATTGGCATGGTCAATGCAAAAGATTTTAACGGCAAATCATTTTCCGTCCAACTTGAGTTTGAATCCTTTGCAAATTCAAAAAACATTGAGTTTGGAACAGGCGCCATTATAAACCTGATCATAATTTTAATTAAGTTAGTCACCTTGGAAGTTTTTTTTCTCTGTGCATTTGTTTATGGTTCCAACTTAAAAATGACCATGGAAACAATAGGGAAGAATTCAAATAACTTTACCTGTCTTTCAAGAGGCTTTATAATAAAACAAATTAGTTAGTTCAGGGATGGAGGGTTGAGTTGTTAAAAGCTGACTAACTCAATGTAACTGGGAAGGATTTTCTTGCATTAATCTTCAGAGTTAAATTTGAATCATTCATAGATAATGGATTAACTGAATAACCTTTCGTGCAATGAGCTCATTTCCACGTGCATTAGCTGAAATATACAACATTATGTTTTTTAAAAAAGTGTTTTCAATGTTGCTGAATGATGTCGGTTCAGAGTTTCACTTGCATTCTGCAAAGATTTTGAGCAGAAACACAAGGAAAACACCTTTTACAAGCAGGTACAATTTTGGGTTTAATTTGCGCCACATTTGCTAAAAGCCTGTCAGGCAGAAACTAAGCTGGTTTGTTCCTCAAAGTTATCAATATTTTGAAGTGGAAAACATTCCATTTCAACCATCCATTGTCAGTATCTGAAATGCCCCACTTTGCTGTGACAGCATAACTGAACTTCAACCTTGAAATCGCTGCCCCCTCTTTTGACTAGTATGGCATTTCCCTTATCAATCATTCTTTCATTGTCTCTGTCCAAACGTATTCTGCATTCAATTGCTCTTGAATTCGTTCTTTAACCATAATAGTCTGACAGCACGTTACATCACGTTAGGGGCGGCACGGCGGCACAGTGGTTAGCACTGCTGCCTCACAGCGCCAGAGACCCGAGTTCAATTCCTGACTCAGGCAACTGACTGTGTGGAGTTTGCACATTCTCCCCGTGTCTGCGTGGGTTTCCTCTGGGTGCTCCAGTTTCCTCCCACAGTCCAAAGATGTGTACGTCAGGTGAATTGGCCATGCTAAATTGCCCGTAGTGTTAGGTAAAGGGGTAAATGTACAGGAATGGGTGGGTTACGCTTCGGCGGGTCGGTGTGGACTTGTTGGGCCAAAGGGCCTGTTTCCATACTGTAAGTAATCTAATCTAATCTAATCTAATCTCCCTTCAACAAGGCCCAACCAATTGTAGAAAGCATTTGGTTATGTTTGCCATATCAGACCTGGCTGTTCTCCAATATATCCACATGAATGAAAGAAATAAATTGCAGACAGCCACCAGTAGGTTCAACATTGATATTTTTTAAACATTCCCAGGGATGCAGAGCTTGAATCAGGTAATGTTATTTGAATTCATCCTTATTGTTCCCATGGTCATTTTTAAGTTGGAACCATAAATTGTTATGTTAAAACTCCTTAATGTATTGCTGGGTATGAATAGCACTTTCATAAAATTTGAAAAGTTTTCTATTTTTTCATGGCTGCTGCAGAAATTCAGAACCATGATGCAAAGTTCAGGCAGAGCTGCAGTCATCTGTTATTATAGAAATTCTTCGGAATCTTTCTCTGTGATGACATGAACTAGTATCAAGTACTAAAGGCATCAACATCACTGTTTAACAAACGAGTTCCTTTGCTTTCCAATCCATTATTAAAAGACCTTCCAAAATGAGTCAATTTGGTTACAGTAAGTCACATGTGCAATGATCACTGACAGTTGTAGTTGGCAGAAACTCGTGAGAAACCCAGAGTTGGGAAGCTTGATGAGCCAAGTTTCTGTTTGAAAACCTTATTTGCACTTGCTAAGTTCAGAAAAGCACTTTTTGTAAGCAACAATGTTATTTAACTCATAGAATCCCTGCAGTGCAGATAGAGACCAGTCAGCTCATCGAATTTGCACTTACCCCCCCCAAAAGACCACCCACACACACTCAAGCCTACATGGTATCCCCGTAACCTCACATTTCCCATGGCTAATCCTCCCAGCCTACAAATCCCTGTACACTATGGGGCAATTTGGCATGGTACGTCTTTGGACTGTGGGTGGAAACACACGGAGAGAATATGCAAACTCCACACGGATGGTAGCCCAAGGCTGGAATTGAACCCCAGTCCCTGGTGCTGTCAGGCAGCAGTGCTAACCACTGAGCCACTGTGCTGCCCCATGCTGTTAGTGTTGCTTTATTATTTTATATGTGTGGTAAGCTAAATAAAAGATCTGTGCAAATATTTGTCGATGATTTCACTGCAGAAATAAAAAAAACAAAAGTAAATTTTGAGTTGAACTTGGCACCTGGCTGTGCTTTGTTATGTCCTGTGGTGAAGCAGTAGCATCTTTACTGGGTCAGAAACTCTGGGTTTGAGACCTACACCAGAAATTCTTCATATAGAAGGTACGTTCATAGTGTAATCAAATAGGGTGATTATTAACCAATAAACAGGAGGAAAGAGTGGGGAAGTCTCCTAGTTAGTCACCTGCAGAAGGCCATAGCAAATTCCTTGCAGTGAAGGTGATGTTTGGTATGTTTGCCTTTATTGGTCAGTGCATTGACTATAAGAGTTGGGAGGTCATGATGCAGCTGTACAGAGACATTGATTAGGCCACGTTTTGAATACTGTATGCAATTCTAGTCTCCCTGCTATTGGAAGAATGTTGTGAAGCTTGAACTGGTTCAGGAAAGATTTCCAAGAATGTTGCCAGGGTTGGAGGGTTTGAGCTCTAGGGAGAGGTTGAATAGGCTGGGGCTATTTTCCCTGGAGCGCCGGAGGCTGAGGGGTGACCTTTATAAAATCATGGAGGCATGGATAGGGTGAACAAGCCAAGGTCTTTTCCCTAGCGCAGAGGAGTCAAAAATGAGAGGGTGTATGTTTAAGATGAGAGGAGAAGCTTTAAAAGAGATATAAGTGGCAACCTTTTCACACAGAGGGTGGTGCATGTACAGAATGAGCTGCCAGAGGAAGTGGTGGAGGCTGGTACAATTACAACATTTAAAAGGCATCTGGATGGGTACGTGAATAGGAAGGATTTAGAGGGATATGGGCATGATGCTGGCAAATATGAACTAGATCAATTTGGGTATCTGGTTGACATGGACAAGTTGGACCGTAGGGCCTGTTTCCATGCTGTACAACTGTATGACTCTACTTTCCCCATAAGCATGAAAACGTTGTACAAAAATCCAGGTCCCAACACCAGAAATAAAGTCAGCAGAAGAGACAGGCAGTGCAGAATTGTACAGATAGGAGGCAGGGAATATATATCATTTAACAGTGAGAGTGGACTGTAAGCAGTGAAAGTTCATGTCAGTTCAAGTGATTTCTAGGATTTTCATTGAAGATGTCAACTGCGCACCCTGTGGAAGGTTTCCACATTTAATGGTACATGTGCGGAAGCCAGAACTTGCTATTAGTTTCACAGAGAAATAACATGATTGAACACTGACAGGTTCACCACCACTGTAGCTGAAAACTCTGAGCTAAAAAATTAGATAGTGTCCTAAACACTCCTTCGGAATCAATTACAAAACATTATGAATTGGTCCAAATGGTATGAAATATATCTATAGTTTGGACAGTTTGCATGCATCCTTCCAGGTATTGTGTATCTGGGCTTTGGAATATTTTCCATTTCTGCTTAATCCTCATCTCCATATTAAGATCGCAATTTTGCCTTTAGTCACCATTAAATTTTTTTGGCATTAGCATTTTTTGGATGAAACACATCCATTGTCGAGCACCATGAATTCCATTAAAATGCCTGATGTATTTGTTGTCATTTATTCAGAAAAGATTATTGAAAAATAAACGGTGTTTTCAATTATAAAAGAATTTTTGATATATGCTAACATTTCCTAAATCTCTTTTAATACCAAAGAAAGGAAATTTTACCTTTGCAAGATCACAAATCTATATTTAACTATATAAAATAAAAGCAGGTGTTTTCTGCAAGATTGGATTATTTTGACCGAAAACTTTCAAAAAAGTTAATTTCTTTTTTAGGTATATGTAAATGCATTTCAGAAGCATGTTGAGCATTTTCAATAAAATTCTATGTCAAGATTACAGACAATACTATTATTGAAGCATCTCGGGACAAGAAAATGGACAATTAAACAACTCATTGGAGGAGGAGTCTCCGCAAATAACACCATCCTCAATTTTGGTGGAGCCCAGCACATCAGTGCAAAAGTCTGATGCATTCATAACAATCTTCAGTCAGAAGTGCTGAGTGGGTGATCCATCTCTGGCTCCTCCAGTGGTCCCCAGCATCACAGGTACCAGTCTCCAGCCAATTTGATTCACTCCACATGTTTTCAAGAAACAGCTGGAGGCACTGGATACTGCACAGGCAGTGGGCCCTGATAACATTCTGGCAACAATACTGAAGGCTTGTGCTCTAGAACTTGCTGCACTCCTTGCCAAGTTCTTCCAGTACAGTTATAACACTGGCATCTACCTGACACTGTGGAAAATTGCCCAGGTATGTTCTATACCCAAAAAGCAGCACAAATCCAACCCGGCCAATTACTGCCCAATCAGTCTACTCTCCATCATCAGTAAAGTGATGAAAGTGTCATCAACAGTGTTATCAAATAGCACCTGCTCAGCAATAACCTGCTACATGATGCTCAGTTTGGGTTTCACCTGGCCTGGTTTAAGCATGGACAAAAGAGCTGAATTCCAGAGGTGAGGTGAGAGTGACAGCCCTTGACATCAAGGCCACATTTAACCAAGTGTGGCATCAAGGAGCCTTGGCAAAACTAGAATCAATGGGTATCATGGGGCAAACACTCCGCTGATTACAGTCATACCTGACACAAAAGAAGATGGTTGTGGTTGTGGAGAGTCAGTTATCTCAGCTCCAGGACACCTCTGCAGGAGCCCCTCAGGATAGTGTCCTAGGCTCAACAATCTTGAGCTGCTTCATTAATGACCTTCCCTCTGTTGTAAGGTCAGAAGTGGGGATGTTCGCCAATGATTGCACAGTGTTCAGCACCATTCGCAACTCCTCAGATACTGATGCAGTCCGTGTTCAAATGCAACAGGACCAGGACAATATCCAAGCTTGGGCTGACAAGTGGCAAGTAACATTCGTGCCACACAAATGCCAGACAATGACCATTACCAATAAGAGACAATTGAACCACCGGCCCTTGAGATGCAACGGTATTACAATCGCTGAGTCCCCCACTGTCATATTCTTGGGGTAGCCATTGAGCAGAAGCTCAACTGGACTCACCACATAAACACATTGGCTACAAAAGCAGGTCAGAGACTAGGGATACTATGGTGAGTAACTCACCTCCTGACACCCCAAAGTCTATCCACTATCTACAAGGCACATGTCAGGAGTGTGATGGAATATTCCCCACTTGCCTGGATAAATATGGCTCCAACGACATTCAAGAAGCCTGACACCATCCAGGACAAAGTAACTCCATTGATTGGCACCAAATCTACAAACATTCAATCCCTCCTGCTCAGTAGCAGCAGTGCATACTATCTACAAGTACACTGCAGATCCTTAGATAGCACCTTCCAAACCCACGACAACTTCCATCTAAAAGGACAAGGGTAGCAGGTACTTGGGAACACCACTACCTGCAAGCTCCCCTCCATACTGCTCACCACCCTGGCTTGGAAATGTACTGCCATTCCTTCCCAGTCATTGTGGGTCGATCCACAGCAAGTGGACTGCAGCGATTCAAGAAGGCAGCTCACCCCCACCTTCTCAAGGGCGATCAATGCTGGCCAGCCAGCGATGCCCAAGTCCCACAAATGAGTTAAAAAGAAACTCCAGAGGGTCCTTAGACATGTGCTTTGAGAGTATTGTGGGGAAATCTTCTTCTCTTGCTGATGAGCTTGGCTGTAGGAAAACCACTTAATTCAGTGGGATAATGGTGTAACTCCACCTCACCACCTTCCCACTCTGCTAAAAATTAACTCAGGGCAGAAAGGCCCATATTTGACCACACTGTGCTCTGGTCAATTGAAACTGTTTAGTGGCTGATTAATGATTGCTCCAGACCCACAGAAATGTCGTTGACTTCTAACTGCTCTCTGAAGTGAACTAGCAAGCCACTCAGCTATATTGAAACTTAGGGTGCCCAAAAGAAGGAGTAAAACTAGGCAGTTGCCCAACATTGAACTCAGCATTGGAAACAATAGCAGTAGGCACAGTCCTGCTGAACATGTAAGGTCCGTCCCAAGGGCATCTAGGGATTTTGCTAAAATTTCAAGCGCTCTCCCACAGATGAGTCAATTAACAGTCTGTGAGCATTCTAATGGGATCATCCTTTTCAGAAAATATCCCAGACTGTCCCTGGTTATGCCCTGTCTTACCAGCAGGGCAGTTCCTCTATGATGGTTTTAAAATCAGGAGGGGGTGGGCCTGAGAGTCCTCATTGTCAAATCTGGACTCCTCAATGGCATCAAGTCAAACATGAGTCAGGAAATCTCCTGTTGATTCCTACCTCCCATCACTAACAGTACTCCTCAGCTGATAATCAGAGCTCTTTCATATTGAACAACACGTGGACGAAGCAGTAAAGGTGACCAAGTACATGCAGGATAAATCTGGATGGAGGGATTTGAATGTCCATCACCAAGAGTAGCTCAGTAGCAAGACTACTGAATGAGCAGGTTGAGTCCTATAGGACATAACTGCTTGTTTAGGTCTGCATCAGATAATGAGAAAACCAACAAGAGGGCAAAGCTTACTTGACAATGTTCTCACCAATCTATTCGTAGCACATTTATTTGTCTCTGGCTGCATCAGTAGGAGTGACCATGATGTTGTCAATGTGGAGATTAAATCTGATCTTCGTATTGAGGTTACCAATGAGATAAACTTCAAACAGGAACTAAACACTGGGTATCGGTGAGATACTGTGGATCAGCAGCAGCAGCAACAGAATTGTATTCAACTATCTTCTGTCATCTTATGACCCAGCATCTCCCCTACTCTATTGTGTCACCAAGCCAGAGGATCAACACTGGTTCAGTGAAGGGAGCAGGATGGCATAACGAAAAATAAGATATCAACCTGCGAAAGCTCCCAAGCAGGACAGCTTACATGCCAAGCAGCATAAGCAGCAATTGTTCAGACATTGAGTGGAGGAGTTGGGATGTCATGTTGAGGTTGTACAGGACATTGGTGAGGCCTCTTTCAAATCATAGAATCCCTATAGCGTGGAAACAGGCCCTTCAGCCCAACAAGTCCACACTGATCCTCTGAAGACTCACCCATATAGACGCATTCCCCCTGAATGATGTAGCTAACCTACATATCCCTGAACACTTTGGGCAATTTAGCATGGCCGATTCACCTAACTTACACAGGGGGAGGAAACCATAGCACCCGGAGGAAACCCACACAGTCACAGGGAGAATGTGCAAACTTCACACAGACAGTCGCCCAAGGCCAGAATCGAACCCACGTCCCTAGTGCTGTGAGGCAGCAATGCTAACCACTGAGCCACCATGCTGCCTCCAGAATACTGTGTCCAGTTCTGGTCTCCCCATTATAGGAAGAATGGTATTAAGCTAGAGAGGGTTTAGAATAGATGTACCAGATATTGCTGGGTATGGAAGGTTTGAGTTATGAGGAAAGGCTGGATAGGTTGGGACTTCTTTCACAGGAACATAGGAGGTTGAGAGGTGACTTGATAGAAGTTTATAAAATAATAAGAGGTATCGATAAAGCTAATGGTAGTTGACTTTTCTTTAGGATAGGGGATTTCAAAAATAGGGCTTACATTTTTAAGTTGAGAGGACAGAGATTTAAAGAAGAAATGAGTGGTAATATCTTTACACAGAGGGTGGATGCATGTGGAATGAACTTTGAGAGAGAAGTGGATATGGGTGCAAACAGAAGGTTTAAAAGACATTTGAATCAGCACATGAACAAGAAATGTTTGGTGGAAGATGGGCCAGGAGCAGGTTAGTGGAATCAGTTTAGTTTGAGATTATGTTTGGCATGGACTAGTTGGATGGAAGGGTCTGTTTCCATGCTGTATGACTCTATGACAGAGCTTAGTGATTTCATAACCAACAAATTTTGCAGTGCTGCCACATCCAGTCATTGAAAATTTTGGGCAATCAAACTTTTAGCAGGAGGGTGAGGCTGCACAATTATCTTCATCCTTAATGGTTGCCACAGCAGTTTCCATGTTACCAATTAGGATCAAGATACTGAAATTAAAATGAGCCCTTGGCTCACAATCGAAGAATGCTGCTCACCATAGTACCCATCCACACAGTGACTGGGAAAATGGACTTCAACACAGATTAGCTTATAAATATACAAGTTGACGACAATAGTGGATAAAATGTTTTTTCAAACAGGGATTTTATTTTTGGTTTGTAGCACTGTAATATCAAGCTGAGGCAGATAATATGATGCCATAACAGTGTGAGTAATACCCTGTCACAGCTTATAATGACAGAGGCAATTTGAAAAAATGTTTCCTTTCCAACAGGATTACTATGTCAAACTTGTACCAGCATGATCAGCCATTACAATTTCAGTAACCAAGCAACTTCTGCAAGATTTCCCAATGAGAAAATAAGGGGTGGGAGGAAGATGATGTCCTAATGGTGTTATCTCTAGACTATTGATCCAATAATCCAGGCAATATCATGGAGACTCTGGTTTGAATCCTACCATGACAGAGAGTGGAGTTTGAATTCAATAAAAGTCTGGTATTTGGAGCATAATGATGACCATGCAACTATTGTCGATTGTCATGCGGAAAAAAAATTACCTGGTTCACTAATTTCCTTGAGGGAAGGAACCTGCCATCCTTACCTGGTCTGGACAGCATGTGATTCCAGACCCACAGCAATATGTTTGACACTTAACTGCCTGGTGGGCAATTAATGATGGGATGGGTAATAAATGCTGCCTGGACAGTGACGCCCATGTTCCCATGAGTGAATAAAACCAAATAATCAAAGTTTAAGAAACTTCGCAAACTTAGCTAAGTCTCACTTTTAAACTTCAATTACTTTGGTGTGTTTGAAGGGTAACCTCAGCAGCAAGATAGTGACTTATTTGATGCCAACTTGTTTGATATTATCTATGTTTCCTGTTAATGTGCATTATTTGGAACAGATTAAAGCTGCCAATACGCTTAGGTATTTATCCAGAGCCTTCATTACCACCTTCATTTATCTATACTTCAACCTTAGCTCTCAACTAAAGTGATGCCAAGTCCCAGCCAAAATATGTAGGTTAGCCAGCCAAGTCTAATGGGGTCAGTTGCAGATGTCAATCGGTGAGAAAATTATTGGCTGTAAGAATGTTTTTTCACTTACAAATCAATAAAAATGTGAGCTTAACAGCAATGGATGTAAAAATGCTCCTGCTTTGTTCACACTCAAAGAAAATAATTTTGTTTGGTTGCTGAAGCCATTAAAATCTTTTTCTTGTTTTATTTTGACAATTCAGTAAGATGCTTGAACTAAGCAGACATTTTCTTTTAGTCAAGCTCCAGCCAAAGTCATTGATGGTCCACATTGAATTTTTCTTACCAGTGACAACTGATATCCATTAAATAAAAGGTTTCTGAGCCTGCAGTCAGTTTTTCCACAACATTTTCTCTCTAAAATAATTTGAAATATATTTGCGAAGACAGGAGTCTTTTGATGAAATTGGTGTCCAGGGAAGGTCTTTTGGCCTTTATGTGGTTCGGATTAGGATAAACTTTTTCACTTGATCATGTTTGTAATATCCTCCCAACAATTCAATATTTAATTTTTGTATAGGCATGCTCAACTGTGCATTGATGTTTCCTATGCAGTGGTGTTACAGTTCTGTAGAGAAGTATGCCTGTATAATGAAGGAAGAAAATTGAAATGCTCTACCTATGTGTTTGCAGGGCTATTAATATCATCTTCCTAGCTGAAGAGCTATGGCAAAATATTTTTGCTAGCAGGGTTATTGCTTTTAGCTTGTACTTTTTTTTTAAGATTAGATTAGATTACTTACTGTGTGGAAACAGGCCCTTCGGCCCAACAAGTCCACACCGCCCCGCCGAAGCACAACTCACCCATACCCCTACATTTACTCCTTGCCTAACACTACGGGCAATTTAGCGTGGCCAATTTACCTGACCTGCACATTTTTGGACTGTGGGAGGAAACCGAAGCACTCGGAGGAAACCCACGCAGACACGGGGAGAACGTGCAAACTCCACACAGTCAGTCGCCTGAGGCGGGAATTGAACCCGGGTCTCTGGCGCTGTGAGGCAGCAGTGCTAACCACTCTGCCACCGTGCCACCCACTTCTGCCACCGTGCCACCCACTGTACTGTTGCTCCCATTTGCAAGCGGTAGATTCAAGAAAATGAAATCACAAGAGTGACAAGGAAAACCACTTACAATGGTACTTAAAACGTTCCTATCTGCCCATATTATTGATTGTGTAAGACAATGAATAGTTGTAATACCGCATATAGTCAGAAGGAACTTTTGTCTGATTGAAATCCCATTTGGACAGCTTTCCACCTGATTCTTTTTGACTCCAGTGTCAGTCAAAATCTTTGATGCTGCACATGGTCAAAAGTAGCCTTGGTGTCAAGGGCAATCACTCTCACGTCACAACTGGCGTTCATGTCTTTTGCACATGTTTGAACTAGGTTATCATTAGGTCAAGAGCTGAATGACCCTAACAGAACCCGACTGAGCATCAGCCCAGAGGATTTTTAAGTTGCTTTCAAGGCAGACCATGTAAGGATGGCAGTTTCCTTTCCTCAAGGACATGAATGAATCAGATGATTTTTTTTCTGACTATCATTAGACTCTTAGTTCCAGATTTTCATGGTTTCAAATTTCACCATCTGCAATCGTGGGATTTGAACCCGGGTCCCCAGAATAGTCCTCTAGATTAACAGTTGAGTGATAATACCACTAGGCTATTGCCTCCCCATCCATAATAAGCAATGAGGGATGTTGTGTACCGTCCACTTGTCTGGATGGTTACAAATCCAACAACACTCCAGAAGCTTGACACCATCCATGACAAAGCTGGCCAATTGATTGGCATTTTACCCACCACCTTCAACACTCAGTCCCGTCATCATGTACAGAACAGTAATGTGTACCATTTACACAATGCACTGAACCAATTAACCAAAGCTCCTTCGAAACCATGTTGCAAGCACATGGTCTCCACCACCTAGAAAGGCAAGGCCAACAAATGGTACCATCATCACCTGCAAGAATACTTTCAAACCACGCTCTCCTGACTGGGAACCATATTGTCATTCCTTTACTGTTGCTGGGTCAAAACCTTCCTTCCTAACAGCTCTGTGGGCCTACCTATACGCCAAGTACTCCAACGGTTCACCATCATCTTCTCAAAGGCAATTAGAGATGGGTGTTAAATGCTGGCTTAGCTAACAATGCCCACATCCCGTAAATGAATATAAAAAGTGTGGTTTCACCAATGTCATGTACAGTTGTAACAAGACATCTGTACTTTTGTATTTAATTCCTCTTGCAATGAATCCTGTTTGCTTTCCTAATTACTACTAGTCCTGTGCATTGTAATTCATTAAGAGTACCATCATCCCTCTGTACTGCAGCAATCTGTGGTCTGCCTCCATTTAAATAGTATTGCGTTTTTCTATTCTTCCTGACATAGTAGACAATCTTCTCGTTTTTGTTTATGTGCCATCCACCAAATTTAAACTCAAAGAACAATAGTCAGCAAAACTGATATGAAATTCAGAGCCAAATAAACTGAGCAGAAAACTCGGATATGGTATTGAGCGGCTTATCTTCCTCCACTCTGTTGGAATCCTCATCAGATGAGAATCACGAAGCAGCTTGTTCTTCCTGTACCTTTTGTCCTTGCTATAGCACAACGTTGTATGGACTATAGTACAAACACAATTATCCTGGAGGTGCTTGCTAGCTGAGACTGAAGGTTCATCGCCAGATCTGTCCACACTTGGCTGACACTATGACTTGCATAGCTGTTAATGTGTCTCACCCACTATTCATGGTATCCATTGGCAGATCTCCTCAGAGGTGTCATTAGCCATGCTTGCAGAATGTTTTCTTTGTCTCCTGGCAGCCAGCCTATATGGATGGTTCCAATTTTGAATGTGTCAAGATGTTGGACTGTAATAGTATACAAACATCAACGTAACTCCCTTGGCATCTTATGCAGACATGCATGAATCATTTTCTGTGATTGTACATTTGCTGACTTTGACAGAATGATATTCCTTGCTGCTCTCTAGAGTGCCTGGATTGTGATGCATATGTAGTCCGTGACACATTTACATTTGGGAATCCAGTTGGAGGTCTGAATCTGAATGTCTGCTTATTATGTTTTCATCATTGAATCTTCAAGTCCTGACAAATAACCATTGGTCACCTGTCTTATGAAGACTTCATGTTCAGCAATGTTTGTGAACTTGTATTTGAAGGAATGAGGATATCTAGATTTTTTAAAAACTGGGTCAATGAAAGGGCATTGTTGCTTTCTTTTAAACAAAGCATTTCCTAATTGTCACATGTCATAAGTTTATTTACTGGAATCGACCTGCATAGGTTTATGCCTCTCAGGCGCCTGTTTCTGTTTGGATATTGTTCATTGTGGTTGTGAGAAGCATGTTGAAAGAAAGAAGCTTCCCACCTCAACTGTTCTGTTTCTGCAAAGCAACTCTTGTTGTGGGTCCACTGTGATACATGGAGCACATCTCTGTCCACTGTGAGGCAATTTAGCATCACCAATCCACCTAACATGCACATCATTGGACTGTGGGAAGAAACCCACACAAACACAGAGAGAATGTGCAAATTCCACACAGTCACCCACAACTGGAATTGATTCCAGGTCCCTGGGGTTATCAGGCAGCAGTGCTAATCACTGTGCCTCTCCAGTTGATCAAGATCCCATTGTACTCTTAGATAACCTTCTTCATTGTCCAATATACCACCAATTCATAGTTTCAATAACTGCCTGTTGATATTATCCTTAATGCTGTCCAATATTTTATGCTTGACTGCTTCCCACAGCATGCCATTGACCCAATTGCTAACACTTGAAAAAGAGGTACAGAGTTGGGATAGTTCCTGGTTTACACTCCCACCACAGGAGACACAGCTTTGAAAGACTAGATTTTCATTTTGAAGAGTAGGCAGTATGTTGGGGTCAGGCCTATCATCCCTAGGAGTAATTTGAAAGCTGCCTGTTGAGTTATACCAATTATGAGGGTTACTTCATGCCCTGAGACTTCATCTCAGCTGTAATGAAAAAAAAACACGTCTCTTATCCCATACATTTCTTCGCCCTCACCCATTCCCCTTGGATCCTCACAGCCTCCATGAAAATCAATGGTCAACCCTGCCCTCCATGGCCCCTCATATTTCAATGAGGACAATGCATTTAAATCCATCATGCATTCAAACACAATCCAAAGGTGTGTAGATTAGGTGAATTGGGCACACTGAACTGCCCATTGTGTTCAGGGATATGTGGGTTAGGTGCATTAGTCAGGGATAAATGTAGGGTAAGGAAATGGATGTGGGTGGGTTAATCTTCAGAGGGTCAGTGTGAACTTATTGGGCCCAATGGCCTGTTTCCACATTGTAAGGATTCTAATTCTATTATTGACATAAGTGGGGACTGCTTTTGCCGTTGGTATTTGTATCATAGAAATGTACTCCATAGAAGGAGATCTTTCAGCTCGTGGTGTGTGTACTGGCTCTTTGAAAAAGATGTCCGATTCATCCCATTTCCCTTCAATAATTAAACTACTCTCAATCAATACGAAAATGTCACCGATGCTGCCAGATGACCTCAATCTTAAAGTGCTCTAGTCTCGACTGGAATGTTCCTGCTTGATAATTCTATAAATAAAATGATTATGGCATTGAAGAATTTTCTTTTTTTTCCAGAAATGCAATTCACTTTAGATTGAGTTGGAAACTGAAACAGCAGATAGTGAAAAACATTGATGGAAAATACTGCACTCTACGCTGGTGTGAGTGGAAGCGTATTTTTAATGTCCAAGTAACCATTCCAATCAGTGAGCTAGTAACAAGCTAATTTTATTTTTAGACTCTGTGGAACATTCTGTCAAGGAATAACAAAAAGCAATGCAAGATAATACCTTGGGGTGCAATTGCTACAACAGGCTTATTCTCAAATGGTGACATCCAGTGTTTTGTTGACAATATATAGATATTATGAGTTTCAACCCCCTGAGGATTACCATTTGGAGCATTTCCCTGTTTCACATGAAAGTTCATTGTGTCAAAGCTGCAATAACTTTTCTTGCATGTGGACAGAAGAATGACAAGCAGCTCAATTCTGCTAGTTCAAGTTGTTTCTCTACTTTTTATAGACTTCACCAATCATATCTGTAGAAAACTATCTTCAAATAGCTCCCAGTGCTGTTCATTGTAATGGTCATTGTATCAGTAACCATGTGCAGAAACTACCTAAATTTTAATTGTGTCCAAACCACACTCTTTAAGTTGCCCATGGTATAATGTGCTGGTTCCCATGAATTTTGTCCATGAGATGCTGCACATGAGCTAATTGTCCAAGCAGGTGGTAATGCTAAAAGCTGTCCCACGAATGCCTTCCTGCCATAAATAAAATGAAATATTACCACCTACCTTTATGTAGTATTTTCTAGTTTCTACACCGCTAGTCAGATGGTTCAGAAAAATCTAGGAGCATGAAAGCTTAAGATGAAATCATTTTCTTTATGAGGAAAAGAATTGACCCTGTTCTGTACAACTGTCAGCTGGTCATCCTATAATAGATAGCACAGCTCTGTAGCGGAGTCAAAGATAGTCAATACTTATGGCTCTTGACAATACATATACTGATATTTACAGATGTGGCTCATGAAGTAGTGATTTACGTTGCCCAAACACTTCTTTTTCTCATTTCATCAGCATTTATTGGCCATTATTTAAACCAGGTTCAATGGTCAGAACTCTCAAAGGTTGCCTATCTTCATCCCTGTGAGCTAGAATTGGCATTTACCAAAAATGTTGAAGAAAATAATCGGAGGAAAAGCACAATCCAATGAAAAAACTCATCCACAGAGCAAAGGAAATATGATTGCATCATGTAAAAAAAGTAAGAATGAAAACATTTAAAACTTCAATATCATTATCTGATAAATCTATTTTTCAATGGTATCATTTTAAATGGTCAGTAATGTACTGGAATTGGAGCCTTGTGAAAATTCTTGAAACTCTGCAAGGAACTTGATTTCAATTTTTCATTGAAATGCAACCTTTGCCTGCCTTTTCCATATCCTCACGGTGTGCCATTCAGAATTTTGGAACAATTATGAATTAGACTCATCACGATTTTAATTTTGTGACCTGCTGCCAGCAAGCTTCCATGTTATCGGTAAAGACTTATAAATTCAAGGCTATGGATTTGAAGGTTGGGATTGTGACACTGTTATCTGCAGGACATCGCTTTTGAGCTGGTCACCTATTTCAAAATTGTAGCTAAATTCCTTCTACACTACCTCGTAACTAATCAATTTTTGACACACAACGTATCCTGCAAATTGGTGTGTCATATTTACCACTCACAATCCCATGTTTCAGTGAGGACCATTGTAGTTCAGATGTTTGCAGTAGAGTTTCTCCTTTTCTGGTATCAATGCTACATCTCAAGCAACTTACATGGAAGTAAGATCAGTTAATCACAGTTGGGTTGCAATACTGCATAATACCAACAGGGTGAGTTCAATTCCGACACCAGCTGAGGTTACTATGAAGGGGTCTCTTTCTTAATCTTGTGCTCACCTACGGTGACCCTCAGGTTCTCTCTATCTCTGAGGAAAGACCAGCCTGTGGCCCTGTTAGGACCTTACGTTTAACTTTTTGTGGAATGGTAGTAGCAAAACAAAATGCACGTGGCATTGTAATATTTCCATTGATTCTGAGGAAGAGGGTTATGCATTAAAGCTTTAGTAGCTGCAGGTGTTTTTTCCCCCAATATTGCATAAAATTTTGAAAATCATCTCATACCTCATGTGATTCAAGACTACCCATAAACTGCCTATACGTGAATGTTTGACTAAGCCCAGAGGCCACAAACTTGTGCAATCTTTTCCATTTTGTAGCTTCTCCAAACAGTGTTGATAGTCCTGAAAATCCAACAGCAACTCGTCATCAAATCGATCCACTTTTCTGAAATCCAATGGATATGCTGTTAGCATGTTAATGTCTCAGCCAATTATAATATCATTTGTGCTTTTGAGTCATAAGTTTGTGGGTGCAAGTCTCACCCGAACATTTGATCACAATAGTCAACACTGACTTGTCAATACGGTCCTGAACATGTGTTGCAGTGTCAGAGGTGCCATCTTTAGAAGCAAGTCTGTAAACCAAGGTCTTATTTACACATCAAGTAAACCTAATCAAACTCTTTGAAGCCACCCTCTGTTGAAGAAGAGCAGGAGACATGTTCTCAGAATCCTGCCAAATATTTGAACAGTTTCTTCCCCACTTTTATCATGGACCTCTCATATATTAGAGTTCATCTTTCTCTGCATCTTCTCTGTAATGGCATTCTGTTAAATTACCCTGGTTTACTTACGTAAAGAATGATTTGTCTGGATAGCATGAAAAATAATGCTTTTCACTGTATCTCAGTACATGTGACAATAATAAACCAAATTGGATTTTTATCCTTTCATCAAGATCACAAAAGCAGATATCTGGTTAATTGTACATAATTATATGTGGAGGTTGCTGTGTATACATAGGCAATAACACATGTTATAACAGTGACCAGACTTCAAATGAATTAATTGGCTGTAAAGTACATTGGAATATCCTGTGGTACACAATGTCAAATAAAAGCAAGTCTGATGTCTATTGTGTGAAGATGGTTAAGTCGCTACTTCTGAGTCAGGAGACCGGGGTTCAAGTCCCACCTGCTCTAGAGATGTGCAATAACAACTCAAAACTGGTTGATAAGAAAATATCTAAAAATGCAAGTCTTTCTCTTTTTAATTGAAAGGGACTTTGTGACAAATTGATTTCAGGATTGTTTCTATTTTGTGCATGTGTTAATGAGCTTTTGATTGACTGTTGCTTCAAATTATCAACTACATTTGCACATAGTCTTCCCATTTAAAAAAAATCAGAATAGTGAGAGATCATTCACCAGTAGTGTTTAAAATCACAGCGTTAGTCACACTGAAAGAATTTATGTTTTGGGATTTGAACACAATAGTGTACTAAAACCTTCCAAGACATCTTTGTCCAAATTGTAAGCTGTTAGTTTTCAGCTTGATATGCTTAAGTATAACAAATGACTGGGGAGAGAGGCCTTCAGCTGTGCCTGTGGAAAGCTCCTCATGCAAGTTCTCTTTCATCAGACTGAGAAAAAAATTAGAATTATCGGTAACCCAAAAAAAGGAATTCAAGCTATGAATTATTTCAACGTGCAGGAGCGCAGACATTGAGAACTGCAAGGGAACAGATTTGACTTATTTTAAAAGCTCCAGATTAATATGAGTTGGTGATTATCCTCCAAGCAATGCCTGGTCCTACCTATGCACCCAAAGGTTACTGGAGAATCTGAGTCAATGGATTTACTTCAGTGTGCCAGTAAATATGAGTTACAGAATCACAACATGGCTATGGTGTGGAAACAAGCCATTCGGCCCAACAAGTCCACAATGACCATTCAAAGAATAATTCAGCCAGACCCATTCCCTTACCTTATTATTCTACATTGACCCCTGACTAATGCACCTAACCTACACATCCCTGGATGCTGTGGGGCAATTTAGCAATGGGCAACTCACCTAACCTGCGCATCTTTGGATTGTGGGAGGAAGCTAGAGCACCCAGAGGAAACCCACACAGACACTGGAAGAATGTGCAAACTCCACACAGACAGACGGTTGCCAGAGGCCGAAATCAAACCCGGGCCCCTGGCTTTGTGAGGCAGCAGTGGTAGCCACTGAGCCACCTTGTTGGGCAAGAGACAGGTGCTGAGCAGAACAGGATGTATAAAGTTATGTGTGGGCACAGGTATTTACTAACAAGTTTAACATTACATCAGTGTAAGGCTGTAGAAGCCGGCATTCATTTCACTCTTGGAAGGGAGGCTGATAGGTGGCAAAATCAAGTCCTTTAAAATTCTGAAAGAGTTCAAGATGGTAGACCTCATAAAGGCTGTGACATTTGTAAGAATTCCAAAAAAAAGTGTCCATTGTGAATTCAGGAGGAGCTTCCTTACCCAGATAGTGATTATAATGTGGGACTCCCAGCCATGTGAAGTTGATAAGGTGAATTGTATTGATGTACAGGTATTTAAGGGAATGTTAGATAATGCATGGGAGAAAGCAATAGAAGAACGAGAGTGGGCTCACTTGAGGCACAGTAATAGTGTCCTTTTGTCTGGACATGGAGGTCCAGGCTCAAGTCTTACTTGGTCCAGAGGTATATCATTAAATGTCTGAATAGATTGATTGGATAGCAGTGTTAATGCTGTTGGGTAGCCAGAGATGTATGCCGAGTATAATCATTGGTAAAGCCCATTCCTGAAGAAGGGCTTATGCCCAAAACATCGATTCTCCTGCTCCTTGGATACTGCCTGACCTGCTGCGCTTTTCCAGCAACACATTTTTCAGCTCTGATCTCCAGCATCTGCAGTCCTCACTTTCTCCTAAAGCCCATTTGGGAAGGTCGCCTTGATTCTGCACTGCTAATTCTATGTGTAAAATTATAAGTCTCAGCTGTCAGTTAAATGTTGAACACATCTCATTATGTTGGATATAATGAAGACATAACTGAGGTGTAAACATGAAGGTTGGGCAGGGATTGCTGGGCAAAGGGTAAGTTAGAAAGCAATAAGGTAAATGGAAGAGAACAGAAATGCAGGTTACAAGTGAAAAGAATCCATGCAAGGACCAATGAGCTTATCAAAGGTGATTAGACAGAAGTGACAAAGTGATCCTTGGATCAGGTAAGTTATAATTAAAAACATGCAGCAAATATGCATTCCCATAAAGAATTGAAATCCCCTTAGAAATGTGATCCAACAAGAGAAATTGAAATGAGAATTGGATTAAAGGAAGAATTGTGTAATTTTGCCAAAGACTTGTAAGACTGGATTAAAAGATCCTTGAAACAAAGGGGAATAGAGAAAGATTACAGCTAAAGACATTATGTTTGAATGCATGAGGCATTCACAAAACAAATGGTTGAATTAAAATCAATGATGGAAATGAATGGGTTTGATCTAATAATGGAGTCTTAACTGTATAGTGCTCCACTTTAGGGACAAAATATTCCAAGATACTTAATGTTTAGAAGAGATAGGCACATGGAAGGAAGCAGAGGGTGCTTTGATAATCAAGGGCGGGATAAAAGCTGCAGAGAGAAATGCTCGTAACTCATAAAATTAGTGTATGGAATCATATTGAGTGAAACTAAGATAAAAAATGTGTGACAGAGTACCTCCTCATTCCTCAGCAGCATTGGATACTTGGGTAGAGTACACAACAGTGAATTAGAAGTGTCTATTACAAAGATGACACAATGACCATGGGGGATTTTAATCATCAGATAGAAAGGAATTCATTCAAGATAGGTATCTCGCTCAGGTTTTAAAAGATATAACTGGGGAGAAAGCTATTTTAGATTTCTCCCCAGTTACAATGAAACAGTTAATTAATAGCCTTGTAGTGGAGAAACCTCAGGGGAACAATGAACATAAAATGGTAGAACTTTATTTGAGTTTAATGCTTTAATTAATTAAAAGCTAGCATCTTAAATCTGAATAAAACAAAATACCGAGATGTGGGACTGTGTTGGCTAAGTAAATTAGTAAACTAGATTAAAAGAAATAATGGTCGATAAGCAGACATTTAAAGAGATCATAGATACCATGCACCAAATATGCATTCACATAAAGAATTGAAATCCTCTTGGAAATGTCCAACTTAGACTAGCAATAGTTGAATGAGAATTCAGTGAAAGAAAGAGGATTATAATGTTGCCAAAGTAAGAAAAAGGAATAGAGTAATTATGGAATTCATCAAGCAATTGGCAATGAAAGGAGGAGTAGATATAAAAGTAAACAAAACAAAAACACAGAATGTAAGTGCTTCCAGAAATGTCATAAATATGAGTTTGGCATGGTTCTTTGAGTGATGTAGGCAGAATTGATTATAATGGAGATAAGCAAATTATAGAGACTTTCAGTAAATAGTTTCCATCTATCTTCTTTGGGATAGAAGATACATCCTAGAACTAATGGGAAGCAAGGATCTGGAAGGTGTCACTTAAAGAAATGTGTTTGGGTAAATCATAAATGCTAGAGAAATTCAGAAGTCTAAAAGTCAACACGTTCCCTGGACTTGATGGCTGATGTACTAAGTCTACAGAGATAATGGGTGCATTTTTTTATATTATAGAGTTCTATTTATCAAATTATTCTCTTGTACTGTAAGGTAGCAAATGCAATCATGCTATTTTGGAAAGGAGGGAGAGAGAAACTAGAAAGCTACAGTCCAGTTTCCCTGACATCAATAATAGGAGAAATGCCATACTTGTTTTATTTTATTTATTCATATTGCTTAGCCAAAATTTATAGCCTATCATAGTTGCCCTTGAGAAGGTGTTGGTGGGCAGCGTTCTTGAACCATTGTAGTCCATTTGATGTAAGTTCCCCCTCACTGCTATTTGTAATAACATGTACTTTGAAATGTATAATGCAAATGAGGCTTGGGAAAGTGGATATGTGGCAATGTCTGAGGTTGGAATGAGGATTCAAAAAGTAGCACAAGAGGACACAGCCCTTGTATTTGACAATAGGGTCAAACTCCGACCAAGGAACTATTTCAGCAGTGGCACAGTGGTTAGCGCTGCTGCCTCACAGCGCCAGGGACCTGGGTTTGATTCTAGCCTTGAGTAACTGTCTGTGTGGAGTTTTCACATTCTCCTGCATTAGCATGGGTTTCTGACAGGTGCCCCGGTTTCCTTACACAGTCCAAAGATGTGCAGATTAAGTGGATTGGCAGTACTAAATTGCATCATGGTGTCCAGGGATGTGCAGGCTGGGTGGATTAGCCAGGGGTTACAAGGGGAGTTGGTTTGTGTGCAATGCTGTTTGGAGGATCAGTGCAGATTCGGTGGGCTGCACAGCCTCTATCTGAACTGTAGAACAAGTAAACAGACCACTACAATATGATAGAGGGCCCTCAAATGGTAAAGTTAAACAAATGTTGTAATCATAGCGGAAAGTGCAGTAATGTGATCGATGTTCACTGCAACTGAAGTTTGTCCTGAATGGTGTAGTCCCTGCCACCAAGGATATTTCCTTGGGGATGGAGAGAAACTTGGAGTGAGATGAGAAGGCTCCAGTTGTCCTGGTCCAGTTGGGATCAATGACTTACATAGAAATAAGAAAGGGATAGTATTCAACTAAGGGCGAAATTAAAATACTGAACTTCAAAGATAATATCTCATGTAAGCTGAATTATGAACAAATTGGCATTATATAAATCAGATGGAATCATTGGCTGGAAGATGGTGTTGAGAAAATAGGTTTCAATTCTGATATCCGCATTGGGGAAAATGGAGCTTTTCTATGAGAATCAGCTTCACTTGTACTGTGCTGGGATTGGTGTCCAGGCAAAATACATAACCAGGGCTGTGGGGAAAGGGCTGAACAAAATTACTGCATGAGGGTCCACAGAAAAGGGGATTTAAAATGTTAACAAACATTTGTTAAGAAAAGGTAAACTGAACAGGGTGACAAATCTGGGTGATGACGACCAAGTGTGACAGGAAGGATAGGGTGTCCAAACACAACAGTGCAGGAACAATATGATCACAGTAGGGAAAAATTTTAAGAAGTCAGAGATAAAGGCTGTTTACCTGAATGTACACAGCACAGTAGATGACAGCACAAATAAAAATAAATGGATATGATATGATAACTGTCAGAGTTATTGTTTCAAACTGAACAAGGCTGGCAATTAAATATTTAAGGATAATTGTCAATTTCGAAGTACAAGAAGGGAGGACAGCTCTCTTAATAAAGGATGAGATGAGGAAATAATTAAAAATTATCTTGGTTCGGTGGGTCAAGATGTCAAGTCAAGTTTGGGTGGAGATAAGAAATGGCAAGGGAAGAAGTTGCTTGCGGGAGCAATTCTCACACTTTCACAGTAGCTTCAGTGTTGGACAGGACAGATTTAGGAAGAACTGGGGCTTACCAGAAAGGGATCTTTTAATATTATGCTTTGGACAAACCAAATTAGCAAAGGTAGTCTTGAGGATGAGTTCTTAGAGTGTACTCAAGACAGTTTTCTGGAACTATATATTCTTACACCAATCAGGGCAGCAGCCTATTTTAGATCTAGTTATGTGTAATGAGGCAGGAATAAATAATTGTCACATTAATTAATTATCCTTCGGCATGAGTGATCAGAACATAATACAATTTCGTGTTCAGTTTGAAAGTGTCAAATTTTAGTTTAAAACTAGTGTATTAAACTTAAATAAAGGCAATTACAAAGATATAACGACAGGTGTTTTGTAACTCTCAACAAAGGTATTTTCCACCGAGAATAAAAAGATTTCTGCAAAGGATGCACAAATTCTTGACTAACTAATTTATATTCACATTTGTAGCAAATTGAAAGCAAAGCTGTTATGTGCAGTAATTATTTGTAAGCCACAATACTGGGAAAAGTTTGGACAAGATCAAAGGATGAATGAAGTTAACAGAGGCAGAAATAGAATATGAGAGTGAATAAGAATCACAGAAACAAGCAGCATGAACTTCTACAAATAAAAGGAAGAGAAGAATGAATATATGCATTGCTAATTAGAGGATGAAATTAGAAGAATATTAAAGTGAAACAAGGAATTGGCTAATACCTTGAGAAAGTAATGTTTTCAATATCTATCTATATGATAAAAGAGACATAAAGCATCCCGGGGTACTGGGCACAAAAGAAGGAGGAATTTGGAAAAAATTATCACCAAATAAAATTATAAAACCAAGAAAATAATGGGTCTGAATTCATCTGGTTCGGAAGACCTGCATCTTTAGCTTTAAAATAAGTAGCTTCAAAGATAGTGGAATACATTGGTTTGAAACTTCCAAAATTCCCTAGACTATGTAAAAGTCCCAACAGATTGGAAGAAAGGAAAAAATAACACCTCCATTCAAGAAAGGAGGGAGAGATAAAGCAGAAAACGATGGTCTCATATTTGTCATTGGGAAAATGTATGAATTCATTATTGGAGGAATAATAACAAGACGTTGGAACATGAGGATACAATGGATTTATGGAAGGAAAGTTGTGTTTGTAAAATTTAATAGACTTCTTTGAGGATGTAATGAACAGGGTGGATAAGTGAAGACCAATAGATGTAGAGCATTTGGTTTTCCAAGAAACATTCACTAAAGTATCACATAAAGGTGTTTGGCATTAGAAATATGTACTGGTGCAAATAGGTGATTGGCTTACAACAGAAAACACAGTTCATAATGCCGTAAGATATAGGAACCCATTTAGGCCATTGAATCCACTCTGCCATTGAGTCATGGTTAACCTGGTTCTCAACCCCATCCTCCTACCTTCTCCCTGTAACTTTTTGTCTCCTGACGAATCAAGAATGTATCTGTCTCTTTTAAATACACTTAGCCTTCTCAGGCTTCTGTAGCAATGAGTTCTATAGATTCACTACCCGTCTGGCTAAATAAATTCCTCCTTATGTACGTTCTAAAGGGTCATCCCTTCACTCTGAGGCTATGCTGTCAGGTTCAGCTCTCTTTGAGTGGAAACATCTTCTCCACATCCACTCTATCCAGGCCTGTCAGTGTTATATAAGCGTCAATCAGCTCCCCACTCATCCTCCCATCTAGGAAAGTCCGAGAGTCCTCAACTGCTCCTCATATGTCAAGCCCTTCATTCCTGAGATTATTCCTGTAAACTGCTTTGGACACCTTCTAATGCCAATGCATCCTTCATTAGATATTCGGCCCACAAATGCTCTCAATATGCCAAGGGCAGTCTAACCAGAGCCTTGTATAGCCTCAACATTACATCCCTGCTCTTTTATTCCAGCCTCTCAAAATCAATGTCAATATTGCATTTGTCTTCCAAACTGCCAACTGAACCTACATGTTAACTTTAAGAAAATCCTAAACTTGGACTTCTCCGTGTCCCTTTGTAAAAACGTAATTCTGCCTCTATTCTTCCTACCAAAGTGGATACCTTCACACTTTCCCACATTGTATTTCATCTCCCATTTCTCCTAGCATGTCCAATTCCTTCTGTAGCCACCAAACCTCCTCAAATTTACTTGTCCCTTCACCTACTGTTGTGTTATTTGCAAATCTAGCAACAATGCCCTCAGTTGCTTCATCCAGATTGTTAACATATAAGTGAATAGCTACAGTTCAAACATTGACCCCTGCAGAATTCCACTAGTCACTGTCTGCCATCCTGAAAAAGACTCCTTTATCCCTAGTCTCTGCCTTCTGCCAGTTAGCCAATCCTTAATCCCTGCCAGTACCTTGCCACTAACACCACTGGCTCTTACTTAGCAGCCTCCTTTTCAAAGAGCTTCTGGAAATCCATGTAAATCATATCCACTGATTCATCTTTGTCTCATTGCTCATTGCATCCTCAATAATTCTAACATTTGTCAGGCATGGCTTCCCTTAAATCATGCTGTCTCAGCCCTACTTTACCATTGATTTTCAAGTATTCTTCAATCTCATTCACTGAAACCTTACCAATGACTGAGGTCAGGCTAACCAGCCTTTTGTTTCCTGTCTTCTAATTCCATCCCATATTAAACATGAGTATCACATTAGGCATTTTCTAGTCCTCTGGGATCCTCCATGACTCCAGTGATTCCTGAAGAATCACCATCAATGCCTCCACAATGTCCTTAGCTATCTCCTCCCTCCCCACAATTTTTTAAAATCTTTTGCTTCTAGGCTTGTCAGCCATTGTTGCCTCTTCCTCTCCTTAGTTTGCTTCTTCTTTCTTGGGACTAATTTCTGCTGTGGCTCTCAAATTCCTCCAGATACTCGTGTCATTGCTTCTCCGCTGTCTTCCCTACTAGATCCCCCTTCCAACCAATTCTGGCCAGCTCCTCCCTCATGTCTTGTGGTTACCCTTACTCTATTGTGATACTGTAACATCTGATTCCAGCTTCTCCCCCTCAAACTGTGGGGTGAGTTCTATCACAAAACACAGGTCATTTTCTGGTTGACAAACTGTGTAACAGGTGGAGTGCAACAGGGAACAATGCTGGAATCTCAACTATATTATTTAGTATATTAAGGATCTCGAAGGAACATACAGAGATAGGTTGGACACAAGCTGCAAAGAGGTCACAAATAGATTACAAAGGGCAAGACATTGATAGGTGAAGTATAATGTGGAAAATGTGAGCCTGTCCACTTTGGACAAGAATAGAAAAACAGAATTTTTTCAGTAGAAGGTGACTACAGACTGCTGCAGTACAGAGGAACCTAGGTGCCCTTGTAAATCACAAAAAAAGGTTACTATAGATATACAGAGATATACAGTAAATAATTAGGAAGAGAAATGAAATGTTTCCCTTTATTTTAGGGTAATATGAAAGTAGGGAAGTCTTTGTATAATTGAACAGGGCATTGGTGAGACCACACCTACAGGACTACTGTTTGCATTCCCTTATTTAAAGAGAAATATACTTGCATTGGAAGCAGTTCAGAAAAGATTCACTAAATTGATTCCTTGAATAAAAATGTTGTCTTATTAGGAAAAGTTCAGTCACTTGGACCAACTCTCAACAAAATTAATTTCATAGTATGTAGGCATTACCGGCTAGGCTAATGTTTATTTTCCTTCCACAATTACCCTGTAGAAAATGGTGGTGTGCTATCTTCTGGAGCAGCTGCCATCCATGTGGTGGAACTAGATTGACAATGTGGTTAGCAAAGGAGGATCAGGACTTTGGTTCTCAGATGGTGAAGGATTTGTGGTCATGTTGGTATTTGGTTGAACGGATCATGGCAGGCAGTGATCATCATCATAGAATCATCATAGAATCCCCACAGTGTGGAAACAGGCCATTTGGCCCAACAGATCCATAGTGACCCTCCAAAGAGTATCCCACCCAGACCCCTGCCCCTGCCCAATTTGTGTAACACTGCAGAGCCCTTGGCTAAGGCAGCTAACTAACACATCCCTGGACACAATGGGCAATTTAGCATGGCTAATCCACTTAACCTGTGCTGTGGACTGTGGGAGAAAACTGGAGCACCTGGAGGAAACCCACACAAACGCAGGAAGAATGTACAAACTCCACACAGACAGTCGCCCGAGTTTGGAATCAAGCCCAGGTTTCTGCGCTGTGAGGCGGCAGTGCTAACCACTGAGCCACCGTGCTGCCCATAAAAAAGCCTTCACATGAATTTGCTGCCTCTTTTCTTCTAGGTGGTAGGAGTCATGAATTTAAAAGGTGCTGTAAAAGAAAGCTTGCTAAATCATTGCAAAGCACTGCAAGGTATGTACTGCTATTACAATTTGCACTGATAATGGGAATGAATGTTGAAGGCATTGGATGGCTTGCTTATCAAGTGAGCTGTTGGATTACATTGAGCATTTGAGTTGTTGGAGCTGCATCTCTCCAATCAAGTGGACATTATTCCTTCACACTTCATACATGTGTCTTGCAGATGGTTTTGGGGAGTCAGGAAATGAGTTACTTGCTGCAGGATTCCTTGTACCTGACCTGCTCTCATGCCACAGTATTTATAGTCTGCTCCAATTCAGTTTCTGGTCAATGGTCACCTCTCAGATGCTGATGGTAGGTGATTGAATTATAGTCATATTGTTGAATGTCAAAGGGTAAAGATTAGATTTTCTCTTGTCAGGATACCTTCATAATGCTACTTCCCACTTGCCAGTCCAAACCTGGATCTTATCCAGATAAAGTTAACATGTAGTTACAGCTGGAAATTAGGAAAGTAGAGAGCATGATGTTCTTTATGACAGAATTACTAAAATGAGGTTTTTTGAAATCTTTCTACATTTATAGACAAGTTCTGGCTGGTACCATACTTGATGTATTCTGTTTTGCTTTCCCTGTACAATAATGTACTTGCCTTAGAGAGTTTACTGGGTTTTTTTTCCCCTCATTGGGAGGATTGTTCCATGGGGAGAGATTAAAGATATTGTGGTTAAAAACCCTCGAAGTTCAGAAGAATTAAGCATGATCTGAATAAAACATGTCTCCTATCTGTTCCACAACACACACACTTCACCAGAAATGGTTTCTCCTCTTGAACTCATACAATCTCCAATGATGATGTCTTGATCCTTTAAATCCTGACTCCCCTGTGATGTCCTTTGCAGACACATGGTCAACCTTCTATACATACATGTTCTGACGATTTTCATTTGTCCCTTTCTGTAAATTTCATGCCTGGTACTGAGCCACAATTTTTATCCTAACTGAATGTCAGAAAGACCAAAAGTACTATCCTCAGCTCCTGTCAAAAACTCAGAATCTTTGCGGCTGAGTGCAAAATGCTTACTCGTCAACTTGACCCTCAAACCCCAACATCCTATTGAATGTCAAGAAAGGCATGCTTAACTGTGCCCATTTCCTGCCCTGCTTTATTTCATAGATGCCTGTATTGCCATCAAAACCATACCGCATCTTCTTTTCTAACTTGGCGTAAATTCTATTTTGTCAGAAGCAATGTTAGCTGCAGCTTCTTGTGTCTTAATTTTGTCTTATCATTACTGACTTTGTCTTTCACATCTTAAAACCTAGATTCTTTGTCTCGAAATACATTCACTTACAAATACAGGGTGTCTGTTCAGTCTCCTCCTCTGATTTGCAGGATGTTTTTTTCTCAATTAAGTATACTCTGTAGGAAATTCCTGTTGTGAAGATGCTTTGTTTGGTATTTTTTGTGTTAGTTAACTCTGTGGTGTACAACGCAGTTTCCTGTGCTCCATCCCAGTATTCATATCATGCAGGGGTTGCAATACAGTGTTGGATGTCACTGATGGTCGCTAGTGAACAATATAAATTACATATTATCCACCTGTGTTTCTAGTACTGCAGCTTTGAAATTCATTTATTATTTTTGACACTTTGGATAGTTTGACGCAGAAAGGTCATTTGAAGATCTCCAAGTAACGCACAACATTGAGCTCCGTGGAGAGCATAGCAGTCTCAATAAGAACTCACTCATTCATGACTTGAAGCTTCCTTTTCTGTTTCATCTTTTATTTTGAAAGTCTATAAAGGCTGTTGTTTGCTCCATTGGATCTGAAACATCAGAGACACTGTACACTGTGGAAGATTCACAGTAGTCGTGGTATTTATTGATTGAAGTGAATCTGCTGGTTTACTGCCAACTTCAGAATTAGGATTGCAGTTGTGATCAGATGTCATTTTAAATCTGATATTTAGATGAGAAAAGGAACCAGCCTCTATTATTCCGCAGTATGCCTATAACAAAAGTAAAAGAGAAACCTTATTCAAACCCCTGGATGGCATGCTGGCTCAATGGTTAACACTGCTGCTTTATGGCGCTAGAGACCCAGGTTTGATTCCACCCTAGGGTGACTGTCTGTATTGACTTTGCATATTCTTCCCATATCTTTCTTCGGGTGTTCTGGTTTCTTCCAACAGTCCAAAATTATGCAGGTTCAGGTGGATTGGCCATGCTAACTTGCCCATAGTGTCCAGGGATGTGTGGGTTAGTGGATTAGCCATGGAAAATACAAAATTACAGGGATAGGGTGGGTCTGGGTAGGATGCTCTTCAGAGGATTGATGTGTACTCAATGGGCTGTATGGCTTGCTTCCACACTGGGGATTCTATGATTTCAGGGAGTTCACAAATCAGCTTTTCATTAAGGGTGGTAAGCCGTTTTATTTTTAAAATTCCGCCCAATAAAGAATCCGATTTTAGGAATGATGGTCAGCCAATATATTACTATGCAATATGTTTTTCATGTAATCCCTACAGTGTCCACACCGACCCTCTGAAGACCATCCTTCCAAAATCCACCGCAACTCCCCCCCCCCAAAACCCCAGCCCTGTAACCCAGCATTTCCCTTGGCTAACCCACCTAGCCTATACATCCCTGGACCCTGTAAGCAATTTAGCATGGCCGATTCCCTTACTGGCACATCTTTGGACAGGTGGAGGAAACTGGAGCATCCTGAAGAAAATGCATGCAGACACGAAGAGAACAAACAAACTCAACACAGACAGTCACCTATGTGGAGAATTGAGCCCAAGTCAATGGCGTTGTGAAGTAGCAGTACTGACCACTGAGCCACCCTACCATTTTTACATCTTCACTGTCTTGAAACGAATGCAAGAGTTTCATTCGAGAGACGAGTGTGCTTCCCCGCTTCTCGGCCTTTTGGCTAAGATCAAGTGTCTGTTCTTATCAGGACAGGTGTCGAGTTGCGAGTCATCAGAGCTAGTGAAGAGATCATCGCTGGGTCGTGATTGGACGTTGGAGGATCGTTTGGTTGTGCTGACCTGCTCTTGGTGGATCTTCATGCTGGCTTCGGCCTAACGCCAATTCAGGGACCAGCCAACCTCAGAGCTATGGCCTCAGCAGCCACTCGCCGCCCGGGCCAGGGCATTCGGAACACAGTCAGGGTGACTGTGAAGATGGTGGAGGAGCACACACCGGTGGATCGGACGGTGTTTGTGAAGAAAGTTCTGCTGGAGTGTTGCGGCCTTGCAGCCGCAGACGTGTACTGCCTGCAGGATTTCCCTGGGGCAGGCTACTTCGATGTGACCTTCAGAAGCGTGAAGCAGTGCGAACAGCTCCTGAAGGTCTTCAAGGAGAAGGAAGGGGAGCCGCTGTTCTCCATCTTGTCGGCGACACCATTGTGTGTGCTTCCTGCACAGAGGAACCGGGTTGTTACAATCCATATGTACAACCCCTACGTTCCAGCGGCTGATGTCCTGACCTTCCTGGGAAGGTACGTCCAAGTCGAGGGAGAAGCCACCGATGTGATCGACCCCTTTGGGATCTGGACCAGTAAGAGGCAGGTCAAGGTAACTCTGAGGGCCGATGACAGTGGGAACATCCTCCACCCACCCTCGAGCTTCGCAATCGGAGGGAGCAGAGGCTACCTGACATATGCAGGGCAGCCCAAAGTGTGCCGAACCTGCGGGAAGTCGGGACACGTGGCGGTGGATTGCAAAGTGACCATCTGCAGGAACTGCAAACAGGAGGGTCACTTGACAAAGGACTGTCGGGAGGAAAAGAGCTGCAACCTGTGCGGGGAGGCGGGCCACATGTACAAGGCCTGCCCAAGACGAGGAGCCGCCACCTACGCACAGATGGCCGGAGGCGGCAACACGAGCCGCGGACCGACAAAGTCTAACGAGGTACCGCGAATCAGCAAAGGAACGGTGCCTGGAGGCACCCAGAAGGAAGGGAAAGTTGTAGAGGAGCAGGCAGCAGACAGCGGGGAGATGCAGCAGCCGACCCAAGCTCCTGCAAGACAGACGGAGGAAATGGAAGAGGAGGGATCAAAGGAGGCAGAGCAGTGGATTATCGTTAAAAACAGGAAAAGGAAACCTCTCGAGGGCCCCAAAGCCACCAAGCGAAGGGGGAAGAGACACCTCCAAGAGGAGGATACAGGCAGCTCCTCCGAGGGTGAGGACGGGCGCAAGAAGGGTCGCCTCCGGAGGAAGAGGCAGAGCGCCGTGGGGAGAAAGGAGGGCAACACCGCCCAAGAAGGAAAAGACGATCCCTCTGAGGGGATGGGTGAAGGCCTCCCCCTACCCGGTGAGAACCAAGGGGTACCCACCGGCCCACAGCTCCAGGGAACTGGGAGCAGCGTCCCAGTGACAGCCCTGATGTCAGATGGAGAACGGGGCGATGCGGACCCTGGGTCTGACACGATGACACCAGAGCGGGGAAATGACTCCAGCGTGGAGCCGGACAACTACCTCAGCCCTGGGAAGGTCCAGCAGTTTGCTGTCACCACGGGGATGCACGCAGCTACCCCACTGGAGCAAGACCAGAAGAAAATGGACACTGGTAACCCCGCAAACTGTTAAAATGGGGTTTAAAATTGCCAGCATAAATGTGCGTAGCATTAAAGCGGCTACGCGATGTGTTTCAACGCTGGCCTTCCTGGCCAACGTCAAAGCCGATGTCCTGTTTCTGCAGGAGTGCGGGATACCGCACCTCAGCAGTTACAGGAGATGGTCGAGCTTGTGGGCCCACGGGCCGTCAGTGTGGTCGGGGGGCAACGATAGCCGCGCCTCCGGCCTGGGTATCCTGTTGCGGGGAGGCAACTTCACCATCTCCGAGGTTAAGGAGGTGGTGGGCGGGCGCCTCCTCGTCGTGGACGTCAAATACAGAAACGCTCCCGTGAGACTAATCAACGTGTACGCCCCAGTGGGTAAGAGTGAACGGTTGGCCGTCCTGCAACAGCTTCCACTGCTGCTGGCTACGTCCAGGCCGGTCATTCTGGCCGGAGACTTCAACTGCATCATTGATGCTGATGGACGATCCGGCGGGGGGGACAGTAAACCGGACGCTACGTCCAGGGCCCTGATGGAAACGGTCAAAGACGCCAAGCTGCACGACGTCTTCAGCGCCCCTGCAGATGGAGCGCAGCGTAGATACACCTGGTCACGGGCAGACGGGTCTATCCGCTCAAGGATAGATTACCTGTTTGTGTCCCGAACGCTCTCGGTCAGATCCACCGACGTCAAGCCGGTGTTCTTCTCTGACCACTGCCTCCTGCTGGCCGACTGTCACCTACAGGACGAACAGCGGGCGGGCAAGGGAACGTGGAAACTGAACACTAAGCTGTTGACCCCGGGAAACATCGAAGAGCTCAAGAGGGATTACGCAGGTTGGAGAACCGTGAAGCCCCTCTTTGAGTCTCCAGCGGACTGGTGGGAAACGGTAAAAGGGAACATCAAGAGGTTCTTTATCCTCAAAGGTGTCCAGGAGGCGAGAGAGAGGCGGGGAAAACTGTCCCAGCTCCAGGAAAGTATGCAGAACCTGCTCCTGCTGCAGACGATGGGGGTGGATGTCACGGAGGACCTCAAGGAGGTGAAGGGCCAGCAAGCCTCGCTCTTTGCCTCGGAGGCCTCCAGGATAATCTTCCGGTCCAGGGTCCGCTCGGTGGAGCAGGACGAGACGTGCTCACGTTTCTTCTTCCAGAAGGTGCACAAAGAGAGCTCCGTGCTCAGCAGCCTGAAGAAAGAAGATGGCTCGGTAACGTCATCTCAGGCTGACGTCATGAGGATCAGCAAATCCTTCTACGCCAGCCTGTATGACTCGAAGCCGACCGACAGCGCGGCCTCCCAGTCGTTCCTGTCCTCTATCACGGAAGTCCTAGATGACGGAACACGAGAGAGGCTGGACCAGCCGCTATCTCTGGATGAACTGACCAAGGCCCTCGAGTCCTTCGAAAAGAATAAAACTCCCGGAAGCGACGGCTTACCGGTCGAGGTTTATTCCGCTCTTTGGGACTTGATCGGCCAGGACCTGCTGGAGGTGTATGTCAGTATGCTCCGGGCAGGTACCATGAGTGAATCCATGAGGAAAGGCATCATCACCCTCGTCTACAAGCGGAAGGGGGAGAGGGAGGAAATTAGAAATTGGAGACCGATCTCACTGTTAAATGCAGACTACAAAATCCTGTCAAAGGTCATCGCCAACCGGGTCAGGTCTGCTCTGGGATCGGTGATCCACCCGGACCAAACCTGTGCTGTACCGGGCAGGAAGATCTCTGAGAGTCTCGCACTCCTCAGGGATACGATCGCCTACGTGCAGGACAGGGGGGTGGACACCTGCCTCATCAGCCTGGACCAGGAGAAAGCCTTTGACAGGATATCACATACATATATGAGGGATGTCCTCTCCAAAATGGGCTTTGGGGAGGGAATCGGAAATTGGATCAGACTGCTCTACACCAACATTGTCAGTGCAGTCTCAATCAATGGGTGGGAATCAGATAGCTTCCCTGTAAGATCTGGAGTCAGGCAGGGATGCCCCCTCTCACCCGCCTTGTTTGTGTGTTGCATAGAGCCATTTGCCGAATCCATCAGGAAGGATGCGAGCCTGAGGGGGGTGACTATTCCTGGCAGCGGGGGCCTGCAGGTTAAGGCCTCCCTGTACATGGATGACGTCGCTGTTTTCTGCTCGGATCCGCTGTCCGTGCACAGACTCGTGTGCATCTGCGACCAGTTCGAACGGGCCTCGGGGGCCAAGGTAAACCGAGGCAAGAGCGAGGCCATGCTCTTCGGGAACTGGGCCGACCAATCCTCTATCCCCTTCACCGTCAGGACTGACCACCTGAAGGTGCTGGGTATTTGGTTCGGGGGGGCTGGGGCGTGCGCCAAGACCTGGGAGGAGCGGATCAGGAAGATGAGACAGAAACTAGGCAGATGGGGGCAACGGTCGCTCTCCATCGCGGGAAAAAACCTGGTCATCAGGTGTGAGGTACTCTCAGTATTGCTATATGTGGCACAGGTCTGGCCTATCCCCAGGACCTGTGCCGCCGCAGTCACCCGGGCCATCTTCCAATTCATTTGGAGATCAAAGATGGACCGGGTCCGAAGAGACTCAATGTACAAAGACCGGTGCAATGGGGGAAAAAACACGCCCAATGCCACCCTCACCCTGATGGCCACCTTTGTGTGTGGCTGCATCAAGCTGTGCGTGGATCCCCGGTACGCAAACACCAAGTGTCACTACGTACTGAGGTTCTACCTGTCCCCGGTGTTGCGAAGGATGGGCCTGGCCTCGCTGCCGCGGAACGCTCCGAGTAGTTGGACCGTTCCGTATCACCTGTCCTTCGTGGAGATATTTATGAGGAAAAACACCTTTGACCACAAGTCCATCAGGAAGTGGTCAGCACGTAGCGTCCTTGAGACCCTTCGGGAAAAGGAGAGGGCGGATCCTGTCGAGCGGTTCCCTGAGCAGACTGTCAAAGCCATTTGGCAGAATGCCTCATCGCCAGACCTTTCCAACAAGCACCAAGACGTGGCTTGGCTGGTGGTGAGAAGGGCTCTGCCTGTGAGATCCTTTATGCACGCCCGGACTCTCTGCCGCACCGCACGCTGCCCTCGAAGTGGCTGCGGGGGGGACGAGACTGTCACACACCTCCTTCTGGAATGTGCCTATGCAGAGGAAGTCTGGAGAGGAATGCAGCGGTGCTTGTCGAGGTTCGTCCCGAGCAGCGCCGTGACGCGGGACTCCGTGCTCTACGGCCTGTTCCCCGGGACTCACACCGAGACGAACATTAACTGCGCCTGGAGGATCATCAACTCGGTGAAGGACGCTCTCTGGGCGGTCCGAAACCTGTTGATCTTCCAGCTGAAGGAGTTGACCCCGACCGAGTGTTGCAGACTGGCACATTCCAAGGTCCAAGACTACGTGTTGAGGGACGCGCTGAAGCTTGGGGCAGCTGCCGCCAAGGCGCGGTGGGGAAAGACCACTGTGTAAGATCGGCCTGCCGAAAGAAGAACAGGGGGCCCATACAGACGTTTTTTTGGGCTCTGCTGATGCCTCAGCCAAATATATGTATATATACAAGATTGAAAAAATGCACAGGATTGTAAAGGACAAGAATAAAGTCGAATCTGTGTTTGTAAATATGGACATATGTATGGCATGATCCAATGTACAGACCATCAAATCATTTATGAATAAAGTATATTTTTGAAATAAAAAAAAAAAAGTCTCTGGGCGGTCCGACAAGCACCAAGACGTGGCTTGGCTGGTGGTGAGAAGGGCTCTGCCTGTGAGATCCTTTATGCACGCCCGGACTCTCTGCCGCACCGCACGCTGCCCTCGAAGTGGCTGCGGGGGGGACGAGACTGTCACACACCTCCTTCTGGAATGTGCCTATGCAGAGGAAGTCTGGAGAGGAATGCAGTGGTGCTTGTCGAGGTTCGTCCCGAGCAGCGCCGTGACGTGGGACTCCGTGCTCTACGGCCTGTTCCCCGGGACTCACACCGAGACGAACATTAACTGCGCCTGGAGGATCATCAACTCGGTGAAGGACGCTCTCTGGGCGGTCCGAAACCTGTTGATCTTCCAGCTGAAGGAGTTGACCCCGACCGAGTGTTGCAGACTGGCACATTCCAAGGTCCAAGACTACGTGTTGAGGGACGCACTGAAGCTTGGGGCAGCTGCCGCCAAGGCGCGGTGGGGAAAGACCACTGTGTAAGATCGGCCTGCCGAAAGAAGAACAGGGGGCCCATACAGACGTTTTTTTGGGCTCTGCTGATGCCTCAGCCAAATATATATATATATACAAGATTGAAAAAATGCACAGGATTGTAAAGGACAAGAATAAAGTCGAATCTGTGTTTGTAAATATGGACATATGTATGGCATGATCCAATGTAGAGACCATCAAATCATTTATGAATAAAGTATATTTTTGAAATAAAAAAAAAATGTCTCTGGGCGGTCCGAAACCTGTTGATCTTCCAGCTGAAGGAGTTGACCCCGACCGAGTGTTGCAGACTGGCACATTCCAAGGTCCTAGACTACGTGTTGAGGGACGCGCTGAAGCTTGGGGCAGCTGCCGCCAAGGCGCGGTGGGGAAAGACCACCGTGTAAGATCGGCCTGCCGAAAGAAGAACAGGGGGCCCATACAGACGTTTTTTTGGGCTCTGCTGATGCCTCAGCCAAATATATGTATATATACAAGATTGAAAAAATGCACAGGATTGTAAAGGACAAGAATAAAGTCGAATCTGTGTTTGTAAATATGGACATATGTATGGCATGATCCAATGTACAGACCATCAAATCATTTATGAATAAAGTATATTTTTGAAATAAAAAAAAAATGTCTACTGCCTGCAGGATTGGTCGGCCCAGTTCCCGAAGAGCATGGCCTCGCTCTTGCCTCTGTTTACCTTGGCCCCCGAGGCCCGTTCGAACTGGTCACAGATGCACACGAGTCTGTGCACGGACAGCGGATCCGAGCAGAAAACAGCGACGTCATCCATGTACAGGGAGGCCTTAACCTGCAGGCCCCCGCTGCCAGGAATAGTTACCCCTCTCAGGCTCGCATCCTTCCTGATGGATTCGGCAAATGGCTCTATGCAACACACAAACAAGGCGGGTGAGAGAGGGCATCCCTGCCTGACTCCAGATCTTACAGGGAAGCTATCTGATTCCCACCCATTGATTGAGACTGCTGAAGGTGCTGGGTATTTGGTTCGGGGGGGCTGGGGCATGCGCCAAGACCTGGGAGGAGCGGATCAGGAAGATGAGACAGAAACTAGGCAGATGGGGGCAACGGTCGCTCTCCATCGCGGGAAAAAACCTGGTCATCAGGTGTGAGGTACTCTCAGTATTGCTATATGTGGCACAGGTCTGGCCTATCCCCAGGACCTGTGCCGCCGCAGTCACCCGGGCCATCTTCCAATTCATTTGGAGATCAAAGATGGACCGGGTCCGAAGAGACTCTATGTACAAAGGCCGGTGCAATGGGGGAAAAAACACGCCCAATGCCACCCTCACCCTGATGGCCACCTTTGTGTGTGGCTGCATCAAGCTGTGCGTGGATCCCCGGTACGCAAACACCAAGTGTCACTACGTACTGAGGTTCTACCTGTCCCCGGTGTTGCGAAGGATGGGCCTGGCCTCGCTGCCGCGGAACGCTCCGAGTAGTTGGACCGTTCCGTATCACCTGTCCTTCGTGGAGAAATTTATGAGGAAAAACACCTTTGACCACAAGTCCATCAGGAAGTGGTCAGCACGTAGCGTCCTTGAGACCCTTCGGGAAAAGGAGAGGGCGGATCCTGTCGAGCGGTTCCCTGAGCAGACTGTCAAAGCCATTTGGCAGAATGCCTCATCACCAGAACTTTCCAACAAGCACCAAGACGTGGCTTGGCTGGTGGTGAGAAGGGCTCTGCCTGTGAGATCCTTTATGCACGCCCGGACTCTCTGCCGCACCGCACGCTGCCCTCGAAGTGGCTGCGGGGGGGACGAGACTGTCACACACCTCCTTCTGGAATGTGCCTATGCAGAGGAAGTCTGGAGAGGAATGCAGTGGTGCTTGTCGAGGTTCGTCCCGAGCAGCGCCGTGACGCGGGACTCCGTGCTTTACGGCCTGTTCCCCGGGACTCACACCGAGACGAACATTAACTGCGCCTGGAGGATCATCAACTCGGTGAAGGACGCTCTCTGGGCGGTCCGAAACCTGTTGATCTTCCAGCTGAAGGAGTTGACCCCGACCGAGTGTTGCAGACTGGCACATTCCAAGGTCCAAGACTACGTGTTGAGGGACGCGCTGAAGCTTGGGGCAGCTGCCGCCAAGGCGCGGTGGGGAAAGACCACCGTGTAAGATCGGCCTGCCGAAAGAAGAATAGGGGGCCCATGCGGACGTTTTTTTGGGCTCTGCTGATGCCTCAGCCAAATATATGTACAAGATTGAAAAATGCACAGGATTGTAAATGACAAGGATAAATTCGAATCTGTGTTTGTAAATGTGGACATATGTATGGCATGATCCAATGTACAGACCATCAAATCATTTTATGAATAAAGTATAGTTTTGAAATTAAAAAAAATGTATACTGCCTGCAGGATTTCTCTGGGGCAGGCTACTTCGATGTGACCTTCAGAAGCGTGAAGCAGTGCGAACAGCTCCTGAAGGTCTTCAAGGAGAAGGAAGGGGAGCCGCTGTTTTCCATCTTGTCTGCGACCCCATTGTGTGTGCTTCCTGCACAGAGGAATCGGGTTGTTACAATCCATATGTACAACTCCTATGATCCAGCGGCTGATGTCCTGACCTTCCTGGGAAGGTACGTCCAAGTTGAGGGAGAAGCCACTGATGTGATTGACCCCTTTGGAATCTGGACCAGTAAGCGACAGGTCAGGGTAACTCTGAGGGCTGATGATAGTGGGAACATCCTCCACCCACCCTCGAGCTTCGCAAATGGAGGGAGCAGAGGCTACCTGACACACGCAGGGCAGCCGAAAGTGTGCCGAACCTGCGGAAAATCGGGACACGTGGCGGCAGATTGCAAAGTGACCATCTGCAGGAACTGCAAACAGGAGGGTCACTTGACTAAGGACTGTCAGGAAGAAAAGAGCTGCAACCTGTACAGAGAGGCGGGCCATATGTATAAGACCTGCCCAAGACGGGGGGGCCCCACTTACGCACAGATGGCTGGAAGTGGCAATGTGAGCCGTGGACCCCCAAAGACCAGTAAGGTCCACCCGGACAGCAGGGAAACAGAGTCTGGTGGCACCCAGAAAGAAGAACAGGCTGGAGTGGAGGAGGCAGCAGCCAGCGGAGAGACACAGCAGCTGATCCTAGCTCTAGCCGGGCAGATGGAAGAAATGGAGGAGGATGTAATCAAGCAGGCAGAGGAGTGGATACATGTTAAAAACAGGAAGAGGAAATCTTGCCAGGCTTCCAAAGCCCCCCAGCAAAAGGGGAAAAGACAGCTGCACGAAGGAGGGACAGCCAGCTCTTCGGAGGGGGAAGATGGACACAAAGAAGGCCATCACCACCAGAAGAAGAGACAGAGCGCCGTCGGTAAAGAGGAGGGCATTTCCTCCCAACCAGGAAACAACGGACCCCCCGAAGTCCACCCTCCACCCAGTGAGAACCAGGAGGTACCCACTGCACCACAACTACAGGCAACCGAGAGCTGTGATCCTCTGACAGTCCCATTGTCAGACACAGAACTGGACAGGGAGGACCCTTGCCTTGGCTCAATGACACTAGAGCAGGTAAATGACCCCAGTGAGGAGCTGGATAGCTACCTCAGCCCAGCGAAGGTCCAGCAGTTCGTGCTTACCATGGGGATGTAGACAGCTACCCCAGAGACAGGACAGTCAAATGGACAATGGTAACCCCATAAACTGGGGGTTAAAGAAGTTTCATTTGCTTTCATATAACAGGGCACCCACTCAGTAGGTGGGTTCCGCTGAAGCCACAGCCAAATACCAAGAGACTGGATAGTTAATAAAGGTAACTGTTAATAGGATAACTGTGAATTCGATTAATTCAATTTGTTCTTTGTAATGTTAAGACATGCAATGTATATAACTATGAACAACATGGAAAATTGTACAAGTACCAGAGATTTATTTACATGAATAAAGTATATTTTGAAATAAAAAAAAGAGTGTGCTTCCCCAGGATTTTAGAACTTTGCAGCTCTGTGCCCCCTGTGGTCTTCAACACTTGTTGCAATCTGTATGCTTACGAATCCGTGGGTTATTATCACTGATTTACCATTGGAATATTATCCTCCTCTCTACATTCTTCAGCCATATAGGGGGAGTCCTGCATTATGGTTTGTGTTCTTCTGGCTTGGATTCTGAATTAGCAAGAGCACCATTTCAAGAAATTAATTTATGACGAGCATACACTGCTCAGATTCTTTCACAAACTCATTTATTCCTGTTCAACATTTTTGAACGTCTCTCTCAAAAGAAACATTAATTCAAATTTTTAAAACTCTAAAGCCTAAATTTCCAGGTTTCCCAGCCTCGCAAGAAATGGTGGAATTTATCGAAAATCATCCTTCTCCCCTGAGCACAGCGTTTCCTATTTTTAGGACCGTGGGATTTGAGGCAGTCTGAAATTTAGGTTTACAGAGGAAGTTGGCCATTTCAATCATTTTCTGCCTCCACTCAAATTTGGCATCCCCTTAGTGTGAAGCCGAGAGTGTGCAGATGAGTTCTACTTAGAGCAGGTCTGAGCTTTTAAGGTTTATGTGTCCTCCTTTAGTGAGGTAATGTATCCCTCATGGATCCAATCCTGGGAGAGCTTTGGTGGAGGTTATGTGCCCTTTGAGATTGCTAAAAGTGGTTACAGTTGTGCACAAAAAGTTCATAAACCTATAATTGTCAAGCTCATTGGAACTGCCAGCATATCGGAAACACTCACCTGTCGGAAGGACTTGACAAAGGGAAATGACTAAATGTCCAAGGGGTATAATAAAGGGAGCTGTCAAAGGGGTGAAAAGGCACTATGAAAGGGAACTATCAAAGGGAGCTTCACACATTTCCCAAAGAGCAAGGCATGGAAAGGTGTTGCCATTTAAATACTTGAGAAAATAAAGCTGGGACTATTTTGAAAATGATTGCTTGCAAAACAGTCTGATGGCATATATCTGGGGATTTCCATGAATGGATAATTACTGCATGTTGGTTTAACAACTGCTCATTGTTACAGTGGGAAACTTTCTTTCTTGCAGTTTGATTGACGGGTACAAGTGGAGTTTTTTGGGAGTATGAATTCTAACGGTTGTTGCAGTTGAATGTAGTATTTATTTAGAAGGCTTTATCTAATTGAAGGAATATAAGTGTAGAAGATGAGCTTTTATACATGATGTAGTGAAATTCTTGCACAATTCGAGCTGAAAACTATGAGCCTCCGCTTCGTGTTTCTTCATCAAGGATGGAGATGTGAAACAGATTGGATGGCTAACCCAACTCTTTGAGCCACCCCCAGGTTAACCCTGACAACATGTCAGTGGGGGTGGCATGGGAACATGCTGGAGTCATTAGCTTGTCTGTCATATTTACATAAGGAATTAGCAACTCTGTTATTCAAACCTTAATTAACCCCAACGTTACTCTGTCCATGTAAGCTGGTGGGTGGGTGGGAGCGTCAGCCTATTCTTTTAAGTGCTTTTGGAATGGGTGGAGGAAGGGAAGTACTATTTTCAAAGCCATGCATTTTACTGGCAACTCCCTGAAGATAGGAAGCCCCTCCCATCCTGCATTGAAACATCTGCCGACCCTCTCTATGATACCTAGTCCCTTCCTAGCCAAAATCTTCCAACTTATCCTGGTGCAGGATCCATGCCCACTTTCCTCAAGGACCTTCCTGTTGTCCTGACAACATCCACTGCTGAGCTCTGGCACTGTCAGGACTGTCTGAATTTCTATCCATTCTGAAAGTGAGATCATGAGACATAAGAGCAGAAGTGGGCCATCCAGCCCATTGAGTCTGCCCCACCATTCAATCATGGCTGACAGGTTTCTCAAACCCCATTTTCCCTATTCCCCCCGCCTCCCTGAATCCTTGATTCCCTTGGCAATCAAGAACTTATCTATCTCTGTTTGAAATATAGTCAATGACCTGGCCTCTAAAGCCTTCTGTGGCAATGAATTCCACAGATTCAGCTTCATTCCAGCTTTAAGTAGAGTCCTTCAGCTAATAAAGAAATTAATTCAGGGCAACCACTTTTAAAGATCTCATTCGCGGAGCTGAGGATTTCCTTAACTCCGCAGAATTCCAAGTAATTCCACTCTAGTTGCCCACTCCTTGCTGAAAGTGCAAAATTCCTATCTTTAATATTACTCACTGATTCTAGAGAATGCTAGAACATTCTAATATAAGCATGAAAACATTCGGTGATGGTTTTGAACTTACATTTTAAATCTAATTGTACTAACCTGTTAACGGAACACTGATGAGATGTACCATGTTTCCACTTGGGGATTGCAGTGAGGACTTTGTCAACTTTAACGTCTGGTTCATGTGAGGTTCCATGTGCTTTCAATAAGAAGGCAGGAAATAGGAGTGGGAGGAGGCCATTCAGCCCCTCAAGCTTGCTATGCTGTTGTACAAGATTATGACTGAGCTGCCCAGGTTTCAAACGCTTCGTGTGTGCCAGCTTCTCAGAGCCCTGAAGGAAAAAATAATTCTTGCAGCTCAGGTGGCAATCCTTGAGAGACCTGATTTCTAGTTTAAAAAGAATTAGAGCGGGAGGGCGATGGCCTGGTGGTATGATCGCTGGACTGTTAATCCCAAAACTCGGGTAATGTTCTGTGGACCCGTGTTTGAATCCTGCCATGGCAAATGGTGGAATTTGAATTTAATAACTATCTCAAATTGGGCGGCTCGGTGGCACAGTGGTTTGCACTGCTGCCTCACAGCGCCAGAGGCCCGGGTTCAATTCCCACTTCAGGCAACTGTCTGTGTGGATTTTGCACGTACTCCCCGTATCTGCGTGGGTTTCCTCTGCATGCTCCGGTTTCCTCCCGCAGTCCAAAAATGTGCAAGTTAGGTGAATTGGCCATACTAAATTGCCTGTAGTGTTAGGTGAAGGGGTAAATGTAGGGGAATGGGTCTGGGTGGGTTGCTCTTCACAGGGTCGGTGTGGACTTGTTGGGCCAAAGGGCCTGTTTCCACACTGTAAGTAAAATAATCTAATCTGAATTAAGAGTCTAATGACGACCATTGTTGATTTTGAGGAATCCCATCCAGTTCACTAATGTCCTTTCGGGAAGGAAACTGCCCTCCTTACCTGGTCTGGACTACATATGACTCCAGACCCACAGCGATGTGGTTGACTCTTTACAATTAAGGATGGGTAATAAATTGTGATCTAACCAGTGATGTCCTCATCCTGGGAATGAATTTTTAAAATTCTAATAATTGATTCTGTGACCAAGTCATGTGGGAGCTGAATAAGCGAGGTAAAGAAATGGTTACGTTAGGTGTGATCATCATTCTGGGTTTATTCTTCATACTTGAGGTTTATTTGGAGAGTGTATAACAAACTGGAGCTCTCTCTTGCTGCAAACTTTATTGCAGATGTTTTGTTTCTTTATTAACTGAAGGATTCTACTTAGAGCCGGCATAAAGAGGACTGTGAAGATGAGGGGCATTGGGAGGTCATGGAGGTTGCACTTGGATGAGGTTGAGCAAGGCTTTGTGATGTGAATAGGTCAACCTCAGGAGACATGAATAAAAACAATCCTTTTGTGGTTGGAAACGAATTTCTGTTCCACATGTCTCCACATTAAGAAGAGGTTTTAATTTTTACTTTTGCTTCTGTGGTTTTAGTATTTCAAGGCTTGACAGCCAATGTTTTGTCTTACAAGATGTTACAATTTGTTTAGTGGCTAATCTGAGCCATGGGTTGTTACATTGCATATATTTAAAGCATTCACTGGAAATCAAGCAGACCTGCAAACTGTACTACATGGTCTCTGTCTGGTTTCCATCAAGTGGTGGATGTTAAAATGCTTCATTTTTAAGAACAAAAAAAAACATGGAGTGCACTCTCCAGAATGTATGCCTCCACTACGCTGTGTTAACTCAACATTGTTATGGTAATACAACTCTCTCTTAGGGATTTTTTCTGTCTGATTGTCATTTTGCAATTACAAGTCTCGAAAAATAGATATTTTTGTTAAGAGTTTCCACCTCACTGTGGAGTCTTCAGGCCAAACTACATCCAACAATCTGTTGTGAAAACTCTGCTCATCTGTTGACAACTGTCACCAATTAGGCAAAAGTGAGGACTGCAGATGCTGGAAACCAGAGTCTAGATAAGAGTGGTACTGGAAAAGCACAGCAGGTCAGGCAGCATCTGAGGAGAGGGAAAATCGACATTTCGGGCAAAAGCCCTTCATCAGGAAATCCAGGAACGTTTTCTTTGACATGGAGATTCTTTTCTTTGTCCATTGTATTTTGTTACTAGGCATTCCATTACAGTCATCACAAGGATGTGAAAATTCCACCCACGCTTCTGACTCATAGAGAATGCTAGTTGAGAAAGAAGAAATGATATAATGCAAGTTAAGATGGGTCTGTGACCTGGACATATTTGCAGATAGTGAGTTTGCCTATTTTGGCTGGTAGAGATTGCAGGTTCAGAAGGTCTCATCAGAGGAGCCTTGGTGCATTGCCGCTGTGCACCCAGTAGATGGTAGACGGTGCTGCTCTGCATCACTTATGGAGGGGATGGATTCCAATTGGTGGATGCTAATGAAGCAGGCCGATTACCCTGTCCCAATGAGTCATGATAATATCAAAATCAGATTCTTCAATTTTTATGGCGTTCTCTATCTGCACACCCCCCTTAAAGGTTTTCTGTCACTGTTAGTGCAGACTACATTGATCCTCCATGTGTTCAAAGTCTTATCATGTCAAATATGTTTCTCCTCAGTGCTCTTCCTCTTAAAATAGTTTTTTTTCCTTACAGTTTCCTTTTCCCCTGATTTGTAAATCTCAAAAATCCAGCATAGGTTACACAGCATTGCATAGATTCTGTATGATTGTGTTGCAAAATGTAAAAAAGGAAATTGCTTTAAAGAAAGGAACCTATTGAAGGGAATGCTGCAGCTTAAAAAAAAAGTTGCCAAAACTCATCGAGAGGTGTATTTACATGGTTGCTTTCTTGTGTGTGTGTGTGTGTGTGTGTGTGTGTGTGTGTGCGCGCGCACACACGCGCTTCAGGAAGTTTTTTTCCCCCCCCAGAGATAGGCTGTTGGTTGTATATTTTCCATCAGGGTCTGTCCTGTGGGTCAGGTGTCATCATCTTGACAACAACACTCTGGTTGGCTCCTGAAGAGATACACAGGCTGTGTTTGAGCAAAACAGCAGCAGAAACTCTCCAGACACGAAAAGACAAAATCTTTTGCCTCCTTGCAGAGAAGAAGATAGGATGAGAGCTAGATATATGACAGAAATATGCCAAGAAACATTGCCTCTAGCCAATGACTGAGAGACTGAACAATTAGTGTGCTAATTGCTCTGTCTGCTGCACAGAACTGAACAAACCTGGAAGGAAAAAGATCAGAGGACTTGGGAGTAGCAAAAGGACATCTCATAAACTTCAGCAGACAGGAGCTATTGAACTGTGTTTTACAATTTTCTACTCCACCCGATTTTTAAAAAATTGTTTGCCTGCATATATGTTAGGAGTTTAAGAAGAGGTATGGTTTAGGTGAGAAGATTTTATGTTGATAATTCATATTTGCCTGAAACCGATTTATTTTGATTATTTCCCTGGAGCATCAGAGACTGAGGGGTGACCTTACAGAGGTATATAAATCATGCGGGGCATGACTAGGGTGAATAGTCAAGGTCTTTTACCCGGGGTGGAGGAGTCCAAAACTAGAGCGAATAGGTTTAAGATGAGAGGAGGAAAGGGTGCGTCTATGAAATGAGCTGCCAGAGGAAGTGGTGGATGCTCGTACAATTACAACATTTAAAAGACACCTGGATGGGTATATGAATAGGAAGAGTTTGGAGGGATATGGGCCAAGTACTGGCAAATGGGACTAGATTAATTAAGAATATTTGGTCGGTGCGGACAAGTTGGACCGAAGTGTCTGTTTCCGTGATGTACACCTCTATGACTCTCTGATTGTAACTGCAAATTCATGTCAGGTGTCGAAACTTGTTCTTGACTTTTTGTTAACCTAAATTTCCCAGCCAGGAAAATTAGAGACATTGAGTAAATTTATTAAATCTTCAACTTCTGTGATGACCCTGGGAATAGTGGGATTCAAACATGAGCATACTTTCCTCAGTGAATTTTGACCAGAAGAGCAATTAATTGATTCAGTTGACATATGCCCATGTTTATACTGTATGTTTACTTACAGGACAGTGAGTTTGGAAATGGCTGGAAAAGGTAGCTTTAAAATCACTGAAGCTGTAAATAATATAAAAGCAAGAGCTGAGGAAGTTGCTGGAGAGACTCCACAGGCCTGGCAGCATCTGGGGGTCCGAGACAGAGTTAATGTTTCGAGTCCAGGGACCCTTCTTCAGAACGGCAGTTTCTGAAGTTGTCAATACGTTGGGAAGTTGGCATCATCCACCAAGTTCTGCATTTAATTGCAGCGCATTAGGCTGCGTGTGAGCATACCCCTCAGGAGAGGCATGTTGCCAATTTCAATATGTTAATTGCTCAATTATGGTGATATTAACTTGGCTTTTTGAAATTAGCCGTGGGTGCACAGGTTTCCTGGGATTTCTGGAGCCCGTTAGTGAAATCAAGGCGAGAAAACGGAAGGAGGCTAGGAAGCTGAAGAAGTGAACAAACAGATAGCTGCTTTGCTGCCTAATTGAGTGAAAGATTTTTGCCAGTATTACCCACTTCAGGCTGTCTTCTACAAGTTCCTTGTTTATTTCTTGCTCTTTTATTCAATACCATTTTGTATAAACCCCAAAACTTTATATGGCTGTTTCTATATAAGATTACTTTCCCTACTTTATAATGTTAGTTCCGAGTACTTTGATCTCCACTTTGTAGCTGGGCTCTATCAGATCAGCGTGGCCAGAAGAATCAAAATTTTCAATATGCTTTCCAATCAATTTAATATTTTTTGAAATGTTCACTTCATATAATTTCAGAACCAAAGGAAGTTATTTGGAGTTTTATTAGAGGATTAGTGTTTTCCTTCAGACTACAGTTACTTGAGGTTCATGTATGAAACTAAGCTAATTGCAGACCTGAAACAATTCAGTGTATGCTTAGTAGAAAAAGGTAAAGATTAGCAGCTTCAGGATTTAGAAATAATTCAGTTGCTTAAAATATCTTGTTGTATCCGACAAGTACATTATTCTTGGACAATGTGTTTAAACATTCAGGAGTTTTCTATTTGTCAGCAGTACCATGTGCAACCATTGAGTTCAGAAAAATCTAGAATGTTTCAGTCAGCCATTGCAGGAGAATATCATTTCGATACCTAAACACATGAATAACCTGTACTCATTAGGTTCTCACCATTTACACAGGTGGATGTGGGTCTCTGTTTTAAAAAAGATAGTTTACACTCCACAGAAGTTGGCATATATATACATTATCAAACCTAGAATGAAGTGAATTAGATTGAATTTGTTGTCACGCGTACAGAGGCACAATGAAAAGCTTTGGTTTGCGAACAATGCAGGCAGATCACATAGTTAAGTTGCATAGATAGGTAAATGATAGGTAAACAGTAGCAAAAACAAAAACACAGGTGCAGGCAAATGTTAAGAGTTTGTGAGTCCATTCAGTATTCTAACAACAGCAGGGTAGAAACTGTTTTGAAACCGGCTGGTTTGTGTGTTCAGGCTTCTGTACCTTCTCCCCGATGGTAGAGGTTGTAGAAAAACACTGCCAAGGTGGGATGGATCTTTGAGAATGCTGGTGGACTTTCCTTGACAGCGAGGCTGGTAGATGGGTTGTATAGATGGGAAGTTGGCCTTTGTGATTGTCTGGGCCGATAAAGCAGTAAGTTAGTTTGTGATGACACTGTGGCTTCAAGAGGTGGGTTTTGACTTGGTTTCTTTCAGATAGAGAAGCTGAGGGATAGATGCCCCAGAAGCAGCCTGAATGGGTGTGGTCAAGCTCCCACCCACAGAACCAGAAGTTTTCAATTTTTCAACAGCAATTGTCAGTGAGGTCTGAGCAGGGTTAGAAGGCGGTGAGTCTATCCCAGTTGCTACACTAGCTCCCTGAGTTTTCTCTGGATGTTTTAGTCCTGGGCTGCTGGAATTGCATGTGAAACCGTTCTGTTTTCTGAACTTGCCTTTTGTCAAGGCTGTGTTTATGGGATGTTACTATATTGGAACGATAACTGTTTAGTAGTAAAATAATCTTTTATTCTGTTGTTTTCCAAAGGAGTTAAGTTATTCAACGTTCCTCTTTCTTTTGTTACATCTTAGCTATAGTATTTGAATAAACTGTGTTTTGCCTAATGTCATGTAGCTTGTCCAATCAAATTACATCTGGAACACAGTACCTCACATTTACCTTTAACAAAAGTAAAGGATAGAATCTCGGCTTCTTAGTATATTTTGAGAGGATCTGATCTGGTCCATAACAAGTTCCTAATTAAACCACTGTGCACTCACTTCCACAGTCAACTGCTTCGGTCCTGTGACTGCTTTTACAACTCGCTGAGATCATTGTCCTTTGTTTTTTACTCAATTGCAAAACAGTGATGTTTTTCTGACCTGTAACAAAACCAACCTTCCCTTCTGCTGGGGAACAGGCTGTTGTGAGGCCTTTGCTGCAATATTCACTGAGCATGGTTGACAGCATCCATTTTGAAAATTAATGAACCAACCTCAATCCTCTATTAAAGCTCCAAATAACTTGCATTGTTTCATAATTTATTAGCAATTACATAAAGTGAACATTTTGATTAGAAATTGTATAAAGTGACCCAACTAGCTCAGAGCCGACTCCTATCATGAACAGAACCCCTGACACTCCTGTTAATATCTGTCAGCCAGGACTCCCTAATTGGTCCTGATGAAGGGCTCATACCCAGAAAGTCAAGTCTCCTGCTCCTCGAATGCTGCCTGACATGCTGTGCTTTTCCAGCACCACACTTTTCAACTCTGATCTCCAGCATCTGCAGTCCTCACTTTCTCCAGTTTAACAGCCCCAATCAGAGAACTCATCGTGTATGACATCCACCTGGCTGACTTCATTCCACTCACGATACCTGTCGACTATGATGGAAGTTGCAATTGGTCATTTTTAGTTCCAGGCTGTCTGAATGTCAAGAGCAGCTCTGAGAAAGGCTAGCAAAATGGAAATGTTACTAGTTCCACCAACAAATGAGAAGATAGCTCCATCCCTCTAAAGCCAAAGGAAAATAACCAACAGCTGACTTCTCTTTGTCCCAAGTTGCCCCAAGCACCACGTGGTATGCAAATTCTTACAGCTTTTGGAAATACACTCCACTGTCTGACTGACTGGAGAACAATGCATTTAGCAAGCAAAACTAGTGAGATTTATTCTTATTCGAGGTCTGTGCTCCTGTTGGAATTACTCATTTTTCCCTCTGCAGCAAAACTTGGCTGCAAATCTGTGGAGTGTTGGATCCTGAATGGAGCCTGAGTATCAGAATGGAAACCCTATTGGAATTGTCATCACAACCATGCTTTGCTCACAGGTGTGAGGGACAATCTATTCATGTTTCACACAGTGATGATCACTTAACAAAGCTTTGTTTTACGCAAATGAATTGAGGTGGCTTGGGTCTTTTTTTATATAAGTGTAGTTGTGCTTTCTGACCACATAAATCATTTTGCTTGCGTAAAATTAATGTCGGGATTGATTTGACATTTTCATGACATCGACGGAACATTAATATCTTATCACTGAGAATTCGCATAGGTAAAAACTGAAATAATAGCCAGAACCTAACCTGCCTTCCAAGTTATGTTTGCTTGCCTTCAAGGTAATTGCATCAGCTGCACAATGCTTCCAGTTTATAATTTCCCTTGCTATTCTCTGTAGGTGCTGAAGTCATTCTATTTGTCAGTGTCTTTTCAAATAATTTTGGCAAGTAATTGCTTTAACTGAGGCATAACAATTCAAAATAAATCTAAGGTATTAATGAACATCTTTCCATCCATAAGTACATTGAAAATGCTGAGCAATTTTTTTAGATTAAATATTTATGTTTCTTATATATTGCACAAAGTGGTGTAATTACAATGTTTAATGCTTCTTGGAACCTATTAACTTGCCAATTAAGTCATTAATTGTTCCATATGACCATTGCTAACATCCATCTTTTTTTCCTGAGGCACTTTCTCCAAACTGCCTGCCACTTAGCCATGTTATTGTGATGGTAAATGCGACAGAAGTCAATTGCATTAATTTGTGTTACATAAAATTTGAATTCCACAACTAGACCCTTCTACCATTGACTCTAAATAGGTAGAATATAAATGTGTCCTGATGGTGATCACCGAATCTCCATTCAGATAGAACTTTTGTGTTGTGGAAAGATTATCTGGAACACTGATTCTGTCTTGTTTGAATATGACAGAACTTGTTTTCCATTTCTGAAAAATAATTTATTTGGCTTTCACTGCTCCATGTCACTTTAATGATATGACAAAACGTATGAAAGAGCAAGAGTGAGTGATTCGTTTCTATTTCTTCAGTTTATTTCTGCCAAAAATTGTTTGGACTGCACACACCTTTCATATAATTGATCTGATCTCCTGCGGATTTTGAATAATCATCGGTGAAATTTTCAGGAAATCGAACTGTCACCTTGTCACCATTCTTCCTGGAAACAACACTCGCAAAACATAATGATCAAGATGCAACACGCCATTTTGATTTATTTCATAGATTATGTTCCAGTGGCCCATACAGAAGCTTAATCATATTCCATAGAAAATAAGAAATAGAATTGGAAATGGTTAATACAATGCTTTGAACAATCTCTGCCATTCAATATAGTTATGTCTGATCATTCACCTCAACTCCATGTTGCTGTCTGTTCACAATATTCGTTAATTCCCTGAGAGAGCAAACATCTGACTATTGTAGCTATTATTATGTGAGCGTTTCAAGACACTGAATGACACTCCCAAGGGCCTGGGTGTGGCCAGCTCTCTCAGATCAGGCTTTCTAGTTTTCTTTTAGCTTTAGCAGCAGAATCTGTTTGGGGTCTCAAAAGAATCGGAAGCTTCAGTAAATGTCTCTTGACTGCTACTCCCTCTGAATTTTCTCTTGACTTTTTTTAATCCTGCATTGGAGAACTGCATGTGAGAATTTATAGGATGTTACTATATTGGAACAGTTAATCAGTAATAGTTGCTGTGACTATTATTCTGTTAAGTTTTCCAATAGTTAAATTATTCTAAATTTCACTTTCGTTTGTTTCTTTTTTAACTATAGTGTTTAAATAAATTGTGTTTTACCGAACGTTGAGTAATCTGACCAGTCGCATCACATCTGGAGCGTCACACTTCACATCTACCTTTTAAAATAAAAAAAAAGTTAGGGTCTAGGCTATCTTCTTAAACTATTTTGAGGGGTCTGGTTTGGTCCAGTCCAGTCCATAACAAATGGGATATACTGCCCAGGATATAGTAACGATCGTCTGAGGTCCAAAGTATATTGCTTTTTCAGAAATATTGCCACTACAGCTTAAAGATCAACTAGCAGCCAGAAAAGTCACAAAGCTCAACAAGGGCACAGAAACAAAAATTGCTGCAGAGAATTTAAGTAACTGATTTGGATGGGAATGTAGTATGTACAGTTTGTAAGTTTGCAGATGACACCAAAATTGGAGGTGTCGTGGACAGCGAAAAAGGTTACCTTAGAGTTCAGGGGGATCTTGATCAGATGGGCCAATGAACTGAGGAGTGGCAGATGGAACTGAAATTTAGATAAATGCAAGGTGCTGTATTTCGGAAAAGCAAATCAGAGCAGAAATTATACACTTAATGGTAAAGTCCTGGGGAGTGTTGCTGAACATGGAGACCTTGGAGTGCAGGTTCATAGCTTCTTGAAGGCAGAGTCGCAGGAAGATAGGATAGTGAAGAAGGTGTTTGGTATGCTTTTTTTAAAATTGGTCAGAGTATTGAGGACAGGAGTTGGGAGGTTATGTTGCAGCTGTACAGGACACTGGTTAGGCCCCTTTTGGTGTATTGTGTGCAATTCTAGTCTCCATATTGGAAGGATGTTGTGAAACTTGAAAGAGTTCAGAAAAGGTTAACAAGGATTTTTCCAAGGTTGGAGGGTTTGAGCTAAAAGGAGAGGCTGAATAGATGACTGAAGGGTGACTTTTGTGGAGCTTTATAAAATCATGAGGAGCATGGATAGGATAAATAGACAAGGTATTTTCCCTGGGGTGGGAGAGTCAGAACTAGAAGGCATAGGTTTTGGGTGAGAGGGGAAGGATATAAAAGAGACCTCAAAGGCAACTTTTTCACGCAGATGGTGGTGCATGCATGGAATGGGGGCTGGTAAGGTAACAACAGTTAAAAGGCATCTGGATGGGTATATGAGTAGGACGGGTTTAGAGGATATGGTCCAAGTGCTGGCCAATGGGACTCGATTAGGTTAGGATACCTGGTTGGCATAGACGAGTTGGACTGAAGGGTCTGTTTCCAAGCTCTACATCTCTATGACTCTAAACCTCTGAGAGGAAGCAGACTTTTAAAAATACAGCCAAATTACTACAAGGCAACGAGCAGCTACAGGGAGGAATCAGAATTGAGTCCATATGAAAGGAGACCTATTATCAAATACCCAGAGGAAATCCGATCCCTGAAGGGAAGGGATAAAAAGGTTTTGTTTTCACCGGAAAAGCTTGTCTGAGGAACGCAGCTGAGACTTCTGGCAGTAAGTTACTAAATTTAAGAATTAATTACTTCACACAAAGAACATAAAGTTAAGATAGTTCTCCAGGTACGTGGTTAAAAAAAAATCAATTGAGAAAACACGAAAAGAGAAAATTGGGAAAAAAAGATTATTGCTGCAACTTGAAATATCAAAGATCTGACAGTGAATTAGAGAAATCTTTGCAATTTTGAAGGTTTGAATGAAAAATACAAAACTTCAATGAGCAATAATGACATTTTATCAATTTTACTCAAAATTTGAAAAATTCAATAAAGAAAGAAGGTCATTTGATCATGATGTAAGTTTGGCATGACAGTACATTAGATGTTGAAAACAATCAACCTTAGTGATGTCATTGCAGCCATTTTGATTCAGTCAAAACAAAATCACTGAAGCTCATTGAATGAAGCCATTTTGAGAATTATTTTGCCCACAAATGCTTTAGAAATCCTTCAGTCATCTTGATGAAGGAACATTTTCACTTATTGCTATGAAGATTCTTATTAGTAAAAGAAAACTGAGCTTTAAATGGAAATGTTTGGCCCAGCATTTGCGACAGCAGCAACATTGACTGCCTTCATTTTTACTGATACAACAACATTACTCTTAAAAATAAAGAAAAATTAACAACTTCAAGTACTTCTCAACAATCAAACAATGCAACAAATTTCACCTATAACAATCTTTCCAACACAAAATTTTAAGCATTCAGATCCATTTGATAGATCAACAGATTGGCAAATGTGAGAAGTAGAATTCCTACAATGTTGAACAGCTTCAATGTTTGACACCAAATCAGCTACAAAGCAGAATGACAAAGTTCTCTACCACATGGGAGAACATCAGATCAAGTGCCACAGAAACAACAGATCACTGATAAACAATTTATGTTTGCCAGCCTCCCAACAGTTCTGACTTGAGATAATTCTTTCCTTGACTAACAAATAGGATACTGACAAGATTATGCTTCAACAGTAAGTATTAACTTCTGCAGATAACTATATTACTGAGTTGTATGCATTTTCTGAACCAACTATAAGAAATTTCAACAATGGCTCGTTTGTGACCAAGTTATCATTGGCCTCTTAATCTGTCACTGAATTCTTCAGTCAAAAGAGCTTAGAGACACAGAGCTTAGAGATGTACAACACGGAAACAGACCCTTTGGTCCAACATATCCTTACCGAGCAGATATCCTAAATTAATCTAGTCCCATTTGCCAGCATTTAGCCCGTACTTCTTTAAATCCTTCCTATTCATATACCCACAAAGATGCCTTTTAAATGGTGTAATTGTACCAGCCTCCACCACTTTCTCTGGCAGCTCATTCCACACACGCACCACACTCAACGTGAAAAGTTGCTCCGTAAGTCCCTTTACCGACTTTCCTCTGTCACCCTAAATGTATGTCTTCTAGTTTTGGACTACCTACATTGGGAAAAAAAGACCTTGTCTATTTACCCATAGGCCTCATGATTTTGTAAACCACTATTATGTCACTCCTCAGCCTCCAACCTTCCAGGGTAAACAGGCCCAGCCTAATCAACCTCTCCCTACAGCTCAAACCCTCCAACCTTGGTAACATCCTTGTCAATCTTTTCTGAATCCTTTCAAGTTTAACAACATCTTTCATATACAGGGAGACTAGAACTGAATGCAATATTCCAAAAGTGGCTGAAATAATGCCCTACACAGCCGCAACATGACCTCCTAACTCCTACACTCAATGGGCAGTGTACTAAATGCCCTATTCAGTACTCTGCCGAGATGTGACTCCACCCTCAAGGAACTATACCCTGCACCCAAACATCTCTTTGTTCAACAATAATCCCCAGGGGCCTGCCATTAACTGTATAAGGCCTGTCTGGTTTGCCGTACCAAAATGCAACACCTCACATTTATCTAAATTAAGCTCCATCGGCTACTCCTCCATCCCATTGGCCTCTCAGCCCATCTGATCACGATCCCACCGTACTAAAGAGATAACCAGTCTCTGTCCACTACACCACCAATTTTGGTGTCATTTGCAAACTTACTAACCATACCTGCTATATTCACATCCAATTCACATCCAAATCATTTGTATAAATGACAAAAAGCAATAGACCGAACACCAAACCTTGTGACTTCTATCATCACAATGAGCAGTTCAAAAAGCAGTGGATGCAGAGTCACGACATCTATTAAGAATCATTTTATAGCAAAAATTACATTTAATGTAGGACATTTGACAAAGTATGCTCAGCACATAAAAGAGACATTAAACAATTTGACCAGTGATGTCAGATCTTTCAACTAATGTACATGACAGCATTAAATCCTAGGCAATCTAAAACTTAGCATCTTATCACAGATGAGGCTTCAAAACCCTTTATCAACAAAGACCAAACTTCTGCCAACAATGATCTCACTGCAACACATTTTGATTCTTGAAGATATCTGAAGAGCATTACAAACAGTAAATCAAATAATTTTCATCTCAACATGTATATTCATGCCTTGAAGGACAGATCACTAGTGCAAGGAACAGGCTTCACATAATGAACAATACAACATAGATGAGCTCCTTCATTTTTTTCCCAGGTGAAGTACTAAAAATCACTGATGCTAAAAATGGAGCAGAGGGGGTGTAACCACCTCAAAATTCTGATACAGTCCTGCAGTTACATCAACACAAGTTCTTTCAACCAGATCAATTGAATTTCTTATCTAACAGATGTCAGGAGAAAACAATCAATATATCAACATTTCCTCTGGGTCGTTCTGTACATTTCTGTAGACTTTCCTTACTCACCACAGATGAGTCAAATCAAGAGTTTGGTGAGGGGTTAGAACAATAAGGGCAAAATGTAAAGCAAATGTTGCAAACCGAAGGGATCTAGGCAACTTGTTGGCATAACTAACACTCAATCAATGGTTGTGTTGAGGAAGAAAATTGTTTGGAGAGGTGTGTTGCTTAAGGCTTTCAGGACCCTGGAACTACCTTTATAATGATGCCACTCAGCTGCACGTCACTGAATGTAAATACTGTGAATGGAGGTCAAACATAACTCTAGACTGGAAGACTCACATGGAAACATGAACCTCAAAGGCAATAGGGTTTGATAGAATTATGATCATCAAGCATAACAGTAGTTAGTATTTTTTTAAAATATTGTTACTTTGAAGTTGAAGTGTGAAGACCAGTCATGCTTTGCCTTCTTGACCAATTGGTAAAGATCCCAGACTCTGAGTGTGGCATTGAATTACAATAGAAAAGTAACCTTAAATACATTCAATGATAGAGCATCCAAACGATTGTGGAGATGGGAATGAAAAAGATTGGCAATGCTTTGAGTAAAGAACTTTCTTGTCTTTTCAATGCTAAATGATTAGCCCTTTATCCCATGCATATAATCCAGGAGGAATTGGTTTAGCTCAGTTGGCTGGATTGTTGGTTTGCAGAGTAGTGTGATGCTAACAGCGTGGGTTCAATTCCCATCACTGGTTTGAGGTTACCATGAAGGACTCTCCTTCTCAATCTCTTCCCTCACCTGAGTCTGCTGGCACTCAGGTTATATCACCACCAATCACTTCTCTCTCTAATGAGAGAGCAGCCCCTATAGTCTGGTAAAACTCTGGCGACACAACCAAAAACATAATCCGGTATGGATTCAGCTGGGTGATCTATTTTATGTTTGTCTGATACAACTTTGGGTGTCTTTGAAGTGAGAACTTTAGTATAATACTGCATCAGACTAGCAATCTGTCTCAAAATGCACTTGTGAGAAAATAGGACGAATACTGAATGGTATCCCAGAAGCCTAGATTTGCATTGGGTGTAGTAAAACTATAATTTTAAAGGTGCTTAGCTGTTTAAGTGTTAAAATTACTTTGAAACATCTGAAACATCTTTAATTTTGGTGGCAGTCCACTGCTGAAATATAACATTTCAGGGTTCAGAGTGACATAGAATCCTCTACGGCAGGTGTGGGGTTCCCAACCCATTGCTCAATGTGCACGTTCAGAGGGACTTTATTAATACACTAAGGGTGGGGCACAGTTTGTAGTATGACTTGGGTTTGCCAACTGAACATGACTGTTTGAGACCCATAACGACAGCATAATGTAGTATTTGTCAATAGTTGTCCAACAAGTTACAAACACAGTCTTAAACAGATAATTATTTTGCTTTTTCAAGATAATTAATTTGGATACTTTTGCAGGAATGCCATTCCTGAAATGCACAATTATTTTCAGAGGAATGTATTCTGAACTCAAACCTGTTAGGCCTACTTCCCCTAAATTTTAATTTGAAGACCTAGTTAAACAAATCACATTATAGGAAGAATAAAAAGATCTCCACACAAATAGGTATGACCAATGGCAAAATATGTTGTATTACCTTCCACCTTAAATTAATTTGCCTCCATTTCCCTTTGTTCCTAACTACTTCAAGCATGCAAAACTCTTCTGTTACGTAGTTTCTCCTTCTGCTTGCAATTAATTAAATTACAAAACATGGATTTGCTACCGTCTCACAAGACCATTCACCTGTCATGCCCACACCAGTTTTCTAAGCAATTCATTTACAGCCATTAATTTCATTCAAATTCCGTATAATTAATATCCATTACTTAGCATCTTTTAAATTTGTGTAATATTTGTCGACATTTTTGTTTTATCCTAATATTTAAAACAAATAGTCACACACATTTTACATTCTCTATTATACACCACATTCTTTTTCTTATTAGCACTGTGGGGTAAAAATTATATTTTGGACATAATCAAGACATTGCTTTCAAATTGGAATGGAATCAGTTAAATTATAGTTTTTGAATTTGCAATAAAGTTCATATGTTTGCTTCAAAGATAAATCTCCAATTTATTAGTACAACCAGATGATGAAACAGAATATTATCTTTTAAATTTCCTTTGAAAATACCCTATCAATTATTTAAGAGTGGTGCAGCTTTACGAATAAAGTTGAACATTGATTTATCCTGAAACTAAATATCTTTAATATAAGTACCCATTTCTCCAGTTGAGTGGTTCACCTCTGCTTCTGCTTCTGCATGTAATGTCCTTTATAACTGTGGTTTGAACAAATTAGTAGTATGGCATGCTTACATCATATTGGCTCAGTAGTTAGCACTGCTGCCTCACAGCTCCAGAGACCCGGGTTCAATTCCTGCCTCAGGTGACTGTCTGCGTGGAATTTGCACATTCTCCCCGTGTCTGCGTGGGTTTCCTCTGGCTGCTCTGGTTTCCTCCCACACACCAAAGATGTGCAGGGTAGGTGAACTGGCCATGCTAAGTTGCCCATAGTGTTAGGTGCATGAGTCAGGGGCGAATTTAGGGTAAGGGAATAAGGCTGGGTGGGTTACTCTTCGGAGGGTCAGTGTGGACTTGTTGGGCCAAATGACCTGTTTCCTCACTGTTGGTAATCTAATCTAATCTGATATAAAATCACAAATATAGGCAGCACGGTGGCTCAGTGGTTAGCACTGCTGCCTCATAGCGTCAGGGATATGGGTTCTTTTCCAGCCTCGGGCGACTGTCAGTGTGGGTTTCCTCCCACAGTCCAAAGATGTGCAGATCAGGTGAATGGCCATGCTAAATTGCTCCTAGTGTTAGGTCCATTAGTCAGGGGTAAATAAAGGGTAGGGGAATGGGTCTGAGTGTGTTACTCTTTGGAGGGTAACTGTGGACTTGTTGGGCCAAATGGCCTGTTTCCATACTGAAGGGAATCTAATCTAATCTAACTTTCCAAAACATGATTTGATAAAGCTACAATCAATAGTTCACAGTCATCAATTTATTTTTAGCTGCAACAGTTTCCTAAAAATGAATTTTGGAAAACTTTCAGGATGTGCCTTTTTATTTCTGTGTGCCTAAGAAAGTAAAAACCATTTTAACAACTGTTCAGGACCAGCAGAATCAGTGAGATTTTGCAATTTTGACCAGAATGGAATTGGCCCGATCTGAGAAAATTGTGTTTGAATCACTCTAATAAATTGCAAAAACAAGAAGTTAAGTGATTTTGACCATAACACGTTCGTGATTGAAATTACCTGATCTTTTGCATTGGCCGGCACATCGTAATCACATTACACAATGCCACCAAGATAAAAAATGTAAACTCCACTCAATTGTGTGCAACTAGGAAATAAATTTCAGTTTTAAATCTGTTTGTAAAGCACTGCTCATCAGTAGGTTACATGAACAGTGCCACTGGAAATCAGCTGTAAGTGTGACAGCACCATATTCTAGATGATACACATATCTGCATCTTACTTGGTGTTGCAGTTTCTTTAATTCACCTTCCCATAAACAAAGCCAGCTTCTTATCTGCCACCTGACCCGTAACTGACAAGAGCATTCAAGAATGCAGAGCAAATGCACTTTGTTCACTTAGTGTGCAACAGGGAGACAGTTTAATAGCTGAATGGCATATTGTGAATTGAAGCTACAGTTCTGACTCAAGATCTTTTGGATATAGATATAAGAACTGATGATATACAAACTAGAAAGTGTGACTCAAATCAGTTCTTCCCGGAATACACAATCCAGGCTGGCTCTTCACTGCAGCACTGAAGGAATGCTGCACAGTCAGCGGTGCAATCGCTATTCAAGACACTAAACAAAAGAACCAACAGCCTGTTCAGACAGATACAAAAGAAATCCCTTTGAAGTAAAGGGAATTTAGGAGGTGTCTTGGGTATTGCATCTCCCTTGATCAGTGTGAGAAACAAAGCTCACTCACTTCAATAATTTCAGTCCGAGACAAGATCTGAATCAGTAGTGTCATTTATTTTACCCTTGCAAGAGGGTGCGATGTCCACTGTCTACAAGGCAGGGACACACACACACACCCTGAATTCAACGAATACACAATATTTATGTAATTTGGTTCCTTTTTTTATCCCATTGCTCCTCCCCGTTTACACCTTCCACTTCTCTAAGACTGGCACCCATTACTCCTGTTTATCTCTTGCCTTATCCGGCCTTATCTGTGACAAAATGCTTAATTCTGGCCTCACAAGGCCGTTTGACCACATCCTGCTGTGGCCCGTTGTTAGGTATTATCTCCTCCCTCCATCTGTGCTTTCCCCAACCATACTGATCCTTATGACCTTCTAATTGGGGTTTGTTCCTGTGTTTCTGTAAAAGTGGGAAACAGATGATTATAACTACTGCTTGTGCAAGAATATCTACTTAACCTACATCCTCACAGCAACTTATCTATTTGTCTGTAACATCTACCATTGTTTTGCAGTCACGTTTCATTCTTGCATACAATTTTAACTAATACAAAAACAATTATGTATTTCCTCCACATAGTTTGCATTCCAGTTGACTCAGCTCTTGGCTGAAACAACTACACACTGGTGTGAGTTCATTTACCTTGCATAAGTAATTATAATTGCAGAAGTAACACTACTTTACTTATATCCCACAATCCGTATCTGCAGTTCTGATTGTGTGGCTAAAAATGGATTAATTGGTCATGCATCTAGCTTGATGTTCATGGGATTTACTGTGCATTATTTCATTGTCAGGTTCAGTTGCAAAAATAACTAATTCAATGTAGTATGCTAGTGGTACCTTGAATACATGAGGTGGTGTAAAATTAGCATTTTCTCCTACAAAAGGCCAGTTTAATAATGACTCCATTTTTCAAACAGCACAATAAATCATTGATTACATTGTAAAGTACTCAAGTATTTTTGTAATTTGAGGATTTTGCAGATGGCACATCACAAATGTCGCATGTCAAAACAAGCTATTAAAGTATTATATCCCTCAGAGTTATTAATGAAAATTGGTAAAATATATTATTTATTAGAAAGGTTGCTGAATTCACAACTATTCAAATGTTGTTTATGTGAGCCTTCACCTTGTTAAAGCAAAATATTCAAGTTCTTGAAAGACCCTATACAGACAACAAGCAAAACTAATGTCATTTACAAAATACCTTGCAAGAACTGTAACAAACACTAAATTGGACAAACAGGCAGAAAACTAGCCACCAGGATACATGAACATCAACTAGCCACAAAATAACATGACTCACTCTCAATAATATCCTTACATATGGATGAGGAAAGATACCACTTCGACTGGGACAATACATTCATCCCAGGACAAGCCAAACAGAGACATACATAAGAATTCCTAGATGCATGGCATTCCAACCAGAACTCTATCAACACAACCATTGACTTCGATCCCATTTACCACCCTCTGAGAAAAAGAACAGGAAATGACATCACCATAGGAAATTATGTCACCACAGAAAATGACATCAGCAGCCACAGGAAACTCAAACATATCAATAGAAAGTGGGCTAGACCACTAGTGCTTCTTTCAGAGGCTGACTGAATATATTACCTGGTATGGTGACAAAATGTCTAAAAACGAACCTTCCAGCTCAGCGAGCAAACCTACATCTAGAACCTCAATCTGAGCTATAAAACTTCTGAAAGCTCGCTAACAGTGAACTCTTGAATGCACTTGTCTCAGATTGAAGAGGGTAAAAAATTAGAACATTCATAACAAGTGGGGCAAGTAGCCAATTAAAAAAATAATAATAGTTACTGAACCAATTGTGCTCATGTTTCTCAAGGTACTTTTAGCCGCGTGCAGAGTGGACCAGATGACACTGCCAATCCTTCCCCAGACAATCAGACAAAATTTAACAGCCTGGGTTTCTCCTGTCTCGCAAAGAGAAGTGACATGTATTTGAAGGAGGACGTCCCCAAAATTAGGGACCACTAATTCAGGATATTATCACACAATGGGCGGCACGGTGGCAATGGGTGGCATGGTAGCACAGTGGTTAGCACTGCTGCCACACAGTGCCAGAGACCCGGGTTCAATTCCCACCTCAGGCGACCCTCTGTGTGGAGTTTGCACATTCTCCCCGTGTCTGCGTGGGTTTCCTCCGGGTGCTCCGGTTTCCTCCCACAATCCAAAACTGTGCAGGTTAGGTGAATTGGCCATGCTAAATTGCCCATAGTGTTAGGTGAAGGGGTAAATGTAGGGGAATGGGTCTGGGTGGGTTGCACTTCGGCAGGTCAGTGTGGACTTGTTGGGCCGATGGGCCTGTTTCCACACTGTAAATAATGTAATCTGTATCAATCAAGTTTTCAAGAAGGAAATCAATTCAGTTCATAGGCCGAAAGGGTTTTGAAAAGTTATGGGGAGAAAGCAGAACGTGGTATTGAGTTCGATGATCTGCCATGATCATACTGAATGGCAGGGCAGCCTCGAAGGAGCTACTCCCACTCCTATTTTCTAGTTTTGATCCTGTAAAACAAACCTTTACATGCAAATGTGTGACTTACTACCATAAGAAGCATTAAAGGTCAACAGTACAAGTCCATTTAAAGACAACTTCGTTAAGGATTTGAGGCAGAAAAGAACAGAGGCATTTGTTGAGAAAGTGCGAGGCAGCTCTTGTGCTTATAACCACTGGCAGAGGCTGGTTGAATTGAGTGAATTGTTTCGATAGTCAAAGAGTGTGGTTCTCCAGCATCTGCAGTCCTCACTTTCTCCTGTCTTGTTTCTGTACTTGACATACAGCACTATATAATCCCACTATATAATAAAGCATTACATCAACATTCATTATGTCTCAGCATGCAGATGGGATCAGTGGTCACTTGGATAATTTACTGAATTGTTGGGTGTGCTGGCTAATGCTGTACTGCAATACATGTCAGCACTTGCCCAAAGCAAATTGGAGGGAGGCTTTTTTAAAAAAAAAAGTTACTAAAGGTTTGTTATTTATTGAGTAATGCTTCCAAAAATCTGATGCTGGAAATTAATAGGCAGAGGGATCTTTCTGAAGACGAGCATGTATTTATGGCTGACAATAACCTTAATAAGACAATTGTGACAAGCATGAATCACTCCCTCTGTAGAATTGATTGTCGTTGCTGTATTTTCAAGTATGACAGCCTGATGAATGCAGAAACTATTGATTGAAGCAGGTCTTTTGTTGCCACTGGTGTTGAATCTCTGGGTGGATTTAATTACACGTCCTGTAAAATACTGGCAGCTCTGATTAGAGATGGGTTCCAGTGGCCAGACATAACCTAGCATAAGCTGCAAAGCCATCTGCTATTCCCATGGCTACCCAGCTGTACTAATGCCTTAGCTGTATTTATTCTTTTTACAATTAATGTTCAAAACCTAATTTACACTTTTTGATCAATATCAGTTATTTCCCATGTGGCTCAGATTGTAAAGATGTTGCTTACTTCTTTCAGAGAATTACAGAGTTAATGAAGGGATTTCTCTTCAATTGAGGATAACAGGTCAATGGCATGCTGCAGATGTCTACAGCGTATGTCTTTCTTGAGAAGCGAATGCCAAATCAATCGATGTTTGTAGTTCTGATTGCCTGGCTGTAGACAAGGTGCTGAATTTCAAATGAAATAAAGTGGTCAAAGATAAAATGCAAGGGGCCTCTTGTGGCTCTACCCCTGGACTTACAGGCCTGGGTTCAAGTTCCACCTGTGCTGGAGGTGTGTAATAGCATCTCTGAACATGTTGATTAGAAAACATAGGATAAATAATTGAAAGAAATGAAATACAGGCTTTATAACCAGAAAAATGATGGTGATGTCAATGAAATCCCAGCAGCACCTGAAATTCAGAAGTTGACCAATGTCCAATGGGTTGGCTTGTAAGCAAAATACTGAAAAGCAAATTAAACAGGGGAAAGTAGAAATACTGATTTTCCAAAAACAATGGCGTGACTAGGCCATTTACTGATGTCTTAAGAGCCAGTGAAGAAATAAATTGATGGTACCCTGAATTAATATTTGATGAGCACTTTGAACTAATGAATGATTAAACAAGCTAGTGACTAATGTAAAATCTAAATGGGTGTCAAGTTTAAAAGATCTAATTTGAATTAATATCATTTTGAGTAATTTCTAAGTTCAACTTTTCTTCTGTTGTGAGAAGCAGATCTAGGAACAGTTTGGAAACTTGAAAAAAAAACAAAATCAATAGCATTCTCCCAACTTCCCTCATCATTCTTTCCTCTGATGTTTCAGTGGAGCTGCACAATTCCCATAAAGGGAAATTTCATTTATTGAGATTGCACATTGGAGCATGTTGAGAACTGTGCTACCCCACAGTCACTTGTTCTATCATTTCCCACGTGGCTCCAGTAATAAAGATATTGCTTACTTTCCTCAGAGAAGTGTGCAGCTAATATAAACTGTTGTAAAAGGTCTCTGCTTTCATGCGGAAAGAAAAAATATACAGGTAAACTTTTCTTTGCCTATTTGGCAACCCATATTGTGACATCAAAATGTACTCCAGTGTTGCTTAGGGTTTGGAACATCTGACTGAGGATAGAGTGGAGATTTTTTCTTTCTCTGCCCTCTCAGGGGATCAAATTATTTCATTTATCTTTTAATAATCTTTAACACGGCATGTTTTTGTGACAGGTATCCTGAAGTTGCATCTCTTTTCCAAAACTCATTTATTAAGGATAGGAAAATTAAATCATCTAGAAGGTGATGCAGCCATTGTCGTCTCATATTTTCTGTATCCAATGCTTTCCAGCAAAATCATTTTAAAATGTGAAATGTTTAATCATGAGCCCCATAATTTCAAATGCCACACTTCACCTCAATCATTATGGCCTTAAACCATTTTCAGGCTATTGGTGAGAATGCACTGGAGGAATCCATTATAGTGTTTCATTTGTTCCCTGACTGAGTAAAGAATTGATCACAATTATCATTCAGGATCATAGAGTCCCCAAAGAGTGGAAACAGGCCATTTGACCCAACAAGCCTACACCGACTATCTGACCAGCATTCCACCCATACTCACCCCTTCCCTGTCCCTGTCATGCTACATTTCCCATGGCCAATCGACTTAACCTGCACATCGTTGGAGTGTGGGAGGAAACCAATGTACACAAAGGAAACGCATGCAGACACCGGGAGAATGTGCAAACTCCGCACAGACAGTCGCCTGAGGATGGAACTGAACCTGGTCTATTATCAGGAATAGTGGAAATATCAGCAACCACATGTTAATTGATGAAAAGTGTTTCCCTTTGTTTTAATTGGAAAAAGTAAGGGGCTTTTGATTAATATAAATTGTTTAGGCATAAAAATGCTAACAGTGGACAATTTGTTGATATACATTGACATTTCTTCTCTAGTAAATGATATGATGGAGACATTTTTGTTGTGAGTTTTGTGATTACAATTTGGAGAAGATTGTAGCTAAGATTGGGGTTCAGGATGTAAGTTTGCTCGCTGAGCTGGTAGATTTATTCTCAGATGTTTCGTCACCATGCTCGGTGACATCATCAATGAGCCTCTGCTGAAGCGCTGGTGTTCTATCCTGCTTGTTATTTATGTGTTTTGAATGGTTGTGGTAGGTGATATCACTTCCAGTTCTGTTTCTGAGAGGTTGGTAAATGCGATCCAAATCGATATGTTTGTTAATGGAGTTCTGATTTGAATGCCAGGCCTCCAGGAATTTCCGTGCGTGCCTTTATTTAGCCTGTCCCAGAATGAATGTGTTGTCCCAGTCGAACCGATGTCCCTCCTAGTCTGTGTGTATGGATACCAGTGATAGTTGGGCATGTCTTTTGGTGTCTGGTTGAAGTTCATGTATCCAAGTGGCTAGTTTCCTGCCCGTTTGTCCAATGTAATGTTTGCTGCAGTCCTTGCAGGATATTTTGTATAAGATGTTTGTTCTGCTGGTTGTTTGTGTGGGGTCCTTTAAATTCATCGGGAGCAGTTTCAGTGTGATGGTAGGTTTGTGGGCTACCATGATGTCTTGAGGCCAAAGTAGTCTGGTTGTCATCTCCGAGATGTCTTTAACGTATGGCAGGATGGCTCGAGTTTCTGGGCGTGTTGTGTCTTCTTGTTTAGGACTGATGTACAGGAAAAGTGGACTGTGCTTATCTGGTCCCGTTGTTCCTGAATATGTTGTATAGATGTTTTTCCTTGGCTTCTCTTAGTTCCTGGGTGCTGTGTGTTGTGTTGTGTTGTATGTTGTGACTCATTCAAATAATGTCCTGATGCAGGTCCACATGTGGGCGTTGGGATGATTGCTCCTGTAGTTGAGTATCTGGTCAGAGTTTGTGGCTTTCCTGTAAACACTAATGATATTGTTTATGTGTTTGTGAGTTTTTCTAATTTGTTGCATTTTGTGATGACAAAAGGTGTCATCCTTACCGTTATAAAGTTCACCAAAGGGGAGGAGAACAAGCAACCGACTCCCTTTTCTAGAAGGTCACAATAGAATGCAAAGCCAATGGAGAGTTAGACCAGCACACATTGAACAATAGGTACCCAATGAGCTCAGTCCGTCGATTCCCAGACAACAGACCAGCAGCCTGGCATACAAAAAAGTTCCTATGAAATTCTACCCTTCATATCTATTACCTGGCTTGTTCTTTGCATTAGTTTTGAGGGTTTTTACACTAGAAGCAAGATGGACTATTTTTAGTCTCGTGATAAGGGTGTCGCCCTCCTCTCCGAATTTCTTTATGATTTTCTGCTTCTAACACAATCGAATTAGCTTTTTCCAAAAATAGATCTGTAGATTATAGTAAGTCTGATAAAGACTCATCTGTCATTCCAATAGCAATTTCAACTCTTATGAATTCTGATTTTAGAATTCTTATGGATTGATTCTTAAAGCTTCATAGTCCATGTTTTCTACTAATCTGTCATGTACATTAATGAACATATCCAGATAACTCTGGTGCTCAACTTTTACTTTACTTCTTGCTCTTTCCAGAATTATATGTTCTCAGATTGAAGTAATTTATGAAAAACTTTTAGAATTCATGAAAAATATTTATATCTTAATGAGCTATAACATTGTCAACTGTGGTACCTGTCAAATACATTGGCATATTTGTTTGTTTAGAATGTTATTTAGTGTCTCGCTTTAATGCAACTCTGTCTTTTTCTTCTAAAATATCCAATCATATATTCCAGTTTACCCATCTCTGAAATTACATTTGACAGGTAGTATTAACACTTTTACAAGTCCTTCTTAATGTGATTTAGTCTTGATTCTTAATTTAAAGCTTTTTAATTCTGCACTATTTCATTGCTGCTTTTATTTCTGAGTTCAAACACTTCTAATTTGGCAGCATTAAAGAAGCTGCCTTATTCTCTTTCCCCAATAGATTTTTAGACCTTCAATTTGGCAATGCGGATTCATTTTCCTTGTCTGTTTTTTTTCAAGCTTTGCAGTATAACAATGTTGTAGAGGCAAAGAGTCATACAGCACGAAAACAGACCCATTGCCAAACATAACCCCAAACTAAACTAGTTCCACCTACCTGCTCCTGACCCATATCCCTCCAAACCTTTCCTATTCGTGTACTTGCCTAAGTTTCTTTGAAATATTGTAACTGTGCCTGCATCCATCACTTCCTCAGGAAGTTCATTTCACACGTGAACCACCCTCTGTGTAAAAAATACAGCACCCCTCATCTTAAAAATATGCGCATTACTCTTGATATTTTCCAAAAAAAAGATACTTACCATTAACCCTTCGTATGCCATTCATGATTCTCTAAACCTTGACAAGGTCATCTCTTAATCTCCTCCACTCCAGTGAAAGAAGTCCCAGTCTTTTTTTATAACTCAAACCTTCCATACCTGGCAACATTTCTGAGAAATCTCTTCTGAACCCTTGGTCTAATTTTCTTCTTTTCATGCTTTACGCTCTGAAATCTTGTGTTGCTATATTACAGTACTGGTTACTTGGGGATTTGTTTTGTCATAATGAGGTTTTGAACCATCTGTTACCAAAATGGAAGTTTCCTGCTGTCTTCAGGCAAAGTGAAGGTTTGCTGCTGCATTGGGGGCAAAGTGGAATAGTTTTACTCTTTCACAATTAAATGAATTTGAAAAGTGTGGTGCAGGCAGCATCCAAGGAGCAGGAGAGTCGGTGTGTCAGGTGTAAGCTCTTCATCAGGGTGTGTGTGGGAGGGGAAGGAGGCTAAGAGATAAACAGGAAGGTGGGGCTGGGGGTAAGGTAGCTGAGACGGTGATAGGTGGATATGGATGGAGGGGGTGATGGTGTTAGGTTGGAGGGGTGGGTGGAACAGATAGGTGGAAAGGAAGATGGGCAGGTGGAACAGTTCAAGAGGGCAGTGCCCAGTTGGAGGGGTGGATCTGATGAGGTAGGGGGAGGGGAAATGACGAATCTGGGATTACGAGGGTGGCTTCACTCTCCCCTCCGACCTATCACCATCATCACCCCCCCCCCCCCCCCCCAACCTGCACCCAACTATCGCCTTCTCAGCTACCTTACCCCCAGTCCCACCCTCCTGTTTATCTCTCAGCCCCCTTCCCCTCCCACACACACCATGTTGAAGGGCTTGTGCCCGACACACCGACTCTCCTGCTCCTTGGATGCTGCCTGGCCAGCTGTGATTTTCCAGCACCGCACTTTTTGAACCTGATCTTCAGCGTCTGCTGTCCTCTCTTTCTCTCACAACGAAATGAAGAATGCTCTTCATTTTCCTTGGCTTTGCCAAATAAAACCTGATGCCCCTCATCTTGACAAATTCTTCCCAACTGAGTCATGGGTTAAGCTATGGATCCTCCTTCCTTATTAACCCTGAATAGTTTCCTTTTGATCTTCATCCATTAAACTCTGTTTTTAACTTGCCCTTCCTTTGCCTTGACTCTGCCTTCATGATGATACCCAAACTGCAAGCTCAGTTTAGTTTGATTCTGTGGTGCCTCATTTCCCAGGCTGGAGTATTTGTTGTGGGCTGTAAGAACTAGTCTATTTTTAATCTCTGGCCTGCTCAGCCCACCTTGGTCCATTCATTTAAAGTTTCCCTATTGTCCAAAAGAGGTTTTCAACTTTATTCGCTGAGCTCTAATACCTTCTCAGTTCCTAGCTCAACCTTTCATCATGACTGTTCTTATGGATCCTTGCTTCCCAATGGAATCTGTGACGTGACGAGCTTCTCGTTCATGCTTGCTTCTGCACTTCTCTCACCAGGTCCAAAGTCAGAAGCTTTGCCACTAAAGTGATGTTTCCCTATTATTGACCTTTCCATGAGTTTCTCTGCAGGCTGTTTGACTGCTCAGCTGCTTACTGTCAGTACGAGTGGTTCCTAAAGCCATAAAGTCTTTAAAGCTGTCAACATCTGAAACTGTTCCTGGGTTCACTGGAATAAAGTGCTCTTCAACCTATTGCAATTCGCACTGGTGTCACTTTGTTATTAAGCAGTGAAGCCCGCTGCTACTACCACGCTGTCTGTGCTGCAGTGCTAACTCAAGTCAGCGTGTGGATAAGGCAGTTTATTGCCACCCATCCACTTTCCCTATCCTGGTTGAAGAATTTTCTTTGGTTTACAGTATTAAATGAAAACCTCCAGTGAGTCCCAAAGAGAAGGCTCTAGTCTGAAACAAGATGTGGTATATTGAATGATAAAAAGTTATGTTCATGACTTAGAAAATATCACCAAGTCTATTGGAAGGTCTGTGGAAGTAGTACTTCGCCCAAAAAGATCCTAAGACCCTCTGCCTTTCCTCAGTTATCATATGACATCAGGAAATTGAGTCAAGCCTTTTTCTGTCTTTAGTATTGACCTTTTCAGAACCATTACCTTAGACAACATTTTTCATTTGTGGCCTTGCACAGGAGGTCACACGATGCCATATGGAGGTTACACACAGAAAGATAAAGAGTACCTGAGCTCACCATTGTAACTGCAGTGCGAACAACAACATTTGACATTGAGGGTGGAGCTTCAGGTGGAAGAAAGCAGTGGGAAGACTGTAATAGCTAAGGTGTGAATAGGTATTGGATTCTGCAGATGGGGGGAATGGAGTGTAATTCTCCCCATGTGACACCCTGCAATTTAACCTGTGATTCCTCAGTTCTGTAGAACCATCTACTCCATTGAGCTTATAGGGGAAGGTGAGGATGCAGTAGTGTTGAAACAACCATCCCTTGCAATGGAGCTAGTAAAATTGGGAGAGCCATGTACTTTGTGAGTATCTATACATTTACACTGACTGGTGAAGTGTTGCAGAATTGGCAATTAGATGGGAAATTTGGAGTTGATCCTGTTCTCTACTTTCAGTGCTAACCAACACCAACTCCGCAACAATCTGGGCCAGAATGCACAACTGCTGACAGTAGGGTTTTAATTTTAAAAACGTTTTAAGCATTTCCAAATGTAATCACATAAGGTGGAATTTTGCTATTCAATCCCTTAGTATGCTTTTGTGAGTTTTACAAACTTGTATATCAACTTGGCTATTTCAAAATGACAAACCATTAAATAACATGAACATAATGTAATTAAGTCCACTATATTGCAATGATTACTGAGAATGTAAATGGTTCATAAATCATCTAGTAACTGTAGCAAGATAGTATTACATTATGTGAACCATATTCCAAATTATAATGCTCATTTTTTTTTCCAGAACACATCTTGTGAAAAGTGTAGGTCAATGAGAATGTGCAATCAGTGTTTTAATATTCTCCTGATGCAGATTGTTTTATTCACCATAATGCAAATTATACATTTCAAAACTTAATTTTTGTGGAGCACACATTGTGAGGGTCACCCTCAAGTACCTTATACCCTTGCAGCTACCGTACCTGGATGGTACATCTATGAATCAAATAGTAAGAATGTTGACCTGGTGAAGTTCGAATACTTTGTGTTTTTATTTCATCAGCAAATATGGAGAGCGAAAAAGGAAATGGGTTAACTGAATGGGGAATGGTCTGGCAAATGGAGTATAATATCAGAAACTGAGAGATTGTCCATTTTGACAGAATTAAAAAACAAATCATGTTATCTAAGCAATGAGAGGTTGCAGAGCTCTGAGGTGCAATGACATCTGGTTGCCCTGGTGCATGAATCACAGAAGGTTAATATGTAGGTACAGCAAGTAATCATGAAAGCTAATAGAACATTATGTTTTATTGCAAGGGGAATTGAATGCAACAGTAGAGAGGTTATGATTTAATTCTACAGGGCATTGGCAAGTTCGCATATGGAGTATTATGTACAGGATTGGTTACCATACTTACAGAAGGATGTTAATGCATTAGTGGTAGTTGAGAGAAGGTTTACCAACCTAATACCTAGAATGAGCGGATTGCCTAATAAAGAAAAGCTAGACAGGCTAAGTCTGTATCCTCTGACTTCAGAAGAGTCAAGGTGACTTAACGGATCATATAAGATCCGGAGGGGACTTGACAGGCTGGATGTGGAAAGGATGTTTCTTCTTGTGGGATAATCTATAACCAAGGATCACCCCCAGATTAAAAATCAGCGTTAAGACAAATGAGGAAATGTTTCCTTCTCTCAGAGAGTTGAGAGCCCTTGGAAATGGTTTTCCCAAAAAGCAGTGTTTGCAGAACATTGAAATATTAGCAAGACCAGAGAGATAAATTCTTGATTACTAAGAGGATGTAAGATTATCAGGGGAATGCAGGAATGTAGAGTTGAGGTTAAAATCAGACAGGTATAGTTAGTAAGTTTGCAGATGACACCAAATTGGAGGTGTAGTGCACAGTGAAGAAGTTTACCTCAGATTACAATAGGATCTTGATCAGATGGGCCAGTGGGCTGAGGAATGGCAGATAGAGTTTAACTTAGATAAGTGTGAGATGCTGCATTTTGGAAAGGCAAATCAGAGCAGGACTTAATAGAAAGGTTCTGGGGAATGTTGCTGAACAAAGAGACCTTGGAGTGCAGGTTCGTAGCTCCTTGAAAGTGGAGTCGCAGGTAGTTAAGATAGTGAAGATGGCATTTGGTATGCTTTCCTTTATTGGTCAGAGCATCGAGTATAGGAGTTGGGAGGTCATGTGGTGGCTGTACAGGACATTGGTGAGGCCATTTTTGGAATATTGTGTGCAATTCTGATGTTTAAAAATGTGTTGCTGGAAAAGTGCAGCAGATCAGGCAGCATCAAAGGAACAGGAGAATCGCGTTTTGGGCATGATTCCTGAAGAAGGGCTTATGCCCGAAATGTCGATTCTCCTGTTTCTTTGATGCTGCCTGACCTGCTGTGCTTTTCCAGCAACACATTTTTAAGCTCTGATCTCCAGCATCTGCAGTCCTCACTTTCTCCCTGCAATTCTGGTGTCCCTGCTATAGGACAAATGTTGTGAAACTTGAAAGGATTCAGAAAAGATTTATAAGGATATTGCCAGAGTTGGAAGATTTTAGCTATAGGGAGAGGCTGGAGCTGTTTTTCTTGGTGCATCACAGGCTGAGGGGTGATCTTAGAGATTAATGAAATCATGAGGGGCATGGTTAGGACAAAAAGGTAAGGTATTTTCTTGAGGGTGGAGGAGTCCAGAACTAGAGAACATAGGTTTAGGATGAGAGAGGAAAGATTTAAAAGGCAACGAAGGGGCAATTTTTTCACGCAAAGGGTGTTGCATGTACAACTTGGCACCAACCTCCTTATCTGTTCATCACCTTTCCCAGCTATCCACTCCACCACCCCCCCCCCCCCCCCCGAACTATCACCTTCATCCACCCATCATGTTCTCAGCTACCATCCCACCGTCGTCCCATTTATCTCTCAGCTCCACCCCCCACCCCCAATCAAGCCCACAAGCCTCATTCCTGATGAAGGACTTATGCCCGAAATGTCGATTCTCCTGCTCCTTGGATGCTGCCTGACCTGCTGCGCTTTTCCAGTACCACACTCTCGGCTCTGTTGCGTGTATGAAATGAGCTGCCAGAGGAACTGGTAGAGGCAGGTACAGTTACAATACTTGAAAGGCATCTGGAAGGACATATGAATAGGAAGGATTTAGAGGGAAAAGGGCCAAATGTTGGCAAATGGGAACTAGCATAGGTAAGGATATCTGGTCAGCTTGAACAAACTGGACTGAAGGGTTTGTTTCTGTGCTGTATATCTCTATGACTCTCTGATCATAATCTTATTGATTGGCAGAGCAGTATTAAAGAGGTGAGAGGCCTTCTCTTGTTTCTCTTGTCTTATTCTTCCTTTCAGAATCATAATTTTTTTTAGAGTTAGATAAAATGCCAATAATATTACAGAGATTAATGAAATCATGAGGGGCATGGATAGGATAAAAAGATATGGTCTTTTGCCCAGGGTGGCGGAGTCCAGAACTAGAGAACATAGGTTTAGGATGAGAGAGGAAAGATTTCATCGGCAACTAAGGGGCAATTTTTCCATGCAAAGGGCGTTGCATGTACAACTTGCGCCGGCACAGTGGCACAGTGGTTAGCACTTATGCCTCACAGCACCAGAGACCTGGGTTCAATTCCCACCTCAGGCAACCGTCTGTGTGGAGTTTGCACATTCTCCTCGTGTCTGCGTGGGTTTCTTCTGGGTGCTCCGGTTACCTCCCACAGTCCAAAGATATGCAGGTTAGGTGAATTAGCCATGCTAAATTGCCCGTCGTGTTAGATGAAGGGGTAAATGTAAAGGAATGGGTTCGGGTAGGTTGCTTTTCGGAGGGTCAGTATGGACTTGTTGGGCTGAAGGGCCTGTTCCCACACTGTAAGTAATCTAATCTATTAGCTGTATTTTTGTTTCCTTACAAATGTAGACTGATGACTCGTGTCACAAGAAATTTTCTGTTTAGTTCAGATTTCCTAACTCTGGTCATATCGTCACCTTAGAGTCAGAAGGACCTTTTTGTTTCTTGGCTGTTCCAAGCTATTCCTTTTGTCTGCATTACAAAAATGGTAAAGAGGGTGGACTTAGAATACAAGAGTAAACGAGCAAGAGTTACTTTGATAAAGACAATGAGAGCAGCACGTACCAAAAAGAAAAGTAGACACCACTTTTTTTTTCTCACAGAGAAAGAAATTGGGGAATTAATATTGGAAGCAATGACGTGGCAGATAGAAGATACCAAAAAAATCCTAAGAAAAGTAAAAAATCAATGTATAAAAGGGAGGAAATTTAAACAATCTCTTTCTTGACAGAATAAGAGTCAAGAAAACTGATGGGCCGAAAGGCTACAATCACCTGGACCGGATGGCCTGTATCTGGATTTTAAAAGAGGTGCCAGCAGAGAGAGAGGGAATGCATGGGTTGTAAACTTTATAAGTTGCCTTTCTTCTGGAGAAGTCCCAGTGCAAATGCAAAACTGCTAATATTGTATAACACTGCTATTCAATAAAGGAGGGAGACAGAAAGCAAGAAATTAGAGGCTAGTTAGTCTAACATCTGTCATTGGAGAAATGTTAGAATCCACTATTAAGGAAGGTAGTTGCAGGATATTAGAAAATGATAATGCAATGAAGCAGAGTGAACATGTTTTTATGAAATTGAAATTCAGTAGAATTATTTGAAGACAAAATGAACTTCCAGAGGAAGTGATGGATGCAGGTACTGTTAAAACATTTCAAAGACATTTGAACAAGCACATGAATAAGAAGTGTTTGGAGGCTGTGGGCCAAGCGCAGGCAGGTAGGACTAGTTTAGTTTGGGATTATGGTCAGCATGGATTGGTTGGACCAAAGTGTCTGTTTCCCTGTCATGTGACTGTATGACAAAGTTCAAAGAGTGGATAAAGGCCATCAGGAGGTATAGTGCATTTGGAATCCACTTCCAGGTGGTGGAATTCTCATCTGCAAGTTCATTTCCAAGCCATCCACTCTTCTGATTTGAAACTATATCATCGTTCCTTCACTGCAACTGGATCAAAATCCTGGAACCCCCTTCCTAATGGTATTGTGGATCTACCTCCACCACATCACTTATAGTGGTTCAAGAAGACAGCTCACCACCACCTTATAGACAACTAGGGAAAGACAATAAATGTTGGACCATTCAGCAGTGCTCACATCCCATGAATGAACGAAAGAAGAGGTCCATTCATGTTGAAACACTGTAACAGGTAAAGTGCCACAAGGGTCAGTACTCTACAGCCAATAATTATAATCTATTTTAATGATTTGGATGAGGGGATTGATTGCATTATAGCCACATTTCCTGACAATGAAAACCAAGGTTGAGAAAGAAGCTGTGAGGATGAGACAAACAGTCTGCATAGATAGTCTACAAGGTGGACTGAGTGAGCCAATATTTGGCAGATGGAATAGTGACTGAGAAATGTGAGGTTTAACAGTGTCAGCGAGGTGAAGAATAGAAAGCAGACTGTCATGTAAAATGCGAGGAATTGCAGATTTGTGTGCTTGCAAGGGTTTTGAGTGTCCCAAATGTTATCATGCAGGTACAATAAGGAATTAAGAAGGCAAATGGATTGGTAGGCTCTCTAGGTAGGGAGATGATGTAAAAAATGTAGGGAAGTCTTGTTACAACTGTACCAGAAGTTTTTGAGATGAGACCAAAGTCTTATTTACAAGGAGGTATATACATAAATTGGATCTAGTTCAGGGAAAGTTCTCCAGGTTGATCCCTGGAGTGAAGGCGGTGGTGTCTGGAAAAATATTGAGCAGGTTGGTCTATACGCTGAAGTGCAGGAGAATGAGAGGTGATGTTAATGAAGCATATAATATTCTGAGGGCACAGAATAGAGTCGGTTTTTCTCATGGGGAGAGTGTTGAATCAGGAGGCACAGTTTCTAAATAAGTGATCCTTTCTTTCAATGGGAGATGAGGAGAAAATCACTTTCCCAGAGTGTCTTTGGAATTCACTACCCCACGGAGCAGCATAGATTTTGTCATTGCATATATTCAAGGTAGTATTAGACAGATCTATGGTCCACAAGGGAGTCAAAGAAAACATAGAGGCTGACAATTGGAGTTAAGACCACTATTATTTCTGTAATTGTTTTATTTAATAGTAGAGCTGGCTCTAGGAATCAAATAGCATGCTCGTATTTCTCGCATCATTCCTTTTCTTATTTCATGCCATTCATCCAATCACAGGCCTTGCTGTTTGTTCTTTCATTTCTGATTCCCCGGCCCCTCTCCCTCTCTGAAAGCCATTGTATTGCTAAGTTCTTCATATTCTGAAAGACACAAAACTGTCCAGTAGATTGTCCCTTTGGAGACAATAGGTAGGAGTAAAATGCGCTGTCAACAGACTGTCTCCCTCTGATCCCATGGGAAATTTTTTTTGTCTTATATAAAACTACCACAAGTTACCTTTGATTTGGCGACTTCTTAAGGAATCTCACAATCAATGATTTAAACTTTATTGCATGTAGCAAACAAAATAAGACCCCTCAATTTAAGTCTCACAACTGAACTTGGCTATTACTCAATTAATGATAAAATTGAGCTACATTTCCAGTGTAGGAAGACTCAATAATCCCTATCATCTGAAGTACTGGAGAAAACCCTGGACATTTTCAAAACTTTTAAGAGGTAAGTGCAAGTTGGGATGAGTTCTGTGGAGAATATTCAAACGTAACTCACAGAATGGAGATGGCTGGCTGGAACCATGGTTCAGCCTTGAATTCCAATTTATACCTCCTCTCAAAGAGGACAATCAGCGAACACTAACTTTTATACCTCAGGATATACAACACTGACAGTATGGGGCCTAGAGAGATACTGAATATTCAACTTCAATTAAAATCCATTCACACATAACTCTTAACGATCAGGAAAACACAATGGGCAACAAAGATGTCAGGGGAGATGATGGGGCACACAGTCTGTATAACTGCTACCCCGATCTGATGTGAAGGGGGAGCCTTCTTTTCAACAACAAACTCCTGCACAAACAGCTTCACCACAGACTTCCAGCCCCAACAAGCAGCTCCAGAACCGAGAGCCATGAGGCCGGACAGAGAAGCTGACTCGGGAAGATGAGCCAAGAGTGTCATCGCAACAAAGGACATCCGAGAGGAGGGAAAGTAACAAAGCGCTATACAAAGAAGAGTTTACAGACACAGGCTTGTTTTGAATGAAGAGAACCAATAACAAGAACCTCAGCAACTGGACGCACTTTAATTAGTTTAGACTCCCTACAGTGTGGAAACAGGCCCTTCGGCCCAGCAAGTCTACACCGACCCTCTGAAGAGTAACCCACCCAGACCCATTCCCCTACCTTATACTTACCCGACTAATACACCCAGCACTATGGGCAATTTAGCATGGCCAATTCACCTAACCTGCACATCTTAAGATTGTGGAGGTAACCGGAGCACCCAGAGGAAACCCATGCAGACACTGGGAGAATGTGCAAACTCCACACAGACACTCACCCAAGGCAGGAATCAGACTCTGGTCCCTCGCACTGTAAGGCAGCATTGCTGACCACTGAGCTACCGTGCTTTAAAACCATGTTTCCCTCAGTGATGAGTTGGAACTCCCAAGATCCCAAAGTTTCTGACGTGGCTAGCAGGGAGGGGAAGGCTGGTGGTGGAAGTGCATTGGGAACCCCAAGGGTAGCAAACCTTATTGAAACTTCTGTAATTAAACTTGTTTTTTTTTAAGGTTCTAGTAATGTTTAATCCAGCAAATAATGCATTTAATAATATATACAGCCCTCTGCTTAGTTGATTGTGTTACTTTCACTGTTGGTTGCGTGTGTGTGTGTGTGTGTGGGGGGAGTTGGGGGGGGTGGGAGGGTGAGCTGTTGTATACTATGCTTACCTTTTGTATTTTAAATGAACGCAGAGATTATTTTACTCTGAAACACCTGTCTATTGTCTCCTTCATTTCACATTCTGTAAATACATCCAGTGTCTAGAACCAGGGATCTGGGGATGACTTGAACCACTTAAAAATCAAAAAATTACTGGTTGCAAACGAGAAACCTATGCCAACCATTAATGTCTGTCTCCAGAAGTGTCCAAGGCTTGATACTTGTTCTTCAAAGTTCTGCTTTATACACAATTTTCTGTCTTTCAAGTTTGTGGTGTGACATTATTGATGATCCTTTAGATTCTTTCATCCCCAACATTGATTAACACTTATACAGCCCTGAAGAAGGGCTTATGCCCGAAATGTCGATTCTCCTGCTCCTCGGATGCTGCCTGGCCTGCTGTGTTTTTCCAGCATCACATTTTTCAATTCTGGTCTCCAGCATCTTTCTCCTACACTTATATAGTCCTCAAGTTCGCAGCTTGCCTTCTTAGCAGCAGCAGCTCCACTGTTCCTCATTACGTTTGCTTGAAAATACAACTTTTCCTGCAATTTATCCCTGTACTTTTGGGGAATTATTTCTGCAGGCAGTCTTAATTGTCCATTTGTTGTGAGGCAGCAAGTTATCCATCACTCTGGCCTGCTCTTTCCCAGGAAACAATTTGTTTATTTTCCTTCTACTCCTCCTTCCAATGGATAGTTAATTCGCATGTTGCTTTTAATTGCTTTCTCACAATTTCCCCTTGTCAATTTCATTTGGGGGACAAAAAATTATACCAGAAAAATGTTGTCAGTCTGTTTTTCAATCCTTGAAGTTCTAAAAGTTCTGAAGTTTGTTGTGGCAAGTTTGACAATGTAAAGATCTCTTCCAATAATTCTGAGTCCCATTTCTGGGTGACATCACCATGTTGTATCTAAAAATGATTGGTCAGATTTTATCACCATTGTGGACTCCATTTTGAACTTTTCAATAGCCTCTTGCTTGTTTTCAAGAGGAGAGGGAGGGTAGTGAAGTGATGGTGACTGCAGCCAGTCTGTTTAAAAACTCAGTTGAAACTTCTGTACGTGAAACTAAAAAAAAGGGATGAGAAGGTACTTGAAGGCTACTTTCGTTACGCTTTCTGATGGAGCTGACTTTTTTTTGTTTCCTTTAACTTGTTTTGAGGCTCTTATTGCATTTGTTTTTGTTTGTCATCAAGAATTTAGTTGATTTATCTGTAGGCAACTCTGAACGGTACCTTTGGGATTAAGCGCATTGATCTGTTGTCTAGTCTTTATCTGATTGAAGTCACCTTGCACTGATGGGCTATTCAGCAAGTTGCTGTTAATTCACTGTTTGTTTCGGTTCTCTGTGGTCGAAGATAACCCTGGCAATCCCTTAAGTAACAGCAGTAGAAGAGAAGAAAATAAATGGAGCTGTCTTACTAACGGTGATATTTCCCAGCTTATTATACTGAACGCCCAGCTTCAAAGTACCTACAGATGAGAACATGTGACAAGATCATGAATCCAATATTTATTGTACACTCTATTCCAATCTTTGAAACATGATCTCTGAAGACAATAGATGGACTAAAAGACCTTTATCCATGCTGTAGACTTTTATGGCTTGATGACTCTCACAAGAAAGTTGGTATTATTAGTGGTATTAGAGGCAAAGCTACTGCTCTGGAACATGAGTTTGAACCTGACCGCATAGTAGGAAATGGTAGGATTTACATTCCACTAATAATTTTGGAATTGAAAACTAGTTTCAGAGATGATGACCACAACAGTTGTCATAGATAGTTACACAAAATCATCTGGGTGAAAATGGGTACTACAGATGCTGGGGACCAAGTCAAGATTAGAGTAGTGCTGGAAAAGCACTGCAGGTCAGAAATCTGATGAAGCACTTTTGCCTGAGGCATTGATTTTCCTGCTTCTCAGATGCTGCATGGCCTGCTGTGCTTTTCCAGCACTACTCTAATCTTGACGCAAAATTATCTGGTCAATTCATGTGATTAAGAGGAGGAAATTCTTCTCTGGTAGGTGGGGAAGTTTTACTACACTAGTACAGTGATTATAAATGCTACCCTTTACTGTTTTGACCCAAATTTGACGCCAGATCCACAAAACTGTGGTTGACTGCACTTCAAAATGGTCAATCCAGTCACTTAGTTCATGAGCAGCTAGGGATAAGCAATAAATACTGCGCATGCCAGCAGCTCCCACATCCGCTGGAAGAATACATTTGTAAAAAAATATAAATGCAATTGTGTAGAATTACAAACGGATTTCTCTGCTCTGGAGTCACTAGAACCTTCCCAAATTAATTTTGCATTCTGTCAGAAGCTTAACTCCTGTAAAATTCAGCTCAATCTAACTGGAGCACAAACACTTCTAATCCAGTTATCAAGTTTGATTTTAATTCACAGTTGGTAATAACAACACACTATGTCACTTAAAAATTGTTATTTTTCCAATGCATTAATTTCTAGATTCTTTAAGTAGTGACCAAATTGTGATCTACACCAGCTATAAAAAATAAATTGACTATTGCAAATCTAAACTATGTTGTTCTAAACAAATTACTTTTGGATGGTAGTATGTGATTACAATTCTCTAACTTGTAACATAACCTGCATTGGTAAATGTGGATTGATTCTGAGAAAATCAGAAGCAAAATCTTTCTTATAAGTGCTCTCGCTGCAGTCATCTCTAATAATGCACGCGTTAGTAATGGCTGAATCATTCGTAAGGTAAATTTGTGAGTTACCTTTCAAATGGCGCTTAAAAATAACCCATATCCCTTCTCTATCAAAGATGATTAAGATAGGTTTTACATATTTCACTGTCATGATATGATAAATTACAGACTCGGAGTGTTCCTGGGAGCGGCATGGACATAAATGCTGTATTATTCTGATCAAATCTGTTAGGTGGTGAAGTCAAAATGGAGATAGAAAGTTTTCACTTGATGAACACATAATACCATGAGAACGATTGGAGCAGAAGATGCCCATTGTGCCTGATCTGTCATTTAGCAAGATCACGGCTCACTTGATTTTAATCACATTCTCTCTTACCCCTTCATAAACTTCACCCACTCGTTTATCCAGAATCAACGCAAACAGGTCAGCCATGATCTTATTGAATGGTGGTCCAACATATTGGAAACATGATCCTTCTTTTCATTGAAGTATAACTGAATATGACAGTTCATAGATCCTCAGTACCTCAACCATACAATTCTCCTGCATCTGCTCTCCCATGTCTCATGTCTGTTAAAACTGGAAGTGGGCATGTTTGACAGATGTTGTACTTGGGCTTGAGATGTTTGATACTTTATCATCACACCCAGATCAAGCCCTCACATTACTCACCTCGGTTTCTAGCACAGAATGTCTGATCATGATTCCCTCATCTGCACATGTTCGTTATTTCAACTGACGTTAAGCACATGCAGCTGGTGTCCATGGATTGGACAGCGCCATGGGTGCATAGAAAGAGACACTTGCAGATGCAAGAGTTGAATGGAGTAAGGAGATATGTAGCTGGAATGTTTCTTTCTGCGAGTTAATTTATTCCAAGATTGACTTTGGATTTTTATTTCACCCAACTGGCTGTCAGGAATAAAACAGCCACAACCTCTGAGCAAAATATGGCACAATAAGCAAAAAAAAAGCACAAAATCATTTTTCTTCCCTTCAGTTGGGATACCTCACTTTCCAGAGAGGAAGGAAATCGAATGGATCCTGACTCAGTGTCACATCCAGGTCAACTCCACCCTACACCCAGTTAAACAAGAAAACTAAACTTGCGCAGTTAGTGAAAGAGAAATGTTTGTACAATCAGTCTTTCAACTGAGAGAATGGGGTGTTTTTATTAATCAGGCTATAATTAAATCTGTTGGTCAAAACAAAGTTTATAAGGTTGCAGGTTATTTTGCTAAATGGCACTAAGTGCCCTCACATTACTGAGGATAGAGGATGGAGTAGAGTACATACTTTAATATTACACTGTACATTGCAATTTTCAAAATATGATACAGTTGCTGCTCAGTTATAAATTATCTGTTAGCTAGGGTCAGATCAATTTCTGTGGCTGGGCTCATTTGACTTACTTATCATGTTTGAAGTTCTTTAGATGCCATAATGAGGATCCGCAGAGTTTAGTAATCATGTCTCCAGAGATTAGGTCTGTAAATTCATTCATGTCATGTGTCTTTCTTCCATAGAAGTATAACTGAATATGACAGTTCATAGACGTTCAGTACCTTAACAGTACGATTCCCCTGCATCTGCTCTCCCAGGTTTTATATCTATTAAAACTGGAAGTGGGTATGTTTGATGGATATTGTACTTCAAGCTTGAGATGTTTGATACTTTACCATCACGCCCAGATCAAACCTTACATTACTCACCCTGGTTTCTAGCACAGAATATCTGATCATGACTCCCCCACCTGTGCTTGTTTTGCACCTATACATACTTGGTGGATATTATTTTCTGCAGATTATCTCGGAATTCAATTTCCAAAGATCTGGTTCCAGGACATGAGTGAGTGGGTCAAAGGCATTGTAGATTCTCGTAGACATGAGTGATGGTAATTTCTGATGATAAAACGTATAGTTGTTAACAGTGAGGTTCCTTTCGTGGGATTGGGGTGAGGAAGACTTCACATTGTAAAGAAAGGCTTTTGTTTTTGACTGTGTTCGTTTCTTCCTACAGGAAGTGACACCACCAAGCTGTCGCTCATGAACAAATACAAAGAGAACCTATTAGCCACCAGCCCTGTGGACATCAGCCACCAGCAGACAGCACTGCTCCCACGTAGTGCCTCCGGTGGACAGAGAAAGCGTTTCACAAGTAAATCCAGAGGTCAGTTCTTCACTCTACTCTCAGATGTAGACATTGAAAAGAAAGCTTCACTACTTAGTCCAGGATTATCAAAATGATACCCTTATTTTCTAAATTAATCACCAAGTGGAACAATGAAAAATGCCTTTAAATACTAATGCAGTCACTCAGACTGAAAGCCAAGGCACAATCTGATCATGTTCTCTTCATGTATGAAACATTCATACCTCACCATCTTAGTTCTTCCAATAGAGTGTGCCTCACAGGTTATTATTGTTCTTGTTCTCATTATCCTCGTATAATGGTTTATAACCCAAGCATTCCCCTTTGCTTATTTTCACCCTAACTTGAGGGAATACAGGAGAATGATGCAAAGGATTTGGAGGATTGTGCAGTCGTTCCATCATCAGCAGCTCCTGGTGGGGCCATGAACCCTGCACCCCTGGCCCAGAGGGAGGAATACTACTGCTGCCAAGTTATCCCAAGCGTTTAGGTAGCTGGGTGGAAGTTGCATGGCTGAACCCAAGGATGAATTTTCTCAACACTTTTGAGATGTTAAGCTGCCATCCCTCTGACCTGGTCTGTATTTTTTTAGGGGCGGGCCATTGACCTTAATTGACTGCCAGCAGCGTAATGCCTTGGCGACACTCTTCTTCCTCATGTTGTTTCCTTTAGAACACAGAAACTTGCTCCATTGGCAAGCATTAGAGAGAAAAGTAATAGATTTTTTTCCTCATGTAATTAAAGTTGTTGTTAAGCTCATAAACTCTATTTTAACAAGAGCCGTTCAACATCATCTGGAACCCCTACAGTGTGGATGCAGGCCCATCAAGGAAGCACCCTTGACCCTCCAAAGAGCACCCAAACTAATCCGATTCCTGTAACACCACATTTCCCATGCCCATAGCACACTATGGGCATTTTAGCATGACCAGTCCACCTGACCTGCACATCTTTCGATTGTGGGAGGGGAAATCACAGGAAGCACATGCAGGCACAGGGAGAATGTAGACACACACACACACACACACACACACACACACACACACACGTCCAAGGTTGGAATCAAACCCAGGTCCCTTCACTGTGAAGCAGCAGTGCTAACCACTGAGCCACCATGCTGCCCCTAACGTGAATGTTTAAAGCATTACGTGATGAACTCAGTGGTGCCCACGGTGAACTAATCCTTCATGCTGGTTAGATCAAAGGATGGTCTCATAAAGATTTTTAGAGCTGATGTCCAAAATTTTTACTTTTCTTAAATCAAAAGTAGTGAACTGTTAGGTAATACATGATTGCTTGACGTCACGCTCCTTACAGACGTAACTTTAAAACTGCATGAGCTGAACTGTGGACAACAGGCAGAGAACAGAGACTTAGCACATAAAATCAATGTCGTGAAGGCATTCAAATTTAAACTAGTACTGTGCTCCTCCCAATTAAAAAAAAATAAGTCTGTAATATTTCCTGATACTGGAGAAAATATCTTTAAAATGTCAAAGACAAAAGAAAATGAAACCACCCAGAAAACCTCATGAAGAAGTCCACATAGATACGATGGAATGAATTGTCAAATCCATTCCTTCAAGGAGACTTTCATGAACTGGCTACCAAATTCTATCGGTTGTTTGTTTTCAAAATAAAACAAAATCAATGGAGTTGATATGGTGATAATTACTATGCAAATAATAATGAGATGAAAGATATATTGAGGGACAGTGATTTTTGGGAGAGTCGCAAACAAGGGAAAAATTCCCACTCCGAACATCCTACTCATTTTAAAATCTACCAGCATTACCATGAAATCCACCAAATCATAGAATCCCTAAGTGTGGAAAGAGGCAATTCAGCCAATCGAGTCTGAACCAATCCTCCAAAGAGCATCCCAACCAGACCCCCACACTAACCCTGTAACCCCACATTTCCAATGACTGACCCACCCAGCCTGCACATGCCTGGACACTATGTAGAATTCAGCAAGGCCAATCTACCTAACCTGCACATCTTTGGATTGTGGGAGGAAACTGGAGCATCTGATGGAAACCTGCAAAGACACCAGGAGATTGTGCAAATTCCACACAGACAGTCGCCTGAGGCTGGAATCAAACTGGGTCCCTGGTGCTGAGAGGCAGCAGTGCTTACCACTGCATCACTGTGCCGCCCCAGATGAATGTAAATGTGCCACACTGCTGCAATTAGGGAAGGCAAACAAATGTTGACCTCACCAGCAACACCTTCATCTGAGAAACTTCTAAACTGTTGCCTTTCAATGAACCCCTTTTGCTTCAATTAAGTCTTCAATAGTGAACATATCTGGAGACAAACTTATATGAAAACACTAATAATTTATAAAAGATATCAGCAATATATTGACGAACGTTCAGAGTATTTATTTATACCTCCAGTCTTTACTGCTCAATTTTGTAATTGACGTCTTATCCAATGGTGAGTTTCAACTTTTTTTTTCTCGAGCCAACCTGTTCAGAGATGTTGTTGCTCATCTCTGGTGTAAGTGAGACTTGAACCGAGTAACACTATCACAGGACCACAAGAGGTTCCATGAGTTTCAATTTTCAGCCAGTTAGGACACTAAGATATTGTAATTATACTCTTTATTTTGCAATTGTACTTATTGCATTTTTTTTTTGCTCCATGCTAAATCAAGTGTTTTGGTTTATTCCTGATAGAAAGCAACTTGTCTATCCTCAGTACATTGATACAAGCAATAAAGTCTCAATGAAACATGTCAGCATGCTTTTGAAATCTAGTGAACAAATGCAAGAGTTGGCAGTGGTTCAAGAAGGCCTTGGGCACAATCTTCTCGAGCAATTAGTGATGGGCTGCTAATACTGACTTGGCTGTGATAGTCACATCCCAAGAAAAATGATTGACAAAAGATCTGAAGTCAAGTCGTCTTCAAAGGCAACATTTTATCACAATTGTGGAATCAAAACTACTTTTTAATCACAGAAATTGTGTTACAATTATAGATACATTTTACTTGAAGTCCAAAATTAATACAGTGGATTTGCAAATGTTACTAAAGATTAACTGTTGAGCCAACAGACATTCAGAATTTCTTGTCTAATATAAAGGACATCTCACAGATGGAAAGAGAAATCACTGCCTTGTACTTCAAATGCAGTCGATGTCTTTTAAGAGCAGATAGATTTTTAGATAAAAGTAACTTGCACTTAATGATGATTCATTTTATTGGAAATCGCTTCTATGTGCAGCACACTATCTCACCACTGTTTTTTGGTCCAACTGTGTTTCAAAAGGACAGTGATAAAGTTAGAAACCCCCTGAAGGCAGTTACTATTTTCATTTAGCTAAGTCTCTTTGAAATACAGAAGCTACATACTCAAAGAGTGACTAACCCAAACAGACCTGGAAGCCTGGTCATTAGTTCAAAACAGATTACTGAGATTTTTATTTCTTTGCTTGTTTCATATATCATTTTTTTTTTCCTATACAACCTGTCCTCACCATTCTCATTTGGGAATTGGGCATTTATTACCAAACTATTGAAACAGATATCTATTACTAAAGCCCACACACACAAATTAAGCTTTGTATTCTCGCAAGCATTTCTTAATTAGGCATGATTTAACTGAAAGACTTAACACAGCTGTGTCATGTGATTTTCGATTGCATTTAACTGTCTTTTTATAACAGTGGGCGTCAGAGGCGGACTATCATGGTGCGTTTATCCTGTTGTAGGCGAGTAGTTCCTGCTTATCTCTGAAAAAGGAAAGTCTATAGTTTTTTTTAGCAGGTTGCTTCAGTTTGAAAAGTGCCTTGGTCTTGGAAAGCATCACTGGGAACATTTGGACAATAAAAAATTTATTCGGGTTATGACAAGATTATATCTTTACCACCTTCCCTTCAGTAGGGGGCCAGTGCATCATCCTACCCATTCTGCCTCTGACAAGATCATATTGGCAGTCATGGAAGAGGCAGCATAGTAGCTGTGCTTCTTTGCAGTACAGGAGGAGATGCGAAGTAGATTTCCTCTGGTCCTGATCCCCTGTCTCCCTTTTAACTTCTGTTATCCTAACTACATTCTCCTTGTTTCCCGTAGTGTAGTGTAATGCACAGCCTATCTCTTTTTTTTATTTCTTTTAACATCCTCAAAATGTGGAGGCTTCATCCAGTGGAGGAAATCAGTTCTGACAGATATTATTGGGTGGCAGTGTGGCTCAGCGGTTAGCACTGCTGCCTCACAGTATTAGGGACCTGGGTTCAATTCTACTCTCGGAGTGTGTGGAGGTTGCACATTTGCCCTGTGTCTGTGTGGGTTTCCTTCCACAGTCTAAAGAGATGTAGGTTAGTTGGATTGGCCACGCTAAACTGCCCATCGTGTCCAGGGATGTGTAGGCTAGATGGCTTAGCCATGCAAAATGCAGGATTACAGGGCTAGGTTGGGGGAGTGAGTCTGGGTGGGATGCTTTTCGAAGGGTTGGTGTGGATTCAAGTGGGTGGAATGGCCTGCTTCCACACTATAGGGATTCCATGAATTAGATTAGGTGTGAGCCCTGTTTCAGGGAATGTTAAGTTCTCCTTTAAACTGAGTGTTGTGGGTTCACATCCACCTCAGAGACCTGAGCACAAAGTTTGAGCTAATCCTTCTGTATACTGCACTGTGAAGGGTCATCTTTCCAGTGGGACATGAAGCTAAAGCCCTATCAACTTATTCCATCGACTTACTGGTACTATATAAAGGAAGAGTACTGCCCATTCAACAAACTTTATTAAGCAGCTTTTCCCTGAGGACAGCAAGAAGTTCATTGTGAGCCAGCACAGGAAGTCTCTTACACAGTCATAGACCACAAAAATAGAGCCTTCAGTCCAACCAGTCCATGCTGACCATAATCCCAAACTAAACTAGTCCCACTTGCCTGCGCTTGGCCCATATCCCTCCAAGGCAAAAGTGAGGACTGCAGATGCTGGACATTAGAGTCAAGAGTGTGGTGCTGGAAAAACACAGCAGATCAGGCAGTATCCAAGAAGCAGGAGAATCAACGTTTCGGGTAAAAGCCCTTCATCAGGAATGAGGCTGGAATCATCGGGGGTGGAGAGATAAATGGTAGGGGGTGGGGCTGTGGGGAAGGTAGCTGAGAATGCAGTAGGTGGATGGAGGTGGGGGTAAAGGCGATAGGTTGGAGGGGAGGGTGAAGCGGATAGGTGGGAAGGAAGATGGACAGATGGGACAGGTCATGAGGACAGTGATGAGCTGTAAAGTTGGAACTGGGATTAGGTTCCTATTCATGGACATAACCAAATATCTTTTAAACGTTGTAACTGTCCCCAGAACCAAAACTTCCTCTGGTTGTTCATTCTACATGTGAACCACTCTCTGTGTAAAAACAAAAATGCTCCTCATGACTTTTTAAAATCTTTCTCCTCTCACCGTAAAAATATGACCTGAGTCTTGAAATCCCTCACCCCAGGCCTTTCGCCTTATCTCTACACATCATGATTTTATAAAATCTCTTCCCAATCTCCTATGCTCAACCTCCAACCTCCGACAGTTTATCCTGCGTCTACTTATAACTCAAACTCATTCCCGGCAGCATGTTGTAAGTCTCTTCTGAACCTTCGTCTGCTTAATTATATCCTTCCTATAATAGGGAGACCAGAACTGGACACAGTACTCCATGTTTTAAGAAAAACTGATTGTCTTCTTGCAGGAAGAAGTATAATGCATTTGAATGGCAGCACATCGTAATAGCACTGTGTTCTCATGGTGAGCACAAGGAGGTGGGAGAAGACTCGACTATCCTCTTTCAGAATGACAGCTAGCCCTGCATCATAGCCAGCCGGTCCATCAATGACTCTCAGACATCATATACTGTAATCTAGGCCAACATGATTCAGTCAGCAGCCTAGCGTTCTAGGCCCAGAACCCATACTGCAAGACAATCTGAAATATCCTCTGAATCAGCGGGATGGTGGCTCGGTGGCTAGCATTGCTACCTCACAGTACCAGGAACCCAGGTTCGATTCCAGTCTCAGACAACTGTCTGGTTGGCATTTGCACATTCACCCTGTGTCTGTGTGGGTTTACTCCGGTTTCCTCCCACAGTCCAAAGACGTGCAATATAAGTGGGTTGGCCACGCTAAATTACCCATAGTGAAGAGGGGTGTGCAGGGTTACAGGGAGAAGATCTGGGTGGGAAACTCTTTGGAGGGTTGGTGTGGACTTGTTGGTCCAAATGGCCTGCTTCCACGCTGTGGGGATTCAATGAATCTGTAGCAGTGGGATAGAAAATGAAAGGCAAGTGCTAAAGTAATGGTGAATGGTAATCTTTCTGCCATTGTTAGTTAGCAGGTGGTGGTAAAGGCAGTCCCCTTATGACGGTTGTGGTCAGGCAGAAAGTGAGGACTGCAGATGCTGGAGATCAGAGTCGAGAGTGTGGTGCTGGAAAAGCACAGCAGGTCAGGCAGCGTCCGAGGAGCAGAAGCGTTGATGTTTTGGGCATACGCCTTTTGTCCTGCTCCTCGGATGCTGCCTGACCTGCTGTGCTTCTCCAGCGCCACACTTTTTGGCTCCGATCTCCAGCATCTGCAGTCCTCACTTTCTCCTGGCTGAGGGATGAGTTGCCCAACTTCCCCAGAACAGTCGAGGGACTGATGTTTCTTTAACACCCTGAATGTTTGCTCTGTGATGTTCTTTGTGGTTGTTTGGCAATCAATTAGGTCTGGTGTGCAGGAGCGCTGGGCTATGAAATGGATTCATGAGGTAGGTGTGAATGAGTGAATACTAATCCCCCAGAATTACGCAGCACTCCACTGTTGGAATAATGGGCACAGACTTTGCTGATGCGTTGCCTTCGGCCACAAATAAGATTAACACATGCTTCAAGTGAGGTTTCAAATGTCAATTAAGCTTTAACTTGCCTGGCATATAATGCTATTCACTTTTCCATTGGAACTTATGCAGTTTCCTCTCTCATCAATGGTTGAGATTTAACTAAAGACCAAAAGAACTGTGGATGCTGAAAATGGAAAATAAAACTAGAAATTGCTGCAAAACCTCAGCAGGTCTGGAAGCATCTGTGGAGAGAAATCAGAGTCAACGTTTCAGGTCCTTCACAAATGCTGCCAGAGCTTTTCCAGCAATTTCTGTTTATGTTGTTGAGATTTAATTGTCTGTCAGTCAGTCAGTTTTGGGTTTTTATCCCCCCCTCCATCCATTCATTATTTTGGGTGAGTCATACAGCTCTTGTCTATCATGCGTCACCTTTGACATGCTTCTTGATGCTACGCCTGTGGAATTGGCTGTTTGACACAAGAGGCAAAACATGTGGTGCTGGAAAACCACAGCCGGTCAGGCAGCATCAGGGGTGTGGGAGAGTCGACATTTCGAATGTAAGCCCTTCATCAGGAATGCTTGACACTAGAGGCAAGAAATGAATACGAAAGATCTGCATCTTCAGTCTGTGATCAGGAATTTCATACTGAAAATATTTCTAAGTTCGATCACAACCCATCTACTTAAATATTTGAACAAGTCATAGTCTTGTATTCAGCTCTGTTTTTAAGTTGTCACCTTCTTTGAAATGAAACTTGAGTTTTTCAACTTTAAAGTTATTGGTTCCAATTAATTCATTCAGTTCAACTTTTTTGTACAAATTTTCCGTGGGACCCCACATGGCAAACACATTTCTCAGTGGTAATCACTTAGAAAAAACACAAGTGTCATGTTTTTAATCAAGCTGTTCAGAGACATTGAGACATCCCTTTGGGGCAGAGGTGGGAACGCTACAACTGTACCACAAGAGCACTCTGGCGGCATGGTGGCTCAGTGGTTAGCACTGTTGCCTCACAGCGCCAGGGACCTGGCTTTGATCCCAGCCTCGTGCGACTATGTGGAGTTTGCACATTCTCCCTGTGTCTGTGTGTGTTTCCTCCCACAGTCCAAAGATGTGCAGGTCAGGTGAATTGGCCTTGCTAAATTGCCCATAATGTTAGGTGCATTAGTCAAATGGAAATGGGTCTGGGTGGGTTACTCTTTGGAGAGTCAGTGAGGACTTGTTGGGCCAAATGGCCTGTTTCCAAACTGTCAGGGATCTAATCTAAATATCTCCCACTTATTCCTGAAACTGGTTAACAAATGACATCAGCCTTTGATCAACTTTGGCCTCGCCTGAATAATCACCATGAAAGTTTGCATGAGAGAGTGCTCGAAGTATAAATGAGTGTGAGGGAATTTAACATCAAACCAGGAACAGAAAGAAAAACACAAGGAGCGGCAAAGATTGACGGAGTGCAAATAGAAAGAAAAACTATGAAGCAACGTTAAAGTTTTAATCTCCATCAACAATTAAAATCTTGTAATTGCTGTATTTTTCAGAGTGAGAGTGACTATTATCACAATTACTAAGAGCACTTTGAAATGAAGTCATAGGATTCCGACAGCGAGGAAGAGTCCACACTGACCATCCAAAGAGCATTCACCCAGACCCACTCCATCTCTGTCACCCTGCATTTCCCAGGGCTAATCCACCTAGCCTGTACATTCCTGGGCCCTATGGGCAATTTAGCATGGCCAATCCACCTAACTTGCACACCTCTGGACTGTGGGAGGAAACTGGAGCACCCAGAGGAAACCCATACAGACATAGGGAGAATGTGCAAACACCACACAGCCCAAGGCTGGGATTGAACCCAGTTCCCTGGCACTGTGAGGCAGCCGTGCTATCAACTAACCCACCAATGTACTGCAGTGTTGTAATAACTTAGCTGTCATTCTGTGCAGTGTTTTGAAGTTTTGATATTTGCTACCTTGCAATTGAGTGCGAAGATTGCAAGATGTGTTTTTCCTGAGACCGACAGAGCAGCAAGTCAAACTCCAGCTGCAACTTTGTGATTTTATTGTTGAATCACTCACATGAAGTTTCATTGCATCATTTACTCATAAGTAACAGTTAGAATGGTTCATCTCCCCATTATTTTGACAGTAGTTTTGGGGCTATTATCTTTCCCACCATGAACTTGATGGAGCCGGTACTGCAGATTTCACTTCATAAGAGATCCATTTATTTCAAGTGCGAAAGTCTCTTTCAATGATAACACAGACTGATTGGGAACAGCTTCTTCCATTCTCAGTTTTAAATTAGACAAGATAGCCATTACAATCAAAAGTAATTGCCATTATTTCAACTTGTTGGTGCTCCAATTAAATTCATATTCTTCAGCAATATTATTATGAGTCCATTTTCTTCTTGAATATTGCAGTGGGTGGCTAGAGATCAGTTGTTATTGAATGATTGCTGATGACTGAAAGACTGTCATAATTTATCTAGTGGACTGGCATCTCTGATGAAGTAACATGAACTAAAGTATGGGATGGTACAGCAATTGGGAAGAGTTAATTGGGAGGTGGCACCATATGAAGTGTTATGTAGGCACTGACCTGGGCAGCAGCACACCTTCTTTAAGGACCCCAGGGACTGAGTCCTGCCCATTGAAATTTGTCAGCCAGTCAGACACCAACAATTCCGTTGAACAGGAAATGGCTGCTACAGCTTAGGCTTCTACTTAAAGCCAAACATCACTTTTGGAGCACAGGCTACGTGACTGATAAAGGAGGTTGCGTGTTGCACTGCAGGATGTCCGTTGGCAGCCTTATGCAACTTTGCCCATATGCTGAAATTTGCCATGAATTGGAAATTGTTGATGGAATGACCCTGGACCATCTGCCTTCCTTCCCACCAGATGTCTGCCTTCGTGAACCACTACATATGGACTCCAGTGGTTCAAGAAGGCAGCTCATCCCCATCTTCTAAAGGACAACTAAGGACAACCAATAAATGCTGGCCTCCCCACCAACACCCAAATCCCATAAGTGAATTAGAAACAAAGATTTACCTCTCCTCTACTTCGTCCTCATTCATTTGTGCTTTCAGATCGATAAGGATTATCAGCTGCCTCAGCACAATAGCCTGGCTGGTCTCTGAAGAGGAAGCACTACCGTTTGACCTAACGCAGAGACCAGCTAAGACATTGACACTATGTTTACCTGAGAGCATAGTATGAAGTTCAGTTCTGTGCAGTGATACAAGTACTTAGTTGGTGCTTGCCAAAGGGAGATGCCTCTCTAATTCCCACAGTTGGCCTTGTCACCTTTTCTGAATGTGGTCTCAATCAGTGCACCCCTGAGCTCCGAGATGAGTTCTTCTTTGAGCCACATCTTCAAGCATGTATGTCTTCATGGAGCTGTGGGACACCATCCTTTAGGATCTCTGCAGGAATTCCATCAGAACTAGCTGCTTTGTTGCTTCTTCAGCTCCTTATGGCATCTTGTACTTCACTCGCATGGGGAGGTTCTCCAACGTCATCTTGCATGGATCTCTGGGAGATTTGTTTGATCTCCAATTTAACATTGGTATTAAGGACGAGGAGTTCTTGGAAATGCCTTCTCCAGTGAGTGTCTATTACCTCATCCATAAGTAATTTTTGTTTCTTTCGAGCGCAGGAAGTTTTAGAGTTTGGACTTTGATCTAGTAGAACACGAGTTTTGGTGTGTATACATGTCAGGGATTTAATGATTAACTCATTGATTTCTGGATCCTATTTTTTTAAAGTTAGTGTAAGAGAGAGAGAGACAGAGTTCCTGGAATGCTAATGGAGATTACTTTGAACTTGGAGATGTTTGCAAGTAGATAGAGTAAAAATTGAAGAATGTGGCTTCCTATCAGTTAGCAGGATCAGTGATTTTTTTTTTGTTTTGTACATGAGAAACACTGACCTTCAATAGGTTTTGAATTCAGTTCACAGGTGGCCTGTTGAGGTTTGATGAATGAAACAGTTCTCTTGGAGTTGACCACGGATCAGATTAAAGCAAAGAAGGATGGAAGAGAAGCTAGGTTTAGAGAACAGACAGAAAGATGCCAAAGTAAGGAGTAAAAGATTGAACCAAAATATAAGTCAATGAAATTAACCTGTTCTCCATTGTATTAAGACCGGAGATACCCAAGTCAATTACTGGACATTAAATGGTAGATAAATTATAGTGGTGTGAATATCTAAGGAATCTTCATTAAAGGGGGCTTCAGGTAAAGATATTGGCAATAGCATTGTAGTGGTAGTACAAAGGGAATATATTTCCTTCACACATGCTAAGAAGGGGGAAATAGCTCAGGACAATTATGTTTTTAATGAATATTGACAAGAAGAATCGGATCACTAAAGTTTTTGAGTATTTTCGCTCAAAGTGGGAGGGAAGCCAGTAACAGCATTGAGAGACTCTAGCATAGGTCAGCAACTATCGTTGACTAATGACATTATTTGAGATACTGAAAGAGAAACTATTAATTGGAAGTTTCCATCAAGATAAAAGACCTTTTATCCAGAGTTGGCTTAAAGAGTGCTAGAAAAACTGAAGAAGTTGTAGTGGTAGTTGTGTGTCAAATTCCTGCAGAAGGAATTGAGTTTTGTTTTGAGAAATAACCTGAAATGTTTGAGAAAACTGGTCTCACCAAAGTGGAATAATCAGTGGTGGCTAAAGAAACTGAAATGTTACAAGGGGACATCCTGGAATGTTTTCATACTGTTGTGACTAGATCAAAACATAACGTCAATTTTTTAAGAAATCACTAGTTATCTTTCATTTTACAACCATTTTGCAGAGTGCAAAATAATGATTGAGATGTATGTAATCAAATTAGTAGCTGAATTATCCTAAACAAAGTATGAGAATGTTTGTAAGGTAATGGAGAAACCTGCACTCCAAATTCCCATAATCCATTTTCCAGGGCCAGAGAGGCTCTTCAAAAGTAAATATGCCTCAGTAACCCAACAAATTAACTTAGTAAGTCCACTGCTTTTCGTCATTTATATAAATGATTTGGATGTGAGCATAAGAGGTATAATTAGTAAGTTTGCAGACGACACCAAAATTATAGGAATCGTCCACATCGAAGAAGGTTACCTCAGATTACAATGGGATCTTGAGCAGGATGAGCCAATGGGCTGAGAAGTGTCAGATGGAGTTTAATTCAGATAAATGCGAGGTGCTGCACTTTGGGAAAGCACATCTTAGCAGGACTTATACACTTGCTGGTAAGGTCCTAGGGAGTGTTTCTGAACAAAGAGACCTTGGTGTGTAGGTTCATAGCTCCTTGAAAGTAGAGCCACAGGTAGATAGGATAGTGAAGGAGGCATTTGGTATGTTTTCCTTTATTGGTCAAAGTATTGAGTACAGGAGTTGGGAGGTCATGTTGTGGCTGTACAGGACATTGGTTAGACCACTGTTGGAATATTGCATGCAATTCTGTTCTTCTTCCTATCGGAAAGACGTTGTGAAACTTGAAAGCGTTCAGAAAACATTTACAAGGATGTTGTCAGGGTTGGAGGATTTGAGCTATAAGGAGAGGCTGAACAAGCCGGGGCTGTTTTCTCTCAAGTGTTGAAGGCTGAAGGGTGACCTTATAGAGGTTTACAAAATTATGAGGGGCATAGATAAAATAAGTAGATAACATCTTTTCCCTGGGTAGGGTAGTCCAGAACTAGAGGGCATAGGTTTAGGTTGAGAGGAGAAAGATATAAAAGAGACCTAAGGGGCAATTTTTTCACAGAGAGGGTGGTACGTGTATGGAATGAGCTGCCAGAGGAAGTGGTGGAGGCTAGTACAATTGTAACATTTAAAAGGCATTTAGATGGGTATATGAATAGGAAGGGTTTGGAGGGATATGGACCAGGTGCTGGCAGGTGGGACTAGATCGGATTGGGATATCTGGTCGGCATGGACAGGTTGGACCAAAGGCTATGTGTCTGTGCTGTACATCTCTACGACTCTGACTCTAAGTCTTCATTCAAGACATAATTTTTCAGTGTTTTGTATAAAAAGAATAATGTATAAATAGCTAAAGTTCACGTAAAATCATTGGTCCATGTTCTGCATGTTTGCAAAGACAGTCACAGTGCAGTTTATGCTGGAACAACTTCACAATTTATACGTTAATGTGCAAAAGTGTGGACAGCAGAATTGTGTGTTGGTTTTATGTTATCATGACAGTCGACACAAATAATTATTCCATTAGCATGACTGAAAATCATGAACTGTGCAACTAAATTAGTTTCAAGTATTGGAGACACAATATAACTGTGGAAACACCACTGGATTAGTGGTTCAAATGCCAGGCATATGCTCAGAGGGCATGGCTCAAATCCCAACAGTCTCACTGGTGGAACTTATGTTCAGTTTGTCAAATTAGAATATAGAGCTAGTTTCAGTCATGGTGACCATGATAGTTTTTTTTTAAAGAACAATCAATATGTTCATTGATGTCCTTTACCAGTCTGATCTACACTTAACTCCAGACCCACAGCAGTAGGATTGATTACCTTACCCTAAAATGACCTAGCAAATCACTCAGTTCAAGGGCAATTAGGATGGACAACAAATTCTGATCTGGCTGGTGTCATCCCATGAAAGAATAAGGAATCACAAATGAGAGTAACATTTCCGGTTTCCCAGTGTCTTTAATGTTTGGAGAGTCTAACATGATTTATGCTTCTTCAGACTATAGAATCATCATTTTGGAATTATGCATGAATTGAAGATGACTTGGTCACTGTGGACATGTTTCCTGTGAAGTCAAGAATGTTGGTAACAGGACTGAAGTGAAAAACAGCTCTTAATTCTGCCTGGTCGCGAGAGACACTGTGTTTCAAAATGCTGAGCCAAGCACAACAGGGTGGTCCTACATTGATTTATTCCACCTAAACTGGATGATGAATAGACATTCTGCTACTTTAACACACAGGAAGCCAGAATGAAAGATGCTGACTGATTTCAAAGCCATTATCACTGTGATGGAAACTGTCATCGAAGCTAAGTGGGCAATCCTCATTAATCACAAGGATTGTAGGCAGATGCACTAATAGCCACTTGAAATAAAGTTCAACAGATGTTGGCAGGGCACCAATGATTATTAGTTACAACCTTGCCAGAATATCCAGATGTCCTTTAACATAGGAAATATCAGGGGAGCATACTAAAGGATCAAAAATGCAGAGGGCTATCAGCAATGAAAACGGAAACCAAAAGAGAAAATGTTGGAAAATCTCAGCAGGTCTGGCAGCATCTGTAAGGAGAGAAAAAAGCTGACATTTTGAGTCTAACTGACCCTTTGTCAAAGCAGATGCTGCCAGACCTGCTGAGATTTTCCAGCATTTTCTCTTTTGGTTTCAGATTCCAGCATCCGCAGTAATTTGCTTATAACAATGAAAATGTTCTACTGAAACAAAAAGCAGGAGAAAGTAAGGACTGCAGATGCTGGAGATCATAGCTGAAAAATGTGTTGCTGGAAAAGCGCAGCAGGTCAGGCAGCATCCAAGGAGCAGGAGAATCGACGTTTCGGACGTAAGCCCTTCTTCAGGAATGCTGCTTCAGGAATGCCCTGAAGAAGGGCTTATGCCTGAAACGTCGATTCTCCTGCTCCTTGGATGCTGCCTGACCTGCTGCGCTTTTCCAGCAACACATTTTTCAGCTCTGAAACAAAAAGCAGGGAAGGTTGTTTTACGTGCTTGCAATTTTGGGACTGTTTAGGTTTCCCAAGGAATGCTGCTTGAGTCCATGGAATTTTTTTTCCAAAACTCTTTATCTACAGCTTGAGCAATGTATTCATTACCTTCACGCAAAAGCTTCAAGATATTACTGTTTAAGTTTGTAAGTTAGCTCACTGAGCTTGAAAGTTTGTATTCAGGTGTCTCGTCACCATACTAGAGAACATCATCCGTGAGAGTCTCTGATGAAGCGGTGGTGGTATGTTCTGCCTCTCTATTTAGAGATCTTTGTTTCTTAAGGTGGGTGATGTCATTTCCGGTTCTTTTGTCAAGGGAAGGTTAAAAATAACCACAGGAACCGGAAATGACCACCCACTGTAAGAAACCAAGACCTTTCAGTGGAGCGGTGGAACATACCACCAGAGACTCTCACTGATGATGTTACCAAGTATGGTGACGAAACGTCAGAAAGCAAACCTTGAAGCTTAGCGAGCTAGCTTGCATACTTACAATCAACCTGAGCTACAAATCTTCTCAAAACTCGTTAATATTACTATTTAGTTATGAGACACTGACTTCATTGCCAAACCATCATCCTCAGTGTTTGTAATACAATTTCTCTGCATTTCTGCCAAAGCCTTTATCCTGGAGATGCTTATGTTCAAAGCATCTGCATATGTTTTGACTTCGGAGAGTTAGTCTCTTAGGTCTCTTAGTTTCTTACTTTCTCAGGTTAAGAATACTCCACATCTTTTCTGTTTGTGTGGACAAGTAGTTCTAGTGTTTCTTTTTTCCTCTTTTGTTCGAAGTTAAAAGTCCAAATTTCTATTGGTTTCTTGCTCACTGATATCAATACAATAAAGATTCTCTTTACAATTACACGATCTGTTTCAATCATAAGTGATCTTGGTTGTGATGTTTTTGCTCTGCTCATTCTGTCTCTCTGCTGGTCTCTTCATTGATTCTCTCACTGTGCTGTAGTCCTGGTAACTCATGCTCAGAATCTTTCATTGGACTTTCAAGCCTGGTTATCCATTTGCTCCTCTTTGCCCTATTTCATCCTATTGTGTTCATTCCCAATAATGTTAGGTTTTGGCAAATGCAACATCTATGGAAACTGAGTTCTTAATCACTTCCCCATCAGTAGTGATGACTCATTATAAAATGCTGATAATGAATAACATAATAGAGTCATATTTTAGGTCTTTTATTCAATAAGGCTTTTATTGTTCACCTGCCTCTCTCACTTCCTTGATTTTCTTGAGGATGGTGAGATGACCTAGTAACATGAATGAAATAATATTCACATGTAAATCTCTTAAATTGGTTATTTGGAAATTGTGGACCATTGTTTGATATTACAATGTTTGGAATCCCTTGCTTTGAATGTATTCTCTTCAGTGAGTGCAATACTGCTTCTGCTGTGACTCTATTTAAATGGTTGCCTTCAATCCATCTTGAGTAATAGTTATTGACAGTAGTGAAGATGTTCCCTTTGAACTTGAAGAAATAAATTATTTGCTGATCGCATGAGCTCGATGGAAAATTTGAAGGTAAAAACATTTACTTTTGCTCATACCTATTGACAGCATAAAGACTGCAGTTAGCAATAATTTCTTGTATGATGTGGTTGATACACAGCCATCAAACTCATTGATGCACCCTCAAACAATACTTTGTGACACTCACATCTCTTGGATAAACCTATCAGCTCTTGGAATTACAAATGGAGGAGATGAAAAGGTCATCAATGAAAGTGAATGTTTGTACTGTTGAAAGTATTGGTATATTATTGGACTGTTAGCATTGCAATCTCAATGACAGAAAATAAACTGATCCCCAAGAAGCCTTCACTGTTTCATTATACTTGACCTTAAATCGTTCACCCTTTGGGGTATATTTCCCATTTGTCTTTTCTTTCAAAACTCATATCATCTCTTAAGAGATATATTATCTTTTCTGCATGTGACTGAGTATGTTTAGGATTATGGGCAGTTTTGACGGTCTAAGGAATATGGGTTGAGATGATATCGGGATTCAGTTTAACTGTTATCCGGCAGTTAGAGCAGACTTTATGATTTCTGTAATAAAATAAAATCAGTGCACATTACTGTGGATGTTGGAGACTGGAAAAATATAGAGTGTGCTGGAGAAAATCAGCATGTATGGCAGGGTTTATGGATAGAGAATCAGAGTTGATGTATTTTATAGTATTTGTAATAATTTTGAGAATAGCAAGGCTCAATTTCTAGCCCAATGAGTTATAAAAATAGAGTGATGAAAGATGTAAACAATACTACTGCCAAGTAGCAGTAATAACGTGCTCATTGATGCTTAGCTCGTGACCTCCTGGCCTTGGTTCAAACATGGATAAACGAGCTAAGCTCATGAATTGAGATGAGAGTGACTGCCACTGACATCAAGGCGGCATCAAGTAGCTCTTGCAACACTGGAGTCAATGGAATCTGGGTGGGGAAGAAAATCTGTCTAGTGGTTGGGGCCATACCTGGCACAAAACAAAATAGTTGTAGTTTTTGGAGGTCAGTCATCTCAACTCCAAGATATTTTTGTAGGAATTCCTCAGGATGGTGTCCGAGGCCCAACCACCTTCAGCTAATTACTTCATCAATGACCTTCCCTCCATCATAAGGTCAGAAGTGGGGACGTTTGCCGAAGATTGCAAAATATTCAGCACCGTTTGCCATTCCTCAGATGCTGAAACAGACCATGTCCGAAGGCAGCAGACCTGGACAATATTTGAACTTGGGCTGTTTGACAGGTGACAAGTAGTATTTGCATTAGGCAAGTGCCAGTGAATGAATTCTTTCAATAAATATTTAATCTGGCCTTTCTCCGTCACAGTCACCGACATTTCCATGCAGAATCCCCCATTTTGAGGTGACCAGAAATTAAACTGGACTCACCACACACTTTCTAGAAAGTGAGGACTGCTGATGCTGGAGATCAGAGTCGAAGAGTGTTTTGCTGGAAAAGTACAGCCAGTCAGGCAGCATCTGAGGAACATGAGAGTCAATGATTAGAGCATAAACTGTTCAATTGAACAATGAAGGAGCTGTTCAATTGAACAGCTAATGCTTGAATCATTGACTCTCCTGCTCCTCAGATGCTGCCTGACCGGCTGTGCTTTTCCAGCACCACACTCTTCGACTCACCATGGAGCAGCAGAGCAGGTCAGAATCTAGAAATTTTGCAGTGAGTAATTCACATCCTGACTCCCTGAGACCTATCCATCATACACTCCTTACATGTGCTTGTGGAATTGAACAAAAACTCATTAACCTGGATGGGTGCAGATCCAACAACATTCCGGGAAAAGCAGCCTGCTTGATTGCCACCGCATCCACAAACACTCACTCCCTCCACTGCCAACACTCAGTAGCAATAATGTGCACCGCAGAAAGTCTCCAAAGCTCCTTGGACAGCACCTTCGAATCATACAATCACTTCCATGTCGAAGGACAAGGGCAGCCGACGTACAAGAATACAATCACTTGCAAGTTCTCTTCCAAGCCACTCAACATTCTGACTTGGAAATATATTGCTGTTCCTTTTAGTGTTGCTGGATCAAAATCCTGGAATTTATTGCATAACGGCATTACCTATCGACCTATACTGCAGCAGTTCAAGAAGGCAGCTCATGACCACGTTGTCGTGGGTAAATAAGGATGGGCAATAAATACTGGAATTAATTAATAAAGAAAAACTTCAAAGAATTTGGCATCATCATTGTAATTTCATAGGAGGGAGTCATGGACAAGGACGTACAAATTGAATCACCACTATGTAAGGAAGCTGGATACAATAGAGTGCTATTTAAAAGGAATTGATTGCCAATGTTAAAAATAAAGGGCATTTTGTACAATCAAGAAATAAAAAAGTGTTAGACATCTCTTTGAAGTACAGGCAAATGCACAATGGACCAAATGACAATGGCAAGAAGCTTGCTTTTGCATTAAGCATTAAGCATTCCATGTGCTAAGTGGCTTGCTGTAAGAAGTTTGAATATAATAATTTGAAAAGTACATAGACTTTTTTTATCATAAAGGGACATTTCTATAGCTCAGGTCTATTCTTCTGGTAAGCTCTATTTGAACTATTCTTAATAGCTTTCTTCAAGAGAAAGACATTTTTCAAAGATCATGGGAGTAATTTTCACTTTTGCCACTTGGATGGATAATATGTGGAATGAATTACCCACCCACTTGTTATAGAATCCACTTGAAAGAACAGTTTCTGACCCAAAGACCTCACTGTTGAGATGCTTTAAAGTGTTTGATAAAATCTCTTTTGTACTGAAGAATTGATGTCCTTGAGATTTTCTATACCTTACTAATAAAATTGAAAAATTGCTGCAGCTTGTCTTTTTGTGCTACTGTGGAGATGATTGCAGCCGTAAATAGTTTCACTCAGAAGTGAGTATGCTTGGATCTTTCAGAACTAAAGGTTATTTAATAGTGGTACAGGAGTAACGCAGCTAGTTTTATGGGTGCTTTAAAACAATTGATTGCAGCTTAATTCAGGCTCCATTTACAAGTAACTAATAATGTGCCTTTGGCAATTAAAATCCTTTCTTTCAAAACTCAGTGATAGATGCAATACAAAGTATCGGGTGAGTTTCCCACTCGATACCTGGGTGTGCTGCTCCCCTGTGCTGAATGAAATTCCACACGGTGACATTGGAAAAGATTTGTAGTTCAGGTTGTGAATTTGCTTGCTGAGATGGTGGGTTGTTTTCAGATGCTTCGTCAGCATGCTAGGTTATTAGCATGGGGAGCTAGTGGAAATCTGTCGACCAGCGTTTACAGAAAAGCCACACACACTGAGCAGATACTCAACTACAGGAGCAGCCATCCCAACACCATCAAGCTGTTATTTTAACAAGCCACAACACACTGCAGGACCCAGGAACTACGGGAAGCTCAGGATAAACAGGAACACCAGGTACCCAATAAACACAACAGTTCCTGCACAGCAGACCTAAACAAGAAGTCACAACACCCCCAGACACTCAAGCCACCCTGCCATACATTCAAAACCTCTCAGGGATGACGACCAGGCTACGCCAGCCCGTAGGCATCATGGTAGCCCACAAACCTATCACCAAACTGAAACAGCTCCTGTTGAATTTAAAGGACCATATACCCACAGCCAGCAAAATGAACGTTTTCTACAAAATACCTTGTAAGGACTGCAATGAACGTTACATTGAACAAACAAGTAGGAAACTAGCCACCAGGATACAAGCACACCACAGGCCTCTGCCATCTGTAAATCAACCTTTAACAGGAGACTTCAATGAAGTAGCAGTTATAGATTTACACGTGTGGGACAAAGATAGAATCACTTTCGTTTACATTTCATAGACCTAGTAATAAGGATCACTATGTCTACATTAAGACCACATGATTTTGGTAATTCAGCACAACAGGTCTGATCCATTGCTGAATGGGACAAACCATGGTGAAGATGCTTGTAGATCACATCATGAAAACATGGGTAGCGGTTAGATTTGGGGAATGGGCTAAGCTCAGAATTGACAAAAGCAAATATAGGGATGAGTGTTAAAAGTTAAAGGTTGCAGCAATGGACACAGTTGCTGCCAGTGTCTCTAGTATTAGGCTTGCTGAAGGAACTCACGCTGTGATCTTCACAAGATCCATGCTCACAAAACTGAACTGTATTTTAACATCTGCCCTGGCGTGGGCAGACCACGTGAAGAATTTACTTCAAGTATTTGGGGCTCTTGTCTGAATCAGTCTGCAGGTGAAATCCAAAATAAGATCTTTTTGTTTTGTCATTAAAGTCAAACATTGGAAACACCAATTCCTGGCACTAACCTACCACCACACTGAAACAGCTCCTGATGAATCTGAAGGACCCTGTACCCACAGCCAGCAGAACAAATGTCATATGCAAAATACCCTCCAAGGACTGCAACAAACATTACGTTGGACAAACGGGCAGGAAACTAGCCACCAGGATATATGAGCACCAACTAGCCACCAAAGGACATGACCAACTATCACTAGTATCCATACACACAGACAGCGAGGAACACCAGTTTTACTGGGACAATACATCCATCCTGGGACTTGCTAAACAAAGACACACACGGGAATTCCTAGAGGCCTGGCATTCAAACTGGAACTCCATTAACAAACGTTAGATATGGACCCCATTTACTAACATCTCTGGAAAGAACCGAAAATGATATCACCCACCGCAACAGTCCAAGACACACAAATAATACTTAGGACAGAATACTAGTGCTTTGCGGGGACTCACTGATGATGTTACCGAGCATGAAACACCTCAGAACAAACCCACCAGCTCAGCAAGCAAACTTGTAACCAGGAGTAGGTAATTCAGCCTCTCAAGCTTGTTCTGTCATTTGATATGCTCATCTAATCTTAGCTTCAACTCCACTTTCCTACCTGCTCTACATAACAATTTAACCCATCACTAATTAAAAATCTGTCTATCACCTTCTTAAATTTACTCAGCGTCCCAACATCCACGACAGTATAGGGCAATGAATTCCACAGATTCATGACCCTTTGAGGGATATACTTTCTCCTCATCTCTGTTTTAAATCTGCTCTCCCTCATCCTAAAATTATAATGTCTCATTGTTGATTGGCCCATATGAGAAAACATCCTTTCTACGTTTACTTTGTCAATCTCCTTTAGCATCTTATTTACCTCAATTAGATCTCTTCTCATTCTTCTAAACTTCAGAGAGAATAGACATAAAATGTTCAAGCTCTTTTCATTAAACCCCATATCTCTGGAATCAATCTTGTGAACCTCCTCTGAACTGCCTCCAGTAAAATTACATCCCTCCTCAAGTAAGGAAGCCAAAATTGCATGCAAAACTCCAGGGACATCTTACTACTACCTTGTACAATTTAACAATAAATTCAAAATTTCCATTTGCCTTTATAACCTGCGTGCAAGTTTTCTGTGATTTGTTAATGAGGATATCTAGAATCCTCTGCACCGAAGCACTCTGAAGTTCCACTCCATTTTGAAATGGTGTTGCCTTTGTATTCCTTTAGGTTGTCTTTCTATTCCTCTGACCAAAATGGATGACTTCACATTTATCCATGTTAAAGTTCATCCATCAAATTTGGATCATTCATCTAAGCTATCCATATTCATTTATAACTTCTTTAATTCTTCATTGAAACCTACTTTCTAACCAATTGAGTGTCATCTGCAAACTTGACTATAGTACATTCTATTCCCACATTCAAATAGTTGTATCAACATAGACTGTAAATAGTTGGGACCTGAGTACTTGACCCTCTGACACCCCACTTGTTATATCTTTACTGTAGCAAAATGGACTGGAAAGATAGAACAGTTTTATTCGTGCTCTAAGGATATTGTAAAATATCCAAAACCAAGAGGGCACTATGCTGTGGTACCTGCAGCTGATTGGATGGTGAATTGGTCAATCAAGAGAGGACCTGTGCTAACTAGCCAACCACAGAGAATGCTGAAGAAACACAATGAACTGGTTCTGACTGGGTTTGGGTAAGAGGCAGTTTTATTTTGGTTTGAAAGCTTCTGGATTGCTTGTTCTTGGTCATACTCACCACAGTTTCTCTGCAGTTACCAATTTTTTGAAAATTGTAAGGAATGAATCTCAATCTGTAAGAAGTATGTCCAAGTTTCTCAAGGTCTGCCCAAGTTGTTTGCATTGACTGGATACTTGGAAATCAAGCAAGATGGACAGTTATTCATGCCTGTAATGCAACCCATTATCCAAGGTTTCCTTGAAGGCTTAGCATTCATAATTGAAGTGGTTGTTGATCAGGTAAATTGTGATTCTTCTGTATGCTTTCTTAATTTATCCCTTAACTATAACTGACTTCAGTCATAAATTTCAGTGGAAATTGGGCTTAGGTCATAGATATTAATTAGATCGCCTTGTAGTTTAACTGTGCTCTGCCAAATTATTAAAAATCGTTAAATTTTGTTTTGATGTCCAAGTCATTACTTATAAGATCTAGTGAGGAAGAATTGAGCAGGTTTGATGGTCATTGAATATTTTAATTTCACCATGTTGTGATTCCAGTCATAGAGAGGCTAATTTGTTTTGGCTTGCTATCCCTGTGAAGCAACATAATCCATTAGTCAGTCTTGGAGCTCAGCCAAACATTCCTAATACTTTTGCAACATTTGTTCAACCATTTTGCTGCAGATGCTTCATGTATTCAGATAAAATAAATTCACTTTCCTCTTTTATATTATTTTTTCATGGACCTCACTCTCTGCATTTTTAAACATTCTGTCCCTTGCCTCATTTATTATCTTTTTCTTCCCCAACCCTCAAATTTATCTTTGATATTTAAACCTTGCTTCACCTGAAACTTCAGCTGCACTATTCACTTGAAACCATTTCCCCCAACTCTGATGATACCTGGTGGGGCACTCATTTATTGTAGTCTCTCTCTTTCTCTTTCACTTTTATACTATTACCCCGATCACAACGTCACTATTGGGTTGTGCTTGCTCTTCAATTTTCCACGCACTCATCTTGGAAGAAGATTTCGGGTAGAGAGACATATTGACATTAGGCTTGGAAACAAAAAAAAGAAGAGTGACTTCACACCTTTGTACATTTGACAGGCATCTATAGTCAGAGCAGTGATGAGCAGAATTTATTCTGCAGTAGACAAGATTGCTAGCTTCACGTTCCCTGGATGCTATCAGGCAATCAATGCTATCTTCATCTCCACCAGCCGCCACATCTCTATTATCAGACACTGGAGATATAGAAACACATTTGAATAGTGTTTTGAGCATACAATCTGACCACAGGTCATGGACCACAATTAATCCTCTTTGTGAGAAGCATTGCTCACTCCCAATTTCCTTTTTTCACCAAAAAGAGTTATAAATGATTCATAGAAGCTTGAGCTCTGGTTCTCAGTGTTTGATTTCAGGACACTTTGATAGACACGTGCCAGTTTATGTAATCATGCTGACTGTATCTTTTGTTGGTCAATCAGAGTGCAATTCCTCAAAGACTCTATGATCCTATATGAGATTAGTACAGTTTGGTGTTTGTTAGTTGGCATAAATATGGTGGGCCATAGGGCCGGTTTGTACGTAGCATGTCTGTAAACGAGCAATCTTTTTACATAGAGCGTGGGTTTGTATGTGGAATGAACTTCCAGAGAAAGTGATGTATATGGGTACAGTTACAATGTCCAGAAGATATTTAGATGAGTACATGAATAAGAAATGTTTGGAGGGATACGGTTGCAAGCAGTTGGGGCTAGTTTAGTTTGAGATTATGGTTGTCATGGACTGCTTGGACTGAAGAGTCTGTTTCCGTACCACATGACTTCGATATCTATGATTCCATGATGAAAGTGAGTGCTGTAGATGCTGGAGATCAGAGTTGAGAGTGTGCTGCTGGAAAAGCACAGCAGCTCAGGAAGCATCTGAGGAGCAGGAGAATCAATGTACTCCATCAGGAATGAGGCACATTCTGTGACTCCATGACAGTACATTTTATCCCCTAAGGTGAATAAATGACTCCTGTTACAAGAACAATGTTTATATTGACTTGAATTTCACCCACAGGATTGACAAGGAAACATGAAAAGGGTATGCAAACCAATGCAGGGATTGAACTTGTATTGATGAACTTGTGAAGCTTTGTGTCTTCTGGCATTAATATTTGGAAATTAGGAGAGACAAATAAAACTGACCATCCAAAATTATCAGATTTGGACACAGTATAAACTTAAAACAGATCTTATTGTCTCATAGTAGTAAATCAAAAGCCGTACCTATGTAAGAGAGAAACGTGGAGGAAAAGTGTGGTAGGGTGGAAGACAATTGACCCATCATGTCTGTAGCATCGATAAAAGGAGAGATCTGGCTTCATCCCACTTTCCAGCACTTGATCCATAGTCTTGTAGATTACAACATATCAAGTGTATGGACAAGTGTTTTGTTTTTGCAACTGAGTGTTCTACTTCTACCATCCTTTCGGGCAGTTAGTTTTAAACTTTCCTTATCCTCTAGGTGAAAAACATGTCTCATCAAATCCATTGTGTATTCCTACTCATTGCTTTCAACCTGTGTTGCCTGGTTATTGGCCTTTCTGCCTTGGAAATGGATCCACCCCATCTACTTTATCTAGACCCCTTATAATGTTATATACCCAAATTAAATAGGTTTTCAGGCTATTCTGTTCCTAAAAAAAAAAGAAGGTCCCAGCCTATCCAATTCTCTATTCCTGGAAATATCATTCCAGTAATGTGGTGGCAAGAACTGTATAGCATACTTCAGTTCTGGCGTTACTCGTGTTTGATACATTTCTAGCAGAACCTTCAATTCCACAGCTAAGCTAAGAACAAAACTTTCTTGTGTGCTTTCTTATATAGCTAATGTACTTTCAGGCACCTGTGGACTGGGTCTTGAAGCTCTCTCTGTTCTTCTACACTACTCCATATCTGACCATGCAGTTTCACATCTCATGCCTTCATCTCCTCAAATTATTTGGATATGAACATCGGCGCTATGGTTTGTAAGTTTGCAGATGGCACCAAAATTAGATGTGTAGTGGACAGCAAAGAAGGTTACCTCAGTGTACAATGGGATCTTGATCAGCTGGGCCAATGGGAGGAGGAGTGGCAGATGAGTTTAATTGAGATAAATGTGAGGTGCTGCATTTTGGAAAGGCAAATCAGGTCAGGACTTATACACTTAATGGTAAGATCTTGGTGAGTGTTGCTGAACAAAGGGAGAGCTGTTCCATGAAAGTGGAGTCTCAAGTATATAGGATAGTGAATCAGATGTTTGGTATGCTCGCCACTATTGGTCAGTGCATTTTGTATAGGAATTGGGAGGTCATGTTATGACTGTACAGGACATTGGTTAGACCACTTTTGGAATACTGTGGACAACTCTGGTGTCCTTCCTATCGGAAGGATAGCATGAAACTTGAAAAGGTTCAGAAAAGATTTACATGGATGTGACCAGGTTTGGGGAATTTGTGCAGTAGGGAGAGGCTGAATAGGCTGGGACTGTTTTCTCTAGAGCATCGTAGGCTGAGGGGTGACCTGACAAAGGTTTATAAAATCATGAGGGACATGGATATGGTAAGTAGACAAAGTATTTTCCCTGGGGTGGGGGATTCCAGAACTAGGGGGCATAGGTTTAGGGTATTAGGGAAAGATTTAAAAGGGACCTAAGGGGCAATTGTTTCACCCACAGGGTGGTGCGTGTATGGAATGAGCTGCCCGAGGAAGTGGTGGAGGTTGGTACAATTACGCCATTTAAAAGGCTGGATGGGTATATGAATAAGACAGGTTTAGAGGGATTTGGACCAAATGCTGGCAAATGGGACTAGATTTAGCTAGGATATCTGGTTGGCATGGGCAAGTTGGTATGAAGGGTCTGTTTCCATGCTGTACAGCTCTATGACTCTAAATGCAACCCCTCACAACTCTTCAATTTGAATTCCAATTGTCAATTTTATGTCCATCCAACAAGTCTAGAGAGTGTGTCATTATTAATCATATAACCAATCAATTGTGTTGCACTTATATTTCGATCATCTCTCCTGCAGTTAAATCTAAATTGCTGGTGTGTTCCACAATATAAAATACAAGGCATAGTACTGAGCCCTGCAAAACCTCAATGCAAAGAAGTCTGAGCTAGTTTTGGAACCAGTTTATCACTTTCCCTTGATTCCCACAGGCTTATATTTTTCTGACCAGCCTGCCATCTGGGATTTTATCAAAAGCCTTGCTAAATGGGCTACTTTAAATGACTCTCCTTATTATCTTCTCAAAATTTTCATTCAAGTTAGATAGTCACAAGTCCCTTCAACAAATCCATACTGACTGCCTCTGATTAATCTGTGCCTGTCAAAATGATGATTTATATTGTCCCACAAAATGCTTTCCAATAATTTGCCCAACACTGAGGTAAGGCCATCTGGCTGTTTTTATTCAGTCCACTTCAGAAAAACAGAATCACAGAATTGTTATAATGTAAAAGGATGCCATTTGGCTCATTGTGTCTATGTATGAATGAAACTTCACATTTGTATTATTTATTTTCAAGGAGAAGAACAACTAGTTATCTATCATTCATAGTTATGAAAATGTACTTGCAATAGTGATTATTAACCCTAAATATTAGTTGTCACCCTTGTCTATATGTATTGCACAAATTCAGCTACTTCATGATATTGAACATATTTCACTTGTCAGGGAAGGAGCTGACTGCCAGAAATAACTAGTGCACCAATAGCCTCAATATTATTTTGGTAATTGCATGGGACATGGTCACCATTTATTTTTCTTTTCATCAAATGTCTTTTTTGAAGTATTCAAGTTTATTGAAGTATGTAAAAGATTCTGTTTAGATTTATTTGCATTTGGTTGAATGAATATATCACAATGCAAATTTAATGCCACTTCTTTTTAAATTATGTTTGCCTTGTAATTTGGAATCCTTAGTTTTAAGGCTTTGTTTTTCTCTTTCCACTTTTCTGCAATTATTTCTTCAATATGTTTACTCCTGAATGTGGTAGCATCCAGGCCTGTGGTCAGTCAGTTGCATTTTGTAAGTGGTGAATACTTGTGTGTGCAATATAAATGATTGTTGGCAATATGCTAAACATAATGGTCATCCCATCATGTACATTTCTGCTAGCATCTATGTTTAGATATGTGTATTGCAATAAAGATCCACTGATAGCACGGTGGCACAGTGGTTAGCACTGCTGCCTCACAGCGCCGGAGACCCGGGTTCAATTCCCGCCTCAGGCGACTGACTGTGTGGAGTTTGCACGTTCTCCCCGTGTCTGCGTGGGTTTCCTCCGGGTGCTCCGGTTTCCTCCCACAGTCCAAAGATGTGCAGGTCAGGTGAATTGGCCATGCTAAATTGCCCGTAGTGTTAGGTAAGGGGTCGATGTAGATGTAGGGGTATGGGTGGGTACGCTTCGGCGGGGCGGTGTGGACTTGTTGGGCCGAAGGGCCTGTTTCCACACTGTAAGTAATCTAAACTTTTTTGTGTGTTCAACTGCTCATGTAATTAAATTTCCCAATTAAATTTCCCAGGAGCATCATTAGTCAACATGTGTCACCAAGCTTCATAATTTAATATTAAGGTGGTGAAAAGTTTAGCCAGAGAAGTAGTTTTTTTATCAAACGAGCATTTGAAAGGTAGAGAGATTTATGATGAGGGAATTCCAGAGTTATGGGTATGGGAATCAATGATGGAGCCATTAAAATCTGGGATGCTGAACAAGCTGGAATTAAAATTCTGCAGGTACCTGAGACCACTGTGGAGCTAGGGGAGTTTTCATAGATAGAGTAAGGTGAGACCATGAAGGGCTTTGAAAACCAGAAGTTTGAGATGGGGTGTCACTTGCTTGCAAGCCAGTGCAAGCTGAGATTATTTTGCAATTTCAGTCACTAAGATCTACAACCACACTTGTGCTCTTCCTGGTGCTAAGTTTGAAGATTTTTTGGTGTGTATTGCTCAGCTACACATTATCTGAGTATCTTTTGAAGCTTTAACTTATTTTGCATCAATAGGTAAACTTGTGTTTGTGAACACTAGATCCAAAGGCATGGAATGCGACTGATGTGTTGGCTGGTCAAGCTTTCTTTTCCTTATATTTTTCTTTTCTCTCTATTCTTTCTGTATTCACCCAGACTGCACCAATCCTTCCACCTTGCATCTAACAATGTTTGGGAAAACATTGCATAAAATATTCCTGGATCACCAAATGTGAAAATGTTTCAGTTGGTTTCAGTGAAAAGTTGTTGCATTTGCCTTACTACAGTGCTAATGGGTTTCTGAATTTAATTTCCTTCTTTGCAGCTGGCTCTGCCTTTTTGAACCCTGAAGGTGATTCTGGGACTGAAGCCGATAATGAGCCTCAGCTAACATTCTACACTGACCCCTCCCGCAGCAGGCGCCGGAGCAGAGGTAAGAGAGAAAACTGTGTTTCGTTATGAAAACCAACTTAGCTGAATACAAAGGGATAGGAGCCTTTTCCAAAACACAGATCATATTTGTGAATTGACTGCCTTTCTGTTCACATACAGTAAGCACAAACACGTCATAGTTACAGAGAATCACTTTAATTTGAGGACATGAGGAAAATAATAACTGTTAAGGACCAGGTGTGATTGGATATCAAATAGAAGCTGAGTTGGAGGTTAAACGCAGATAAAACGGGAGATGCCATCAAGCTAGTGTCAGTCACTGCAAAGTTATGATAACAGTTAACAGCAGCCGTGGTAAAGAGTATTGTACAGTTAAATTCAACCACACTTTGAAAACTATCAAACTGAAGACAGTCCAAGGTTAGCTTTGGCACGAAGTAAATATCAAATATCAGAAAAGCCATGACAAACATGGGGAAAATATTGATTCCTTGTGGAACCACAACTAGACACTCGGGAACTACCGCATACTAATCAGAAATGGTACATCTATTAAATGCCAGCAGGATCTGAAGTAGACATGGAGCAGTCTCTCAAGGTTTCCATGAAAGGGGAATTATTGAACAGTGGAATTTGAATAAAATTCTTATTATCGTAAAGACATTACATACCTATTGCAGAAGCTGTTTTTATTTCAATTTCATGGGTTTGACTTTCATCATCAAGTCTAAATGACACCTAGGGTAAATGATGGTTTCTTTTGTGATAATATCAGATTTGTTGCGCAATCTGTCTGATTGTTCAGATATCCAGACAATAAAGGATAGGCTACTGGAGCCTAATCTTTGTATACCTATGTGCTTTTATTGCAGAAACACGGATCACGAGTTGTGTGCCTCTGCTTTTATCCCATTCCCCTAACAAATATTTGAATGAAAATGTGTCCCTGACTGATGCCTGTCACATAGGTACAATGAAACAGTCAATTCATATATAATTATTAATCTTATGTCAAAAATGATAGCAGAAGAAGCAGGTAAATTGTCTTAGCCAGAAAAGCTGACTTCAATTGGATAAAATTGGAATAAGCCCAGATAAAGCTAACAAATTAAGCACGGCACAAACACAGGAAACATCTACCTCCTTGTTTTATGGTATATTGGCAAGACGTATTCACACAAGATGTAATGATAGTGCCGCAAAAACTGGAGTACCTTCACTGAAGAAAAATAAACATTTGTAGTAGACATAAAAAATGTAGCAAATCTAAAAATATAAAAAACTGAACAAAACTATAAAATTACTAATCGGAAATAAAAATTAGGATGTTTAAATTAGTTGTGAAGTGGAGGTGCCTGACGAAGAAGCAGTGCCCTGAAAGATTGTACTTCTAAATAACCGTGTTAGACTATAACGTAGGGTTGTGTGATTTTAAACTGAATTACTTGTGAAAGTGGTCATAGTCATAGAGGACTACAGGTTCCTGTCCAGTTGGACAGATGGCTGGTGCTGAGTTTAATCTGAAGGTCACCACACCTCACATGAGAGTGAAAGGCAGGTCTTTCATTCTGACCTCAACTGCTACAGGAATTGAACTTGTGCTGTTGATGTCCAGTCAAATGATCCAACTGAGTGTTAATAACGACTTCATGGTAATGAAAATTATTCTATGAACACACAGTTTGTCAAAGAGTAATTAAAACAAGTATATGGCTGATTAAAGCTGCAAAATAATTTTTATGAAGGATGAAAGATTCATCGTGGAATTAAATTATTGTTGTTGTGCATTGGCTTTCACAGAGGAGTATTGTCACGAAAATGGAATGTTAAAGTGAAGGAAGTGCAGCAAAACAGTAGGATTACTATAAATGAAGAATTAGCGTTGAAGAAAGACCTGGTGAAATTCCATGTGTAAAAAGCACAAAGTGTCTTAAAGTACTAATGGAAATCAGAAGAAAAATAGCAGGAATTATGTCCAGAGTTTTCAGTTGCGAGAGTGGAGTCAGCAAAAAATTGATTCCCTAAACTCGACTTGAGAGAAAGTACCTGGGGACGGGGGGGGGGACGGGGGGGTGGGGGGGGGGGGGGGTGGGTGAATGTGTTACTGAGAGTCTAGCTGACCGACTCTGCTGAAAATGGCCATGAAAATGGCTGGGAGTGGAAGCAAGCTATGCCAAAAGGTGACCTCGGTGATCTGGCACTTTTAAAAGTGTAACAAAAAGGGGAAAAAAGATCCCTCTCGCCCTCACCCTTCAGACCACCATATTACACACTGCACAATCCAAATGCCCCATCCATACCAACCAAGAACTCCTCATATCTCCCCAATTCAATTCCCAAAGCCCTTCATAACCGCTTTGACAACCTACAAATCCCAACTCCCATGACACTTCATGCCCCTATGCTGCTCAACTCCCTCTCATGTGTGTCTATGCGAAACTTTATGCCAATGCACGGCCATATCACTCATCATCATTTTTATTTAAAGACTATTGCAAACTAAATGCCAACTTATGCCACCACATGACACCCCCTTCCATCTGCTTGGCCATATCTAACCCTGTATGCCAACTTTTTCTGACACAATGCCCCCACACCAGCTTTATTTTGCTCTTAAATCCTCCATGTCAAGTAACCCTGTATCCACCATACATACTCTAGAGGCATGCTGAGATGAAATAAAGTTCTAAGTTTTGATGACTTCCAATATTTTTTAGGCCAGAAGTCCATATGCATGCAACTGAAAATTTGTTTATTTTCCCTTCATCACCAAATCATCTGTGTTGGACTTCACTATTTTCGAAAGAGAACACTCAAATCCATTAACAAAAGCATTTAATTTTATTCAATTACTTAGTCCCTTGTAAAAATAAACATTCATTCAATACCTAATCCCTTACAATAAACAATTCATTGCCTTTCCCCACACTTCAAAGACTTGGACCGATAAATAAAAGAGTGCAGTGACAGCTCTCCCTTTGTGACAAGATGTAAAATCAGTCTGCAGCATGTATTCTGTGATGATAGCTATCAGGTTTATGTTAACAGACAGAATCAACTTGCAGACACTGATTTCTTTTCAACTGTTGCCTTTCAGTTTAAAAGACATGAGTTTTCAGAGCCTTGAAAGTGTGATAATTCCACTTAGATTTTGAATACTTGACAACACAGTAGTTCCAATGCGGTTGACAGTTCCAATTGATTTACGTTTTTTAGTGCACACTCATGTCTACCTTTTACAGTTCCACAGAGCACTTCAGTTGTCTTAATAGTTGGATAGTTAGTATTACCATCTAACTATCCAAAATTTTCCTTCCCTTTGCAAAGAATTCCAGTAAGCTGAGACCTTCTCCTGTAAAGAATAAAGCCCACAAGTCATTTTGGGACATTCCACTAGCTTGAATACAGTTAGGATTCTAGATTTCAAAGCAAAACCTTCAATGAATTTTGCCTCAGCTTGAGACTTTCTCTATTATTGGAAAAAATCAGGTTAGGATTCACAAATTTTCAAATACTCTTGCATAGGAATCATGCAAAAACATTGGATGATTGCCAAAGTAACACACACCTGTTGTAAAACTCAAAAAGGATGAATGTCCAGCCTAACATTTTTAGTACATTAGTTACAAATGGGTGTTGATATAGGATATAACTAATATCCACGATAATGTTAAATTAAGGACAGGAAGCATAGAGTTGCCAGACATTTTTAATTGTACTTCTCTAAAGAATTATTCAAATGTACCAAGTCATAGAGTTTTAGAAAGAGTCTGTTTGGCCCATCTTAAGATTTTCTTGATGAAGAAAATGTAGTTCATGTTGTAATATGGATTCTCAAAACACACTTAGCACAGTGTCACACTAGTAGCTTCATAGAATACATCTTGAAACAAAATTGAATCATGGAATTAGGATCACTTGGAAGCAGGAAGCAACAAATCTCCTTTCTACAGACAATGAGCAATTTATTGTATTATTGATATTGCACAATCCATTTAATCTCTACAAAGATTGTCTTTCAAATTTGTAAAGCCAAATCAAACAAACTCTAGTGGAATTCTTGATTTGAAGACGCTGGCGTTGGACTGGGGTGTGCAAAGTTAAAAATCACACAACACCAGGTTATAGTCCAACAGGTCTATTTGGAAGCGTTAGCTTTTAGAGTGCTGCTCAAATAAAAGCAAATTACTGCGGATGCTGGAATCTGAAACCAAAAAAGAGAAAATGCTGGAAAATCTCAGCAACTCTGGCAGCATCTGTAAGTAGAGAAAAGAGCTGATGTTTCGAGTCTCACTGACCCTTTGTCAAAGCTGCTCAGTAACTGTCCCCTTAACTTGTCCTACCTGCCTATCTTCTTTTCCACCTATCCACTCCACCCTCTCCTTCTTGACCTATCACCTTCATCCCCTCCCCCACTCACCCATTGTACTCTATGCTACTTTCTCCCCACCCCCACCCTCCTCTAGCTTATCTCTCCACACTTCAGGCTCACTACCTTTATTCCTGATGAAGGGCTTTTGCCCGAAACGTCGATTTCGAAGCTACTTGGATGCTGCCTGAACTGCTGTGCTCTTCCAGCACCACTAATCCAGAATCAGGTATTTATACTAGGCTGAGAGAAGGTGAGTCATAGCTCCAGAAGCAAAAGTAGCAATAAAGAGGTGAAAATGACAGTGCATAGAGAGATTATAGGGAGATTAGGAGCTATGAATGACCAAGACCGAAGCCAGTGCTATGTGACAAAATATGTGGGTGATGGGGGCGTGTGGGGTGGGGAAATGAAGCAGAGGCAAAATGGAAAACAGGGGAGAAGGGTAGCAAAGGGGGAAGAGGAGAGGAAAAAGGTGATGTGAGAGTGGGGAGCGAGAGAAAGAGAGACAATCAAGAAATAAGAGATACAGAACAGTGAAAAAAGTGTTTAAAAAAAAATACCTCCCTACTTTTTTTTAGCTTTGACAAAGGGTCAGTTAGACTCGAAACGTCAGCTCTTTCTCTCCTTACAGATGCTGCCAGATTTGCCGAGATTTTCCAGCATTTTCTCTTTTTTGGTTTCAGATTCCAGCATTCCCAGCAATTTGCTTTTATCCAGTGTTTAACTCACTACCACCTCTCTTCCAGGAATACCTATCCTGAAGAAGTACTGCTCTTCTCTCCGACAGGATTTTCGTTTGTCTCTCTCCCCCTGTCCACCTTCACTGCTTTCCTTTTCTCTCTCAGTGTGAGCGTATGAGACACACAGACACTCTCCCACAGACACACACTCACGCAGACCCTCTCTCATACACTCACACATATATTCCCACACACCCCCTTTCACAGACCTATACCCCTTTACACACACACACACACACACACACACTCTCACAGACACTCATAACCAACACCACCCCCGCACCCCACCCACATGCACACATAAGTTTGTGGGGTGAATTTGTACTCGCAGAATTACATTTTACTTTGCTCAAAAACTGCATGAATCCATGTAAGATTCTGTAAATCCGTATTTTAGATTAGAATCAGTTTGATCATTGTGGCACAAACAGCCTCACAAGGAAGCTCATACCTTCAATACATTATTTGGACTGACATGATACCAATTGTTAAAGTTCACTTGAGAATGTAACTTTTTAAAAAAGGTTTGGCGATTTACATATGAAAGAACTGAAACCAACATGGTCATTCTAAAAGATGAGAGACTTAACAAACAATCCAAGTCTTTTTCAACATGTAATTTCAGTTTCACCACACTGTAAACTTTTGCTATAATTTCTGTGTCTTACAATCTTATTCTCCACAACCACCTGATGAAGGAGCAGCACTTTGAAAGCTAGTTCTTCCAAATAAACCTGTTGGACTATAACTTGGTGTTGTGTGATTTTTAACTCTATCTATTTGATGTTACCTCTGCCTGTCTTTCATCATTACCTTTGTATGTAACATTATATGGCCATATCATTTCAAATATCATGTTCTGTACTCGACATTTAATTATTTGTACTTCTCCTTATAATTACTCAATCTGATCGTGACTAAGATTGTTAGTAATGATTCTGGAAATCAAGAACTCAAAGTTAGAATGAAAATATTTGAAGCAAAAATGTTTTGTCAAACAAAATTAAATTTCAGTTTTGAGAACTCATCTTCATAACTTTTGAGTTTTTTTTGTGAATGATATATTTTCTTGCCTTGTTTTGAGCCAGAATCATCCTGTGTAAACTCTATGTTTGTTCCATACATCAATACCTCTGTGGGGACAATATCTTCAAATTAAAATTTTGTTTGAAAGAGTTAAACTTGCCCACAGATCCTAACCCTAACCTATTATCATAATTGTTCTACAGTAACAGATACAATTCTCATAGACACAGATAATTTTTAAAACAGATACAAATTTTCTACTATCCCAACGCATTAGATTACTCAACAAATCCCCGCATTTTAAGACTATAACTGTAGCAAAAGCAACATTAATGAAACACAGGGTGGTGAAGAAGGTGTACATGGAGGATGGTGTTCCCACATGCCATGTTAGTGTCCATGTTAATGATCTGGCATGTCTTACAGAGGTTGCCATGGCATGGTTGTGTGGTTTTGTTGTCACTGTTTTCCTGAAGGCTGGGTAGTTTTCTGCGAGAGATGGTCAGTTTAAGGTTTCGCAGCTCTTTAAAAGTAAGAAGTGGAAGTGTAGGATTGGCCCTGGCAATGTTCATATACATGGTAGGTACTCATGTGATTCGGTCAATGTTGTCTACCTCATACGCTGCAGGAAAAGATGCCATGATATATTAGCGAGACAATGCAGACACTATGACAATGGAGCTTTGGACACCGCCCCAGTCAGGGAACACTTCAGCTTCCTATCTTGGGGTAAGCATCCTCCAAGGAGGCCTTTGAGATACACAGCAACGCAGAATCACTGAGCAGAAACTGATAACCAAGTTCCATACACATGAAAACAGCCTCAGCCATGATCATGGGTTTATGTCATGCTACATAGAGCCCCACTATAATGTTCTGCATCTGTAAAATCTTCCTTACTGTTCTGTTTTGACACCACCACCTTGATAACTTGTGATCTCTCTGCCATAATTAGTTTGTAAAGTTTTGGATTACTTGTTACTTCAGTTAGAACCTCATCTTGTGACTCTTACACCTATCATTATGCCAGCCATTTGGTTTTTCTCTGTAACACCACCTTACTTTAGACTTTTTGTAATAATCTCTCTGCATCAATTAATCAGATCATAGGTCATCCATTCGCTTACTGTTCAGTAAAATGCTGACACCTTCGATCACCTGCAAAGAATTGTTATTTAGCCTGTCTTTTGTACTTTTTTTTGATGCTTTTAATTATGTGGAATTATGTGAATGATCTCCCCAGCTATAAATCCTGTGCCTGTGCGCTTACTCATCTGACAAAGGAGCAGTGCCCCTAAAGTTTGTGATTTCAACTAAACCTGTTGGATTTTAACCTGGAGTCATGTGACTTTTGATTGTCCAGTCCAACACCAGCATCTCCATTTCCTTTGAATAGAGATTCCATCCTCACCAGCTTGGTGATTGAATGCGAAGTGGCGGCTTTTTTCTGCCAAGTGTAATAGAACCAGCTTTCAGTCTATCTACACCTAAGAATCCATCGGTCTGCAAAGAAACAAGAGCAGAGGTTGAAATTTGAGCACTCCTCAATATCTTATTGCCAGCCCCACACCTTTCAGTTGCCTGAGCACCAGTCACATGGTTGTTGGCAGGCAGAAGACCTTTGTCATGTATAAATGATCACTAGTCCACAGACCAATAAGTTTCAATTTACCAACCAGGACAACATCTGAATACAGAACCCTTCGGCTCCAGTTCATCTACAACCTAAGTTTCAACTGCCACTTGTTCAAGTAGCTATTTAAACAATATTTGCCAGGAGAGTCAGATTACTTCATTTTCAAAACAAAAACACAAAAATCTTTGCTTCTAAAACAGTTCTTTCTTATTTCAGTCCATGAAAGTACAGAAATAAAAAGGTGTGTCCTCAGAATTACATGCAGGTGGAAACCTTGAGTTAATAACAATGTAGAATAAATTCAAGCCTGCACCCTCTGTGGATTTATTGTTCTATGCAAAATCTCCGTGAGAATCCAAAGTGTGGGTCATGGTGATTGAATAAAGTCTTCTTGGGGGTAGAATGCCCAAAATCAACAACGCAGTGTAAGAAATATGGCCTCATTTAGGCCTAATATTCACATGAAACTTCTGTTTCTTCTAACATCACTGTTGAAAATATATTGCTGAGGTTGAAATCCCTCTACTTTTTTCAAATGCATAATTTTCTTCTATAAGTTAAAATCTTTTTGTTCTTTCCTATTCACTTAATTTGCCTAAGCTATTTTTAATGTTATCAATCCCCTTCAAGCTTATCAGCAATCCATATAGTTTGCTGTGTGAGACTTTCCAGTATTATAAGTATTTCCCAGATCCTTGTATAGAATAAGTATTAAATCCAAATTACCTATCACACCTGAATTCCCAAGTTAACCAATTAGCTTACCTCCTGAAGAAGAAGGCCAGCATATTTATAAGACACAATGTCTCCGTATTAACCATCTTTAATGGTCTCTGTTCTTTGTAAAATGATCATTAATACCATCCTTTACAATGCTCTGAAGCGTTACCCCACAACTAATATTAGGCAAACTGCAGGTTCCTGCCTCATTTCAGGACTATGATTTATGAAGTAACCTGACCCCAAATGTGAAATTAATGATTTGTAATAGCTTTAAGTTATCTCTTATTCCTTAATAGACCTTTTGAGCCATTCAACTAAATTACAGCTTATCGGGCTGAACTTGACCATTTCTACCTTAGTGTCATCTGCCTTCTATTATCCTAAAATTAAATTGTATGAATTAGTTACAATTTGTAACTCATTTCTTGTATTCATTGTCCTATGCATAGTCTGTATACCACAGTCAATAGAGTTACAATCTGAAGTGGCATCTGGCAAATGTTTAAAAAAGAAACCTAACCTATTTGTCAATCGGATAATAGTCTGTAATGCATTCAGAAGGATGAATTGCTCTTTTTATAAATCACCCAGATTACTCCATTGGATTACAATCTGCAAAACATTTTTTGACATTCTTGGTCCCATACATGGTTATGCATTTTATACTTGGGAGCTAGGACACTGATGCAGGAGGTGAAAGGAAATAAAATAAACACAATTAAAGGCTGCTGCAGGACCTCAGCACATAGTGAAACAAAGAATGGTGCCAGACTGATTGCAAAGAATTTCAGTGGCCAAGATGATTTGGATATTGGTGTCGACAAAGAGTTAAACCAAAAATATATAGCCAGCCTGAAACCTGAATTGATCCCGCAGTTTCTAAGTTTTGCTGAGGTACATGTTCACAATCGAGTGGGAGGCCTCCTTGGAGACTTTGGGTCAGACTTTTAAAGATTTAAGCAATCGTTTAGTTTGGGATTCTGGATTAACAGTCAGTGTACGGGCCTGCTTAGAAGTAGCCAGATCAATAAGACGAGCATAGTTGGGAGTGATTGATTCATGAAACTGATGTGGGGAAATAATGCAGCAGTAACGCAACTGAATTAGTAACCCAGAGCCCAAGGTTAAAGTTCTGGAGATGTGGGTCTAGATTGTACAATCACAACTAGTGGAATTGAAATGTAATTAATAGATCTGCAACTGATTCTGTCTTAGTGATGAAACTATTACCAATTGTCATAAGAATCTATCCGGATTGCTAGTGTCCTTGACTGTGGAATGGGAACATTTTATTCACTCTACCAAGGATCTGAGTTGAGGAACAAGAGGAGCAGGACCAGTATCATTAATGACACCACAAAGTAGGGGCAATGCCAAAGGCACATTTAACTGCCTTCTCCTCTCTATCACTTGCCACACCACAGGAGGGTGGAGAAGAAGGACATAGAAATCCAGCTTGAAGAATGTTAAACTCCAACACAGGGGCTACAGCCACACGCACACATACAAAATGTCATTTTCCAACCATTTGAATATCTCCTGAGCCTTGGGCTTTCATAAGAGGGTGGCATTGACATCTGCAGTCCCCTTCATGGTGGACTGAGTTTGTCAGCCTCAGTAGCTATCACTGAAGGGTCACTCCTGGTTCTCTGCTCAGAGTTTGAAATGTGGATTGTGTCCAGAACTGGGAACAATACCAAATGTGGAGATTGATTGCGATGCAATGGGTACAAGAGGGCAATAAGATGATGGTGAATGTGAGTTGTTCAGATCCAGGGAGCTTCTGAGAGAGAGTGAGACATAAAGGGGAATAAAAGCTTTATGGTGTGTTGGCCTGAGGACTGCTGTATTGGAAGACATTGAGGAAGTAAGTGTTTGGGAATTGCAGTGAGATACTGCACATACTTCCTGGTCTTACAATATTAACAAAGCTGCATTATCCAAGTTTGAGGGACCACACTTCTATTCTTGTCCTCAGCCACATCTATCCAGGTCTTGTTGGGTTGAGAGGCCAGCTTCCTTCTCCCATCCTTGGGAAGCAGCAATTCATTTCAGGTCCTCAGATGCCACAGCAGGATCCCCAGAGAGGAGAACAGGGTAGGGGATAACTTTCCCAGCTCCCTGCAACATTCTTATCATTACTAAAGCCTCAGAAAGCAGTATAGAGTTCAAACTCTCCATCATTTGTCATCGTCCCTTTAACTAAGTATCCTTTCTCTGTTCTCGACACACTCATGCTTGCACATTCTTGTCTATGAGGAAGCCCAAAAGCAACAAGTTATGCACCAAACCATGCCTGAGTTAGAGAACTAATACAGATAGATTCCAAGCTCATTGTCGATCCTGAAACACAATTCATGCCCCATCCTCGATTTCCAACCTCACTGCTCGGACTCACTATTCTGTTAAAGTGTTGCCCATGATGTCTTTGTTTTCTAAACTTCAAGTTTTGCACTTTGGGAATGCAGATATAACTTTGAAGAAGTAACAATGCTGAAAGTGCACTTGTCAACCACTTGATGTTTGACGAATCTGGGATTTATCACGGACTGATTAAAAAGAAAATAGGGAAACAGAGGTTAAAGTATAGAAGGAGGGAGTGGAGAAATTGAATAACATATGAAAACTGACAGAAGAAGCAAGTGTAATCTTAGAAATGGGGGGGACGGGGGCAGCATCTGTTTCATAATGTTCCACAGGCAGCACCATTAAGTTACAGTTTTATAACTGCAGGCTAAAAGAGCCAGTGATGAAATCTGAGAGAGACTGCTCACTGCTGGACTTATTAAATGCCAAGAAGCGAGTCTGATGATCTAGTCATAACAGCAACATTTTAGCTGTTATGTGTGGCTGTACACCATAATGAGTCACCCTTATAAAGTAATTAGAGTTCAGATTGCATGGCATTTAAAATGGTTGCTAAATTTTATCTTAACCTTTGAACGTAGGCACTGATTTTATTGTCATTGCAAAGTGGCATTAAAGGAACCTAAATTGTATAGATTGTAGGGTGTCTGTATTTAGTTCATAAATGGTGCTTCAAACATTTTACAACTCACCGAGGTGCTTAGTCTGTTGGTGGGTTCAAACAGATAAATGTTTATAATAAAATCACATAGGAATTGTAACATAATACATAACAATACTTTTCCTGTTTCAAAATTATTAGCAAGATAGAATTGGGTTTGAGTTAAAATTCTTTGTTTCAAATCCAACACTGATGCAAACCACTAAACAATGTCTTTCATTCAGAACAGTGTAATGTTCTGATAGTGCATGTAAACTCCAGTTCTGAGTGGAACAACCACTACTGTGAACATGTGAGTGACTATCATCCTTTTGTTTTCAGTACAATGTGTAGCCCCTGCTTGTTCCTGCAGCCAACCTGTCCTCGGGAAGATGGGTCACACTGTGGGCACCGATATCAAATTAGAGTCTTGATAGCTAACATGATAAGATTGCAGTTCTTCTCTCCAGGCAGTCACTCTTGAGATCATTCATGAGTATTCTAACATTTCAAGTGCCACATTTTGAGTGTCTGCTCTTTACTGTTGAGTACAAACCGGACACTCTGCATTAATTGACCTGAAGAACGTTTTTGACTTGGCACTTTACGAGGCTCTGTGCATTGTGTTTCAATGATTTGAGTGTCCAAGAAAGTTCATCGCAATCCTGCTAGTGATTTCTCATGGTGATATGACTGCAACTTCCTTGACTGGGAAATCTGAAACAGGCATCTTCAACATCAGGACTGTCGTCACACAGACCTCCATACTGTCAATGACTCTTCACTTCAGTGAAGATCATCTGCCCTCTGGTGTTAAATACTGTCCACACAGAAACTTCTTTAAACTTAATCATCTCCAAGCCAAAAATGAATTGATCTCCATTTGTGTATACATGGTCCACTGTTTACAGATGACTGCACTGCACCAGATTTTGATCTTGCTAATTCTACACATAGGTGACTTAATCTGTCCTTGAATGCTGCCAAAACAAGACTCCTTCCAACCCAGATATGATTACTCAACTGATCCACCTCCCATATATGTTATAGAGTCATAGTGTCATAGAGATGTACAGCATGGAAACAGACCCTTCGGTCCAACTCGTCCATGCCAACCAGAAATCCCAACCTGATCTAGTCCCACCTGCCAGCACCCGGCCCATATCCCTTCAAACCTTTCCTATTCATATGCCCATCCAAATGCCTCTTAAATGTTGCAACTGTACCAGACTGCGCCACTTCCTCTGGCAGCTCATTCCATACACATACCACCCTCTGTGTGAAACAGTTGCCCCTTAGGTCTCTTTTATATCTTTCCCCTCTCACCCTAAACCTATGCCCTCTAGTTCTGGACTCCCCGACACCAGGGAAAAGACTTTGCCTATTTACCCTAACAATGCCCCTCATAATTTTGTAAATCTCTATAAGGTCACCCCTCAGCCTCCGACGCTCCAAGGAAAACAGCCCCAGCCTGTTCAGCCTCTCCCTATAATTCAAATCCTCCAACCCTGGCAACATCCTTGTAAATCTTTTCTGAACCTTTTCAAGTTTCACAACATCTTTCCAATAGGAAGGAGACCAGAATTGCACGCAATATTCCTAAAGTGGTCTAACCAATATCCTGTACAGCCGCAACATGACCTCCCAACTCCTGCACTCAATACTCTGACCAATAAAGGAAACCATACCAAACGCCTTCTTTACTATCCTATCTACCTGTGACTTCACTTTCAAGGAGCTATAAACCTGGACTCCAAGATCTCTTTGTTCAGCAACACTCCCTAGGATCTTACCATTAAGTGCATAAATCCTGCTAAGATTTGCTTTCCCAAAATGCAGCACCCACATTTATCTAAATTAACCTCCATCTGCCACTTCTCGGCCCTTTGGCCCATCTGGTCAAGATCCTGTTGTAATCTGAGGTAACCCTCTTCGCTGTCCACTACACCTCCGATTTTGGTGTCATCTGCAAACTTACTAACTGTACCTCTTATGCTCGCATCCAAATCATTTCTGTAAATGACAAAGAGTAGAGGACCCAGCACCAATCCTTGTTGGATTCCTCTGGTCACAGGCCTCCAGTCTGAAAAACAACCTTCCACCACTACCCTCTGTCTTCTACCTTTGAGCCAGTTCTGTATCCAAATGGCTAGTTCTCCCTGTATTCCATGAGATCTAACCTTGTTAATCAGTCTCCCATGGGAAACCTTGTCGAACACCTTACTGAAGTCCATATAGATTACATCTACCGCTCTGCCCTCATCAATCCTCTTTGTTACTTCCTCAAAAAATTCAATCAAGTTTGTGAGATATGATTTCCCATGCACAAAGCCATATTGACTATCCCTAATCAGTCCCTGCCTTTCCAAATACATGTACATCCTGTCCCTCAAGATTGCCTCCAAAAACTTGCCCACCACCGACATCAGGCTCACTGGTCCATAGTTCCCTGGCTTGTCCTTACCACCCTTCTTAAACAGTGGCACCACGTTAGCCAACCTACAGTCTTCCGGCACCCCACCTGTGACTATCAATGATACAAATATCTCAGCAAGAGGCCCAGGAATCACTTCTCTAGCTTCCCACAGAGTTCCAGGGTACACCTGATCATGTCCTGGGATGTATCCACCTTTACCCATTTCAAGACATCCAGCACTTTGTCCTCTGTAATATGAACATTTTGCAAGATGTCACCATCTATTTCCCTACAGTCTTTCTCTTCCATATCCTTTTCCACTGTAAATACTGATGCAAAGGTGTCTTTGGTCAGCCGGGTCTGGACTCATGGTGGAGGCTGCAGAAGAAAGATGGACTTTCTTCTAGGATTTTCTTTTTATTCTTAAAATATGACAGTTGAAGTTTATCACTCTGTTTTGCTGTGATTCATTGTGGAGAGCAAGCATCAATATATCATCATCATCATTTGAATGAACTGGCACAACAGAAAAAGGGTCCCTGGAATATGTTGAGCATTTCCTATATCTTGGCAGTTGCCTCCCTCAAAAGGCCACTACTGATGTGGAGATCCTACCCTGGGCCTGTTGCGCCAATTCATCCGAATGATGATGATGATATATTGTTGCTTGCACTCCACAATGAACAACACAGCAAAACAGTGAAAAACTTCAACTGTCACCACAGTCTGACGCTATCTGAACATTTTAAGAATAAAAAGATAATGTTGGAAGAAAGTCCATCTTCCTTTTGCAGCCTCCACCATGAGTCCAGAGCTGGCTGACCAAAGACACTTGTGTTGCTACCCGTCCATCGCCTGCGCCGCACCCACCAATGTCAGAGTCGCCACTCTTCAGGCGCCATCTCCTCATCGCCATCAGTACAGGTTCTGTGCTGGATCCACACTGGTCCTGCAGCCAGGGGCCCCCAGGTCCACTGTCCACCACTGTCTTATTAATAACCAGGGGACCCCTGCTCCAGGCCTACCACAACCAGGAGTCCCTGCCACAGATCCCAGGGCAGGCCTCCACCACCTGGAATGCCTCACTCCAGGCCTACGGCAACTAAGATTTCTTGGCTCTGTTGAAGCCTCACCAATGCCAGTAGCCCCCACTCCATGGCCACCACACCTAGGAGTCCCTGTCTCTTCTGCCATGTCATCATTCTTTGCATGTCCAAGTACTCTTCCTTGCCTCAGCCACCCAGCGATCCTCCTGGTCTGGAATGCGTCTGGCAGGATACAAAACGGTGTCATCCTTCTACAGAGCAGCAAATGTTTAGAGACCTCTGAAAGTCAGCAAAAGTGCTATTGTTCAGAGTAGTTGTTTTCACTGTCCTCCTGTACTTTACTGAGATCTGAACTGTGTATCAGCATCACATGAGATTTTAGGAGAGAAATTTCAACAACTTTGACCATATCCTTCAGGTTTAATGGGAGGACTGTTCAACAAATACTAGCATCCATCTTGAATCTATATCCACAAGCATTCAGACAAAATCCTTGCAAAATGAATTTCAGTGTACTGGACACTGTTTCTGGATAGCCCCTGACTGGTCCTGTCTGTCAACTTTCAAATGGCCAAAAATGTGATTTGAATTGCAGGGTTATTGACCTTCATGACTGCAAGGAGCTTTCTACAAGTTGACGACAAGTCCGTCAACATGCATCATTTGAGTCCCAGTGCCTGAACAAAGAGGCAGAGATGTGGCATAGAAGGAGAGAAAAATAAAGTAAGCTATTTGCTCTGGATCCACTCTGCTCCATCTACCAAAAGGCCTGTGATTTGAGACTCTTCGTTAGCTCGTTCATTGCCTATAGTCTAGACATAAGCATTTTCTAATCCTCCAGTGGATGAGCATGACTGTCAAAGATTTAAAACAAAATAATAAGTTGAACCATGGACCAAGAAGGTTCTAGATATGGTTTTTTTGGGGGGTTGAGTTTTAACTGCATGTAAATGGATTGTCTTTTGTCTAGGTTGAGCTCAGTAATCCCAACTAGTATGTAAGTTGCTGAGCTGTTATAAGCCTTGGCTGTTTTGGACAACAGAGGAAGAAATCAACTATAATTCCTGCAGTTGTTTCTGTCCTCTGAACAACAGTCACTAAACATGGGGAAGTAAATTGATTTATCTGCATAGCTTCACAGTTGGTTTCTCATCAGCTGAAAATTTTTACGTTGTGCCAACACTGAGGTAAAATGGAACGTTGGACACTACTGGATCCAATGCACAAGTATGAAAAATGGATGAAAATTAATGTGTGCCACTTAGAGCAAGTGTGAATTTCAGGCCCTCGTATTGTTGGATGTGAGAGAGTTTTCAAATTCAGAGATACCTAATGACAATGTGTATGTGGAACCAAAAGCTCTTAATGATGATGATGATTAGAGTATTTCACAGTCCAGAAGGATATGTTGTTTCAAAGATGTATTTAGCATGTGCTTTTAAACCACGGAAGAAAACATTAATCAATTTCCAATACATTTATGTAAAAGAACAAATCTGTGTGTCTGGTGGGCTTGTAAACAGGCTCATGAAGACAGAAAGATGCTCAGGGTAAATCACCCTGTATCCCCAACTGCAAATGCTTGAAATTTACAAAAAAAGCACTGAAGGAGGAAAATCACGTTTCACTATGCATATACCAGAATAAAGGTGCTGCAAAAAATGGAGGACAATCCATGAAAAAATATTAGATCTCGTTAGTTTGCGGATTACATAATGTAATTATGATGAATCATATGACTGGTAAAAATTACGTGTTAAGAACAATTGTAATTACTGTGCTGGGCAGGCAAGCAAATTCAAAGCAAGTTCAAAACGTGGTTAAAAAATGCTGTGTGAAAAATAATGTCAAGGATGTTCTCAGACAAGAAATGGTGAAGTATACATAGTTAACCTCAAGATAAGTGACAGAAAAATGCTTATGTTCATCCTTCTGCAAAGAAGCAAATGTTTCGACCCCTCTGCAAGTCAGCAAAAATGCTTATGTTAAGCTAGTTGTAATTTCATACTGCAGTTGCAAAGAAGCAAAGGACAAAACCAAATCTGATGATGTAGGATTGCTATTAGTACAGTTACAACAGGTATAAGGAATGAAAGAACCTGAAATGTAATATCTGTTTTCTCTCTACTGATGCTGCCAGATGTATAATCCCAACAGAGTGGAAACAGGCCACTCGGCCCGACAAGTTCTCAGAGCATCCCACCCAGACCCATCCTCTTACTCTCTCCCTGCAACCCTACATTTCCCATGGCTAGCACATTCAACCTGCATGTCCGTGGACACAACGAGCAATTTAGTATCACCAGTCCATCTAACCTCTACATATTTGGACTGTGGGAGGAAACCAGAGCACCCAGAGGAATCCCACGCAGATGTGGGGAGAACATGCAAACTCCACACAACTGTCACTCGAGGTGGAATCGAACCCAGGGCCCTGGTGCTGCAATGCAGCAGTGCTAACTACTGAGCCACGTGTGACCCCTGCTGATCTTCTCCAGCAACTATATATTTTTCTTGCTTTTTTTTTTGTTTCTTTCATATCTCCAGTATCTGCAGTTCTTTGTTTTATTACCTGAAAGAGATCTATTTACAACATCAGTGAAAGTTTGATGAGGAGAGGTAGTTGGATGTGCAATCTTGTTTGATTTTTGTTATTTTCGAGCTTGTATCTGCTACAGACAACATCTGATCCATCTCTTATCTTGTGGTTCGATGCCGCACAGTGAGTTTACTTTCAAGGCAGTCTGGCCAAGGAGAAGACAAAGTAAAAAAACTGATTTTAGACTTAGACTTCAAAGTAACTGTTTACTAAACATTACCATGTACATTATTCCTGGATATACCTAGTTCTGATCTTGTGATTACATTATGTCGGAGCTCATTTATCTTCACTTGTTCATGCCCATGCGCTCACAAGATTGACTCACATTCTTAAAAGTAGTGTTGTGTAATTTTGTGTGGTAGTTTAGTTAGTCTGCTGTAACTTCAACTATATTGTGGTACTTACGCTCAGTGTGGTGCAACTCTTCCCTTTGAAATAGTCTTACACCAGATTGTCTAAAAGCTTAGTGGTGAACACTTGTAAAAATTTTATTATCATTGAATGTGCTTCGTTTTTAATTGCCATTCCATTCTCTTTGTAATTTTAAATGTAACAGATGCTCTGTGTGTTCTACACATTCTCTTTGAAATTCCTCAGCTGTCATCTGAATCTATGTCCTGAATTCCTCTATTTCAGAAATATTTACAAAACTTAGGATGTACAAACTTCTCTCAAAGCAATTAAGTTTGATAACTCTGCAGCTAGCTCTAACATTGCCTTATGTGTCTTGATCTCCAATAGTTCCACTTGCAGAGAAAACAGGAACAATATACTTGCAAGATTTTCCCAGCATCTTATTTCCCTCACTCAAACAGCTTGTTTACGTTTAACATAAAAGAGAACATAAAAGCAAGAAAGCTTACCCCTGAAGTCAAAGAAAGATAAAACTTGGTGGAAGGATTGCCTTTTACCAGATGTGGTGTACTTGGTATTGGATCATTTTAAGTTCAGAGCAATTTGTAAATTTACAAATATGTTATGAGAAATGTCAGCTGGCCACCAAAAAGCTCAGCTTCCTCGTGGATAGCAATCTGAAGCAAAGTAAGAGTTTTGAGATTTTCTAAGAAAAGATCTTTCGAAAATACATTCACCATAAATAATAACTGAATTGTAGTTAAAAATCACACAATACCAGGTTATAGTCCAACAGGTTTAATTGGGAGCACTAGTTTTCGGAGCGCCGCTCCTTCATCAGGTGGTTCATCAGGTGGTATCCCCAAATCCTAACTGAATTGAAGATTCATTGGCATTAGTTTTGCATAGATGAGGCAATGAGCAGCAAATAGATGGCAATTTTTGGATAAAAATAAAGAGAAGACCAGATTTAACTACAGACAGAGAGATGATTTGAGGTTGTTGCTAATGCATTTTGCTGCAAAACTTAATATCGGGAGCTTCGAGCAATCAAGAGTTTTTAAAATTGAGAAAGCTGCTTGACTTCTTAGAATTCACTGGGATACCATATATAATTTTCCATGATAAGTGGTGCAAGTTGGAAAACGTGTCATTTTCTTGAAAGTAAACTTTGCCATATTTTAATCATGTAATAAACATATTATTGAAGATGTAATGGTATATTTAGATAACAAAGATAAATGGCAGACTTTGAACACATTCTGTGGTAGATGAAGGTTTTCGTGCTTCAGGTTTGGTGATGATTACCAATTCAAGTTTGGGTCATTCCATACTTAAATATAATATTCCCGTCTGCTCAACAGAGAATTATTGAATGGTTACTTCACAAAAGGAGGCCATGCAGTCTATCATATTTGTGCTATGTTCACTCCTGTGCATTTTCTCTGTAACCTTGCAAATGTTTCCTTTTCAGACAATGACAAAATTCTCATTGAAAAGTTTGATTGACCTTGCTTCCACCACACTCAGGCTGCACATTCTCGTGTCATCTTGTGTCATCATTGCTTATTTGCCAAGTATGCTACATCATGCTCTATATCTCTCAATCCTTCCACCATTTCTTATCTACTCACCCTTCATGATTTTGAATTGCTCTACCAACTCTCAGCATTGGACTGGGGTGTACAAAGTTAAAAATCATGCAACACCAAGTTATAGTTCAACAGGTTTATTTGGAAGCGCTAGTTTTCAGAGTGCTGCTCCTTCGTCAGGTGGTTGTGGAGTATAAGGTTGTAAGACACAGAATTTATAGCAAAAGTTTACAGTGTGCTGCAACTGAAATTATACATTGAAAAAGACCTGGATTGCTTGTTAACTCTCTCAACTTTTAGAATGACCAAGTTGGTTTCAGTTCTTTCATATAAAAATCCAAGAACTTTTTTGAAGTTACATTCTCAAGTGAACTTTAACAGTAGGTGCTGTGTCAGCTCAGATAATGCATTGAAAGTGTAAGGATAAAGTCTGTCTGTCTGTGTCCCAAGGTTCAGAATGATTCTATTTCTAAAAATAAGGGTTTACATAATCTTACATGGATTCTATGAATATATCATTTCAATATATCATTTCAGTTGCATCACACGGACAACTTTTGCAATAAATTTTGTATTTTACAATCTTATACTCCACAATCACCTGATGAAGGAGCAACGGTCCAAAAGTTAGTGCTTCCAAATAAACCTGTTGGACTATAACCTGGTGTTGTGTGATTTTTAACTCTCAGTCTTCAGTCCAGAAATGGACTTTGAGCCCATAGAGCCTGCACCTACAACAAGACTACTATCAATCTACACTCGTCCTATTTTCCATTCTTGGCCTTGAATGTTTTAACGTTGCTCATCCAAGTACTTGTTAAAGGTTGTGAGGGTTTCTTTTTTTGACTACCCTCCTAGGCACCTAGGCAGTGCATACCCATCACTCTATGAGTGAAAAGTCTTTTCCTCATATCCTCTCTAAACCTTCGCCTTTTACCATTAAAACATGTTCCTTGCCATTGACACTTCAACAAAAGAGAATAGGTGCCTTTCTATCTTTCTGTCATCCCTGGATCCATTCTCATGGATCTTTTTGCACACTCTCCAATACTTCACATCCTTTCCAAAGAGTGGTATCTAGAACTGGACATAATATTCCAACTGAGGATGAGCTAGTGTTTTATACTAACTCTCTCAACCTGTGCTGCCACCTTCAATGATTAATGCAAATATGAACACAGGTTCCTCAATTCCCACATCCTCTTTAGAGCTGTCTTTGCTCTGCTGTTTTCCCTCCAAAATGAATGACTTTGCACTAGACTGCATTAATTTCCACCCATCACTTGGCTGCCCATTCCATCGAGTTTTCACTGTCCCTTTGAAGTTATACACCATTCTCCCCTGGTTCATAATATTTCCAAGTATTGGACACTTGAGACATGTTGTGTCTTGTCTTTATTTGAGGCTGACAAGAGGAAATTTAGTGGGAGGGGGAAGCCTGGCAGATTATTCAATATAGAGTGGGAAGAGAGGTGCCTCCTCTAAGAGTCCCCTTTCCATGTAAGGTAATGCCTTTCATATCTAACCTCCGGGGCTGAACTCCTGATTCTCACCAGGTCCCTCAGGCCATATGTTGTCTTCACGCTGTGTCACTTTGTCAGCCCAAACCTGAATATTGTCCAGTTCTTCCTGTAGTTGGACATGGACTCTTTCAGTATCTGAAACATTGTGAACTGTATTGAACATATTGCAATCATTTCCACTTTGACTTTTATGATGGAAGGAAGGTCATTGATGAAGCAGCTAGAGAGGTTTTGGCCAAGGACACACCCATGAAGAACTCTTGGAGTAATGTCCTTGAGATGGTTGACTTCAACAATTTCCTTTTCTGTTAGGTATGACTCTAACCAGTGGAAAGATTTTCCCAATAGTATTGAATTCAGTTTTGCTCAAGGACCTTGATATGACACTCAGTCAAATTCTGCCTTGATGTTCAGGATAGTAACTGTTCCTTCATGGTGGTTATAGTGGTGATGTCCCTAATCTCGTAATCGATAGCCACTGGCAAACATTGTGGCTCATGAATATGAATACATTCAGGAAAGGTAGAGAAATGTATTAAATTTCTGGCAAGTTAGCTTAATAGTGCCCAAGTCACTGTTGCAAATTGTTATAAATACCCATCTAGTTAATTAATTCCTTTGTCTGATCTATATGTAACTCCCGTCCACATCAATATGGTTAACTCTTAAATACCCTCTGAAATACCTTGCAAACCATTCAGTTGGAACAAAACTACTGCAAAGTCTAAATTCTTGGTATTATCCATTCCTGGTTTCCAGCATGCCTCCATTTTTAGTCATGTCTTCGTCTATAATGATTCAAAGCTTTGGAATTCCCTCAGTAAACCTTTCTCTTTTTCCACCTCATTTCTGTCTTCAAAACACTCCAAAATTCTAACCTTTTGACGAAGCTTACGGTCACCCAACCAAAGGTCTCCTCCTTTGCCTCGATGCTTGTAATTTCCTTCCACTTACATTCTCATGAAATTCCTTATCAGGTTACAACATAATAAAATGCAGTGATTGTCATAGTGACATTTATGCAATGACAACCAAATTCACTGCCTGGAGAATCAGGTGCCACAGGAGCTCCTCGTGATATCATCACTGCATTATAGCATGAGACCAGAGATTATAGAACCATAGACTTCCTATAGTGTGGGAGCAAGACATTTGGAGACAAAGTGACCCTCTTATGAGCATCTCATCCAGACCTGTCCCCTTACCCTATTCCTGCATTTACCGTGGCTACTCTACCTAGCTTGCGCATCCCTGGACACTATGGGCAAATTAGCAAGGCTAATCCACATAACCTGCACATCTCTGGACTGTGGGCGGAAACCAGAGCACCCGGAGGAAACCCATGCAGACGCAGGGAGAATGTGCAAACTCCATACAGGCACCCGGGTTCTCGGTACTGTGTGGGAGCAGTGCTAACCACTGAGCCACCGTGCTGCCCCTTTAAGGGCTGTATAAAGGCCTCATTCTCCATCTTATCTGGAACCACTTGAAGTATGATATGCTGATAGAAGTATGCAACTATTTATAACCAAATATCTTAGCATTAGCCCAGACACTGAAATGCCTGTGATTGTACTATATATGTACATATCAGGAGCTTTCACTGCTTCATTATCCAGAGTTAGTTCTTATTTTAGGGGACTTTGCCTCTTTAAGTACAAAATACCCCTTTGAAGGTAAAAAAAACACAACAACCTAATGACAGATCACAATAATAGGTCACCTATAGGATTAATAACTTGTAAATATTAAAAATGAGAATTGTATGTCAGCTGTTGCCAGTGAAATTCTTTTATTTTGTTTCAGTTCCTGTAGAATTACTTTGTTTGTTTCTGTAAGGCTCCTGCTGATAAAATATCTCATCTTTATGACACTTCAGCTGCTGTTGCGTTTGATCTTCACTCATTCACCCAATGTTATGAAGCTGGCCAATGTCACAGCAATGAAATGAGTGTGGAGAAATGGGCCTTAAAGTAGCTGTGCGACAAAATCAATAACTTTGAACACAAGTTAAAATATTGAATCAAAAACTTGCTTTGATAATATGATTTGTATCTCAGAGTTTGGGATGGTTCTCATGCAGTTATGCTGTCATGAAATTATTAATTCGTATCATTACAAGGCAATTAATCTTAAACTGATATGCCAAGAATGAAGTTTACTTGAGATTCTGATATAATTTAAAACATCTGATGTGTATGATAGTATCTTATTTATTAGTGTTCTCCCATGCTTGCATGAGACGGTATAATGCTGATATTTGACTGCATTGTGAATACACTATTATAAATTGATGTAGATGAATGAGCACCTTCCAGAGATTGTCAACTTCCATACCTTTCAAACGTTATGTGATCTATTCAGATGGTTTGCACAGCGCTACTGTGCTTGCAATCCGAGTTATTATTCAAAAAATGTAAACCAGACTCAGCTGATCTTGATAATCACTGTTTTTTTATAGTAAATGGAAATTTGGACAGATAGAACAAGGAGCTGACACTATATGATCATCAGATGCATTACTTAGTTTGTGGCAAAGGTAAATCAACTTAAGATTGGAGAGGATATATTTTGGATCAAATAAATCATTTTTATTAACAGGCTGACCAACATCAGACATGCTGATTTAGTGGCATGGGAGTTCAGAAAGCAATATGGAAATTCAAGCCATTTGTCAGGAAAGACAGGCAGAAAGCAAGATGAAGTGTTGCATAAGAGTTTTAGAAATCTGTTCTTCTCATTCATTTACAAAATATGCGTGTTGCTGACTAGTCTAGCATTTATTTCCCAAATCTGTTTCCCAGAGGGGAATTAAATGTCAAAGCCATTGCTATGGGTTGGAGTCACATGTAGGCCAGACCAGGTAAGGACAGCAGATATCCTTTCTGAAAGGTATGAATGAACCAAGTGGGTTCTTTAACAATTGACAATGGTTACGATTAGGCCAGCACTCTATTCAAGATTTTTTTTCCATTATTCAATACAAATTACATCATTACGAAAAAGGATAGGCTTGTTGTAAAAGTTAAAGTTCTAATTTGGAGCAATGCCAGTTCAGACAGGAACTTTTAAAAGTTGGTTGGGTTAGGCTGTTCACAGATAAAGGGATGACTGGCAAGTGGAAGGCTTTCAGAACTGTGCTAATGCAAGTTCAGACCCCATATGTTCCTGTTAGTGTGAAGGACAAGGTTGGTAGGATTAGGGAACATTGGATGACTAGAGATATTGAAGCTCTGGTTAGGAAAGCAAAGGAGGCATATGTCAGATATAGACAGCTCGGAACAAGTGAATCCCTTGAGGAATGTAGGGCGAATAGGAGTACACTTAAGAGGGAAATCAGGAGGGCAAAAAGGTCAGATGAGATAGCCTTAGCAGATGAGAATCTAAAGAGATTCTACAAGTAAATTAAGGATAAAAGAGCAAGTAGGGAGAGAATAGAGCTCCTCAAAGATCAACAAGGCCATATGTGTGGAGAACCAGAAGACATAGATGAGACACTGAACAAATATTTTGCAACAGTATTTACCATGGAGAAAGACATGAAAGCTGGGGAACTTGGGAAATATGTTGTTATCTCTTGAAAGAGTTCTCATTACAGAAATGGAGGTCTTAAAACGTGTAAAGCTAGATAAATCCCCAGGACCATCAGGTGTATACCAGGACATTGTGTGTAGCTAGGGAAGAAATTGCGGGGCTCTCTAGCAGAGATATTTCTATCATTGACAGCCAGTAGGGAGGTATGGAAGACTGATGGTGGTTAATGTGTGCCATTATTTAAGAAAGGCTCAAGGTAAAACCAGGGAACTATAGATTGGTGTGCCTTTACATTAGTAGTGGGTAACTTGTTGGAAAGGATTCTGTAAGATAGGGTCTGCGAGCACTTTCAAAAGCAAGGAATGATTTAAGGAAAGTCAACATAGCTTTATGAATGCAAAATTACGTCTCTCAAAACTTGAGTGTTTTGAAGAAGTGACTGAGAATATAGATGAAGACAGAACAGTAAACGTTGTCCAAATGGATTTAGCAAGGCCTTTGACAAGGTTCCACTTGGTTGACTGCTTTGTAAGGTTAGATCATATGGGGTCCAGAGAGAGCTCACCATTTGGATACAAAATTGGTTTTGATGGTGATGGTCAAGGGTTGTTGTTCGGACTGGAGGCCTGTGACCAGCGGTGTTTTGCAAGGATCGGTGCTGGATCCACTAATGTTAATCATTTACATAAACAGTAAGTTTGCAGATGACATGAAAGTTGGTGGTAAAGTTGACGGTGAAGAAGGTTACCATAGAGAACAATGGGACCTTGATCAGTGGGGCCAATAGGCTTAGGAGTGATAGATGGAATTTAATTTCGATAAATGCATTTTGAAAAGACAAACCAGAGCAGACTAATAAAGTTAATAACAGGCTCCTGGGAAGCCTTGTTGAGCGAACAAATCTAGGGGTGCTGGTACATAGTTCCTTGAAAGTGGCAACACAGGTAGACAAGGTAGTGAAGAAGGCATTTGGAATGCTTTCCTTCATTGGTCAGAGGGCTAAGTATCGGAGTTGGGACATCATGTTGCAGGTGTACAAGATATTGGTGAAACCACTTTTGGCGTACTATGCACAATTCCCAGACACAGGAAGGATATAAATAAACTGGAAAGGGTACAGAGAAGATTTACAAGGATGTTGCTGAGACTAGTGGGTTTAAATTATCGAGAGAGGCTGGGACATTCTTTCTTGGAGCATGGGAGGTTGAGGGGTGACCATAAAGAAATTTATAAAATCGTGAGAGGCATACTAAGGTGAATAGTTCTTTTCCCCAGAATAGGGGTGTCAAAAGCAAGGTTTAAGGTAAGAGAGGAAAGACATAAAAGGGACCCAAGGGACAACTTTTTTACACAGAGGATGGTGAATAAATGGAACAAGCTGCCAGAGGAAGTGGTAGAGGTGAATACAATTACAACATTTAAAAGACATTTTGACAGACACATGGATAGTAAAGGTTCAAAAGGACATGACTCAAACACAGGCGAGTGGGAATAGTTCAGTTTAGAAACCTGGTTGGCATGGATGGGTTGGACTGAAGGGTCTTTTTCCATGCTGTATGACTCTGAGATTCAAACCCATGTGCCCAGAAATTTGGCATGGGATTTGGGATTACGAGTCCAATGACATTACCATGGTGCCACTGCATCCTGTTGGAAACCTTACACATAGGTTACAAAGCTGGTCCCCACTGGTCATAAACAGCAAGAGTCGATGAAGTCAGATCTATAGATGTAAGATGGGAAATAAATAGAGCTTCGCAAATATTCTGAAGAATCTGAAAGTAAGATTTGAACCTGGTAAATCTTGGATTTCTATCTATCAAATGTTTAGAATTGAAGTGCTATTAACAGAGTTCTAAAGAAACCAATGTCTGGAAATTGAGTTCCCTGCCTTTTAGTTGACCAGTGTGTCTTGAACTCATCTCATGGATCCATCTTGGATTTAGACTGCCAGACAACATTAGCCAGATGTGTTAACTGAGGGCAACTATGATCACTAAGGGCGACAGTCGCATATGCGTTTCTGCCCCTGTTCTCTCCCTACTACGAGCATCAGGAAGTCAGATGTAAAGAATAGTTTGTTGTCAAGGCTATAGACAGATAGAAGCGCAGCCACTTACTCAGCAGAGATATCAGCTGGATTGGCATTCTCACATCAATTAAATGAGAGAAGGAGAAAACAAAAACAATACTTCACATGAATGGATATTGGTGCAATGCCACACGACTCAAGCTGATGGTAGTAATGAGATCTTCTGCCTGAAATAGATGGTATAGATGTGAAAAGCATGAAACAGACCAGGGAGACTTTGATGAAGAGAGGAACCTAAAAATCCTTTTTTTTTAAAGAAATCATGAGTGAAGCTTTAATACCAGATGGCAGTCAGAAGAGCCATAGAGCTGAACAGCTACCATAATGGAATAAAAAGCTCGAGAAACCAAAGAAAATAAATGTATGTCAGCAAAAGCATTTGATAGTCATTAGTAGGAGAAATGAAGTTTTAACAGAAAAGAAAATGTAGTGAGAAAAGTTCAGCCAAGGGGATAAATTCAGATCAACTACCCTGAAGAAGGACTGATTACCAAATACCCAAATTAAATTCAATCCCTTTGAGGACAGTAATCACCAAAAAGCCAGCATAGGAAGCAGTGGTGAAACTTCTGGCAGTTGTTGTGCAGTTTCAGACTATTTACTTGAAGGAAAATTTAACAACAAGCAAAATACCATATATACTTGTGTAAAAGTCACTTTCTTTAGACTATTACATGGAGCTGAAAATGTGTTGCTGGAAAAGCGCAGCAGGTCAGGCAGCATCCAAGGAGCAGGAGAATCGACGTTTTGGGCATGAGCCCTTCTTCAGGAATGAGGAAAGTGTGTCCAGCAGGTTAAGATAAAAGGTAGGGAGGAGGGACTTGGGGGAGGGGCGTTGGAAATGTGATAGGTGGAAGGAGGTTAAGGTGAGGGTGATAGGCCGGAGTGGGGTTGGGGGCGGAGAGGTCAGGAAGAAGATTGCAGGTTTAGGAAGGTGGTGCTGAGTTCGAGGGTTGGGACTGAGACAAGGTGGGGGGATGGAAAATGAGTTCATCCCTTGTGGTTGGAGGGTTCCTAGGAGGAAGATGAGGCGCTCTTCCTCCAGCCGTCGTGTTGCTATAGTCTGGCAATGGAGGAGTCCAAGGACCTGCATGTCCTTGGTGGAGTGGGAGGGGGAGTTGAAGTTTTGAGCCACGGGGTGGTTGGGTTGGTTGGTCCGGGTGTCCCAGAGGTGTTCTCTGAAACGTTCCGCAAGTAGGCGGCCTGTCTCCCCAATATAGAGGAGGCCACATCGGGTGCAGCGGATGCAGTAAATGATGTGTGTGGAGGTGCAGGTGAATTTGTGGCAGTTATAGAAGGATCCCTTGGGGCCTTGGAGGGAAGTAAGGGGGGAGGTGTGGGCGCAAGTTTTGCATTTCTTGCGGTTGCAGGGGAAGGTGCCAGGAGTGGAGGTTGGGTTGGTGGGGGGTGTGGACCTGACGAGGGAGTCACAGAGGGGGTGGTCTTTTCGGAACGCTGATAGGGGAGGGGAGGGAAATATATCCCTGGTGGTGAGGTCTGTTGGAGGTGGCGGAAATGACGATGGATGATACGATGTATATGGAGGTTGGTGGGGTGGTAGGTGAGGACCAGTGGGGTTTTGTCCTGGTGGCGATTGGAGGGGCGGGGTTCAAGGCCGGAGGAGCGGGAAGTGGATGAGATGCGATGGAGAGCATCGTCGATCACGTCTGGGGGGAAATTGCGGTCTTTGAAGAAGGAGGCCATCCGGATTGTACGGTATTGGAACCGGTCCTCCTGGGAGCAGATGCGGTGGAGACGAAGGAATTGGGAATATGGGATGGTGTTTCTACATGGGGCAGGGTGGGAGGAGGTGTAGTCTAGGTAGCTGTGGGAGTCGGTCGGTTTATAGTAAATGTCCGTGTTGATTCGGTCGCCCGAGATAGAAATGGAGAGGTCTAGGAAGGGAAGGGAGGAGTCTGAGACGGTCCAGATAAATTTGAGGTCGGGGTGGAAGGTGTTGGTAAAGTGGATGAACTGTTCAACCTCCTCGTGGGAGCATGAGGCAGCACCGATACAGTCATCAATGTAGCGGAGGAAAAGGTCAGGGGTGGTGCCAGTGTAGCTGCGGAAGATGGACTGTTCCACATATCCTACGAAGAGGCAGGCATAGCTGGGGCCCATGCGGGTGCCCATGGCTACTCCTTTGGTTTGGAGGAAGTGGGAGGATTGGAAAGAGAAGTTGTTCAGGATGAGGACCAGTTGAGTCAGTCGAAGGAGGGTGTCAGTGGAAGGGTACTAGTTGGTACAGCAGGAAAGGAAGAAGCGAAGGGCTTTGAGTCTTTCGTGATGGGGGACGGAGGTGTACTATTGCATGGATACTACTTTTGAGGGGCTGAAATTCATGCTACAGTCCAAAATGCAATATGATTAGCAGAAGTCCAATTGATCTCTAAACGAATAATGAAACAAAAACGCAATGAATTACAGTAATTGTCAGATAAAGACAATAGAAACAAAAATAAATTAGTAAGGTTTTATTAATACATGCAAAAAGTGAAGTAGAAGTATAATATGGGCTTAAATTACAATTACATGGTACAACTTAAGTTAAACATGCCAAATGCAAAAGTTCATCAAAATTCTGCAAATTCACACTGTTCAATATCTTCAGCACAGAATAAAGCTGCACAATCATCAGGAGGATCCTCCTCATCTTCCCTGTCTGTAGTTAGAGGTAGCACATCACCTACTCTGTGTACATCTATGTCATCCCACAGATAATCATCCTCTGTCCCGTCCAATGCATTCGAAATTCTACATTTCTTGAATGATTTGAAAATCATGTCAGCTTTTATTTCCTTCCATGAATCAATGGTCCATTCACAGATCAGTGACATGAAAAAGGTATTAATTTCCTCATCATATATTTATGTTCGGGATAATACCTTGACTTTCAAATGATGATCTGTTTTCTGTGATGACTTGGAGGTGCCGGTGTTGGACTGGGGTGTACACATTTTAAAAATCACACAACACCAGGTAATAGGAGCTTCCAAACAAACCTGTTGGACTATAGCCTGGTGTTGTGTGATTTTTAGCTTTGTTATCTGTGAAGAACTAAGGTCAACTTTTACACAAGATATATGGAAAATTCCAGATTTTTTGGCCAAAAATAAGGGGTAGAATTTTACATGAGATTGACTTTTACTTGAGTAGAGATGTTGATAAAACTCTTCAATAACAGTTTGAGTGAAATAGAAGTAATCCACTTTGCTCCATCAAAAAATTATGAGTGACGCAAGAGTCAGGTTACACCATTTGATTTAAAATGGGGTAATAAAGAAGTGAACAGCAACAGATTTATCGAACCTAACTGTGTACAGGAAGGAAGTTTTAATAATCTGATAATTGTTCATCAGGGATTGATTAGCTCCACTGAAAACATCCACGGATAGACAGCAAGCTAACGTTTTGAGTCTGGACGACTGTTCATCAGAGCTGAAGTGTGGAGGGAACAGCATTTATGCTATAGTTTGTGGGGGTGTAGGGGGTGTTGTAGGGGTAGTGCGTGTAGGACAAAATATGTTGATAGTGCAGATTAAGTGATCGGAATATGAGAATGCAGGATAGTGGTGTGTCGAACTGCCAGACTTGAAAGGATACATGGTCCCACTGAGGTGGGGAGAGGGGAGAGAGGATATGGTAACAGAATGTAACAAGCTGAAAGAAAGGGAAGACATTGGAGTGGTTTTACAATCTGAAGGTGTTGATCTCAATATTAAGTCTAGAGGGCTGTGAAGTGCTTAGTCTGAAGGTGAGGTGTTGTTCCTCCAGTTTGCACTGTGATTCACGAGAACACTGCAGGGTGCTATGTAAAACTGACTGACTACGGGAAGGTCAGGGTCCTGCTGATCAGAGTCAAGAATGCACCTTAAATTATCCTAAGCAGAAAATTCTAATCTTTTTGGAGTCTCTAATTAACTTTAAAAAAGGCGAGGTTTTCCCCATGAATTGAAAATGACCTGGAAGACTGGCAGTAAGGCAGGGAACGATACTGGACATGACCTTGATGTCTTCCCACTGCTCCTGGCAGGAATCTTTGTAACACAGCCTTGCAGTCTCACATTGGGCTTCCTGGGGTGGTTCCCTCTTCGATGATTGCTCCAAAATCCAGAAAGAATGGCAACAATGACCACCCTCATTCGTAGGGCACCTCCATCATCATGATTCCACCCAGATCGTTGGGGCCGACTTGCCTTGCTCAACTTCCTCCCAGAGAAAATGTGCTTTGGCATTGAGACTCCCACTCCCTGGTGATAACATTGGCATTGATACTGCTCACAGGGCACTAATGAAAGGCCAGCTTTTGGGAGCAATTAAATGGCAGTCCCACCTGTGACCAGTTAATTGCTACTCGTGCCCCTGTGCAGCAGGAATTCCAACTCCTCAGGGAAGTTCAGGCCAATATGTTGATCGCTTGGTCCAGTATGCTGTTGGATTCTGCTCTGTTATGTGATCCTGCCCATTATTAAAGAAACTGGGGTAAAATTGCACTTCAGAATATTCTTTGCTATTATTGAAACTGAATGTTTCAGATTATTGTCTAAACTAAAGGTGCAGCATTAATTTCTGCTCATGTCATCACTATATATACTTTCATTGGTGTGACAAGCTGGTTCCAGCAAGAAGAAGATGGAACATTAACCAGCATCATTAACCAGATGCAAAACACAACTTCAGGTTTTTCTTGCCAATATGTAACGTTTCCTACTGAATATACTGTTTTCTTGAGAGTGCATTCGAAACATTTGAATATAAGTCAATGATTTTCTACAAGCCCGTCTAATTATGATTGAATACTTAGAGGAGTTTAATCTGGATAAATGTGAGATATTGCATTTTGGTACAACAGATAATAGTAGGGCTTATACAACTGATGGTATGGCCTTGGGTCGTGTTGTAGAACAGGGGGACCTATGGATTCAGGTACATAATTCTTTAAAAGCTGCGTCATATATAGACAGGGTGGTTAAAAAGATATGTGGTACACTTGACTTCATTGCTCAGTCCTTTGAGTATATGAGTTGGGAAGTCACATTGAAGTTGTAAAGGACATTGGTGTGTCCAGTTCTGATTGCCCAGTTATAGGAAGGCTATTATTAAGCTCGAGAGGGTTCAGAGGAGATTTACCAGGATGTTGCCAGGTATGGAAGATTTGAATTACAAAGGTAGGCTGGGACTTTGTTCATTGGAGCATCGGAGGTTGAGAGGCTATCTTATACAAGTTGATAAAATGATGAGGGATACAGATAACATTAATAGTTGTTGTCTTTTCCCTAGGATGGGAGATTTAGAGGTGAGAGGAAATTTAAAAAAGACATGAGGGGCAACTTTTTTAACACAGAGGATAGTTTGCATGTGGAATGAACTTCCTGAGGAAGTAGTAGATGTGGGTACAATTACAAAGTTTAAAAGAAATTTGGATAGATACATGAAAATGAAAGGTTTGGAGGGATGTGGGCCAGGAGCAGGCAGGTGGGACTAGTTTAATTTGGAGTTACGCTCAGCATGGGCTTGTTTAACAAAGGGTCTGTTTCCATGTTGTACGACTCTATGACTTACATTGTTTGTCAAGTCTCAGTGAAGTCCTACAACTTTGATGGGTAGTTACTTATTCCCTTTCTTTACTCCACCCTAACAGCACTTTATCAAACATAGGTAAGATTATAGACTAGTGTACAATAATAGACAGACACAAAATAGTAGGCTGGTATAAGGTAATAGATTAGGGTAAATCTTAAACTTGGGAAAGATGACAAACTGGGGTAAAATTATCGATAGGTTGTTGACCAACTTAGACGAACCGTTCCTGTGTTTGTTCCAGAAACAGTCGTTATATTACAATTACAAGAAAAATGCTACGTGACGATTTCTCCCCCTCTCTCTTCATGATGCTGAGGAGTATTTTAGACTCCTGCACCTACAAACCTAAATTAGCCTGGCATATGTATTTAACCAACTTTAATTTTGGTTATATGAAGTGCTATATGTTGCTGTTAGATTTATGCAATTATAAATATTGATTTGTACCCATTTGGAAATAGGTCGTGAAATAGGTTCCTTGTTCTCCTCAGTATCAAAACATAAATCTGTGCAATTTCAATTGTATTGGTAACTAATTATTTTTCCCCATTCGTTCTTGCTTGCAGGTTCTCCCCGCAGCCCTATCAATAAAACTACCCTTACGCTGATAAGTGTGATTGGCTGTGTAATTGGACTGGTTTACGGCTCACATCTGAACTGTCCTTTGTCTGTCAAAGTTGTTCTCCATGTTCCAGAACATCTCATTGCAGATGGTAAGTACATAAGATCTGTTGTCGGTTCAATGCATTAGAGGATGCTATGTAGGGCATGCATATTTTTGATGCTTTGGTTAGGGAACTATGGACTGGGTTTTCCTGGGCCACAATGTCAGGGCTCGAGGTGGAGGAGCCAGGAAAATAGCAGGGAGCTGCAAAGCAGAGGCTGCCTTCTCGCCCACAGGAGGATTCCTTTGGGCAGTCTGGTAAGTGAGTCAGCAGCTCATTCCATTGAGGCAGTCAACCAATTCAGTTGATTGAGGCCCCATTTTCATGGGCTGTTTGGTGCTGCTACTGGCATTTTGACAATGTCAAAGTGCACTCCTCAAACATGGGGACTCCAGGTGGATTTTGGATGCTAATTCAGGGGGATATCAGATCCAGAGGTCCCATGCTCGAGTGATACTGAAGAATATGAAGGGTTGCAGATCTGTCAATGAAAAATAGTTGCAGACAGGTGTCCTCTCCATCCTGATGTCTGTATTGAGCAGAGCAGCCTCCCCTCTCCAGAGGGAAAAACCTGCCCAAAGAAAAGGTCATGTGACAGAAATGTGATGGTCATCTTGAAACTCCATTTTGAACTGTGCAAGATAAGTTGAGTTCTTTGCTACTTTGTCTGGTTTGTCCTATTGGGCTGTCTGTGGGCAAGTCTTTATGTTGAAGCATTCCTGTGACTCTTGTCTGCCTCAATCAGCTATACCCACACCTCACTCCTGAGGGCATTGCCACGTCTCCAGAGCTACTGACTGTCTGCTGATTGGGCTGTCGTCTTCAGACTGACTGGAAAGGTGAATGAGGAGAACACTGCCTCCGGGAAAACTGTGCCAATGTATCATGGGCGGCAAGTGTAAGATTAGAAAACTTCCGTCAGACATCTCAGAGTTGGAAGCCTGCGGATGATCAGACTCATCACACTTCAACAAATAGAATGGAAAACCTTCCTGTTGGAGGCAAATTCTGTTGGAAATATGATGTTATGGCAATAATAATGACCTGGATCAAGAAAGGCCAGGTTGGGTTGTCAAGTGTCTCTGTTTACCAGGTGTACAACAAAGGTTCAAAAAAAAAGGGAAGGGAAGGATGGAGAGTGGTAGAAATGATCAAAAAGATCATTGCAGTGCTGGAGAAAGAGGATTTCTTTTGCATGTCCAAGAAGTTTGCTGATGGAATCAATTTGGCTAGTCAAAATAAAGAACACAAACACATTGCTCAGTGTAGTCTGCAGACCATGAACTGGTCAGGAGGATTGAGAGGAACAAATCTGCAGAAAAACTGGCGAGTGGTGTAAACATAATGGAGTAGTTACAGTGGAGAACTTGACTACCAAATGTAGACCGGGGCCATGATAGTACAAAGGACAGAGTGTGCCCACATGGCATTCTGGAAAATTTCTCACAGCTACATGTGTCCATTCTGATAAGGAACCGCCAAGTGGATCACGTTTTGGTGGAGGAATATTTCGGAGACACCATTCGTTGTATCGTAAAGTTTGGCATAATGCTGGAGAAGGTGAATGGTCAATCCAGGGTAAAAATAATTGACCAGAGGGGAGCCACAAGAATAGCGACAGATCAAACATGGAAGGAAAGATTGGCAGGGAGGACTGTAACTGTTCAATGTGCCTTCAGAAACCTTCAAAACAAGAAATGGTTTAGCTCCAGTTAAGGTATGTTCTCTCAAAAGAGAAAGGTAGGGCAAACAGATCTAGAGCTCCCTGGATGAAAAAGGCTAAACAAATGAAAGAAAGGAAAAAACATAATTATTACAGATGTCAAGTAAAGCATATATTGTAGAATCAGGATGAAAACAAAGAGATCAGAGGTTGATGTGAAAGCATATCAGAAAATTGAAGAGGGAATATGAGAAAAAAATAGCAGCAAACATTATGGGAATCCCAAAGGCTTCTACAGGCATATAAAAGTAAAACTGTAGTCAAAGGAGGTATATGGCCAACTAAGGACTGAGGAAGGGGATGTGCACATGGAGGGAAGAAGTATGCTGAGATACTCCCAGTCCATGCTAACAGAAGATGGAACTCTGTCTATAGAAGCATTCAAAGTTGGTAAGGAGAAAGTGATGGATATGTTGTTGGTATTGAAAGTTGACAGGATATCGGAGTTGGATGAGATGCACGCAAGGATATTGAAAGGCGTGTGATTGGAAACTGAACTGTCACTGACGAATACTTTCAGTCTTCTCCAGTCTCAAGGGAAGTGACAGAGGACTGGAGATTTGCAGTCATTGTGCCTTTTTACAGTAACAGTTGTAAGGATAAGCACTGCAATTACAGACCATTCAGTTTAACTTCGGAGATGTTCTGGAAACCATTTTTCAGGATTAGCCATCACATGGAAAAAGGTGAGTTAATTAGGAAGTACCAGCACAAACTCAGTTACTGGGAGAGGTTTTTGTGAAGTCGTAGAAAGGGCCAATGAAGGTCTACATGGACTTCCAGAAGGTGTTAAATACTGTGCTATGCAACAGACTTAGAAAAACCTGATAGGTCATGGGATAAAAGGGACAGTAGCAACAAGAGTGTAAAATTGACTTATAGGAAACAGAAAGTATTGGCCAATGGACTTCTTGGGCTGTATGTAGTGGAAATCCCTCAGTTTTGATATTGACATCCTTTCTTTTCCTGATGTATAGACTGAAAGACTGAAGCGATTGGGCTTGTATACCCTTGAGTTTAGAAGACTGAGAGGGGATCTGATTGAAACGTATAGGATTATGAAAGGACTGGACACTCTGGCAGGAGGGAACATATTTCCATTGATGGGGGAGTGCCGAACCAGAGGACACAACTTAAAAATACGGGGTAGACCATTTAGGACAGAGATGAGGAGAAACTACTTCACCCAGAGAGTGGTGGCTGTGTGGAATGCTCTGCCCCAGAGGGCAGTGGAGGCCCAGTCTCTGGATTCATTTAAGAAAGAATTGGATAGAGCTCTTAAAGATAGTGGAGTCAAGGGGTATGGAGATAAGGCTGGAACAGGATACTGATTAGGAATGATCAGCCATGATCATATTGAATGGCGGTGCAGGCTCGAAGGGCAGAATGGCCTACTCCTGCATCTATTGTCTATTGTCTATTGTCTATTGTCTATTGTCTATATTTATGATCCAAATATCAGTATGCAGCAGGCAATTTCAAAATTTTGAATATGGTACAAAACTTGAAAGAATTGTAAACTGTGAGAAGGGCAGTGTAGAACATCCAAAGGGCATAAACAGGGTGGTAGACTGGGCAGTTATTTGGCCAATGAAGTTCAATGCAGAGAAGTGGGAGGTGATGCATTTGGTAGGAATAACTTGGCAGTCCCTACAAAATAAGGGGTATAATTTTTAAAGGGGCAGAGGAGCAGAAGGTGTACATGTGCATGGATCAGAGAAGGTGGTGTGACAGGTGCAGAAAGCAGTTAATAAAGCATAAAGTACGCTGACCTTTATTAATAGTGACATAGAGCACATGAGCAATGAGGTTACATTGAACTTATAAACAATGCTTTTTAGACCAAAGCTGAGGTACTGTGAATATATTAGAGCAAGTGCAGGGAAGGTTTGAAAGAATGGTTCCAGAAATGAGACACCATAGTTGTGAGGATAGATTGAAGAGGCTGAAATAGTTCTCCTTGGACAGAAGAAGGCTGAGAGGAGATCTATGAGAAGTCATCATAATTATCACGTGACATGAAGAAACATTCCATTTGTAAAAGAGAATGAGAAGGCACAGATTTAAAGTGTTCTGAAAAATTAGCAAGTGTCATGCGAGTGAAGACTTTGTCACACAATGAGTTTTTCAGATTCAGAATGCACACTTTCAAGGCAAACTCAATTGAAGCTTTCAAAAGGGCAGTGGGTGGTTAATCGAATTGAAACAAAAAGCATGTGTCCAGGACAAAGGCAGGAATATTGCTCGAAGTCATCATGCTCATTTGGAAAGGCAGAACAATTACAAAGGGCCAAAAGCCTCCTTCTGCCCATAACATGTCTGGGATTCTGTTAATGCAAGAATATTATATTAAGCTGCAAATATTTACTTGTATGGGAAATTAAATCTGCGCTTCCTCATACCTTTCAATCTAGTGAGTGTTGATTAATTTTTAGAGGTATACAGTAATTAAATCAGTAAATTAATTAGTTACACTGAATAAAAGCAATCAGAGGATTCAAAATCCTTGGCTGTCTTTGGCATCCATTACATTCGACAGAACGTATTTGAATATCAAATTTGTACAGATTTGCAATGAAGCACAGCAAGTTCCAGCAGTGAGACTTTGACTTCAATGTATTTGCATAGATAATAATGGCACATTTGTACAAGAATAAGAGTGGAGGGACAATCAATCACATTTTGGATCACTTCTTCAATAAAGAACTGAAGAACCCAGGGGAAGAAATACCCTGGAAATTCCTCTTCAGCCCATACTAGCAGTCAAAACTAATCTTGGAAATCACATTGTCATAGTGCTGAACGTATTGTGTATCTGATGCAAACTCCATGCCAACCAAGCAATGATCTTATAGTCATGTAGAGTTAGCATTCACTGTACTTGTTGGCAATTTATTCAAAAGGCTCTGGATATGCAACCACCATTTAACATCCAGTATTTTCCAACTCACTCTTACACATATTAAAATCATGTTATGTGATTTTTCTTGATCTGTTCGATTGCAGTAATCCTTCAGGAGGCACAACAGTTTAATTGTTCTGGACAGAAATTCAACTTACGCTGAAAGGGAACTGAATACCAAACACGATGGATAATAGGTGTCCAATCCAACTATTTTTGTACACCACTTGAGATGAATTACTCTCCCACAATAGGAGTTATTAATATTGCAACCATGTATTGATATCATGTTGTTGAAATTAAAACTTCAAAATTAAATTTTCAATTTCTTTCGGAGTCTTTGGGGAAAGCCTAAGTTAATGTCAAATCCTCACAGGATCAGTGGATTCATCCTCTTTTAATTAGTTCCTTTTGATGCATTGACGTATATTTACAAATTCTGTAAACATTCATTATGAGGAGATCTGACTGAAATTCCCTTGTCTGTTGTAGCCTTGAATTATCCCGTCAAACTACAGGCTTTGAGATAGACTGAAGGTTGCAGTGGAAATGTATTGAAGGTATTAAAACACCCAGAAGAAAATTCACTGAATAAAAGTAACCACATTTTAGTGAAACATATCACCTTTTAAAAAGGTTTTAATGAAAGCAAAATACTGTAGCTGCTGTAAATCTGAAACAAACATAAAAATTACTGGAGAACCTCAGCTGGTGCGACAGCATCTGCAGAGAGAGAAACAGAGTTGATGTTCCAAAACTAATAAGAATCTTCTTCAGAACTGGTATTGCCTTTTGGTAAAACGAATAAGGGCAGGACTTATGCAATTCAAAGTAGGGCTTGGGTAGTGTTGTAGATTTTACAGACCTAGGTATTCAGGTACATAAATCTTTGAAGTTTGCATCACATGTATTATGGGTAGTTAAGAAGGTATTTAGCACACTTGCCTTCAATTGCTCAGACCATTGAGTACAGGAGTCGGACATTATGTTGAGATTATACAGGACATAGGTGAGGCCTCTTCTGGAATATTGTGTACAGTTCTGGTCACCCTGTTATCGGAAGGATATTATTAAATTGGAGTGGGTTCAGATGAATTTTGCCAGGATGTTGGTAGGAATGGAGGGTTTGAGTTATAAGAAGAGGTTGGATAGAGTCATAGAAGAGTCAGAGAATCCTATAGTGTGGAAGCAGGCCATTCAGTCCAACAAGTCCCCATCCATCCTCTGAAGAGTATCCCACCCAGACGCATTACCCAACCCTATTACTCGACATTTACCTCTGACTAATGCACCTAACCTACACATACCTGAACACAATGGGCAATTTAGCATGACCGATTCACTTAACCTGTACACCTTTGGATTGTGGGAGGAACCCGGAGGAAACATACATGGACATGGGGAGAACATGCAAACCCCTCACATACAGTCGCTCGAGGCTGGAATTTACCCCAGGTCCCTGATGGTGTGACGTAGCAGTACTAACCACTGAGCCACCAGAGGCTGGGACATTATTTTCATGGAGTGTAGGGTTGAGGGGTGACCTTACAGGGTTTATAAAATCATGAGGGGTATAGATAAGGTGAATGGCAGGTGTCTTTTCCCTAAGGTGGGGGATTTCAAGACTAGGGGGCATATTTAGAAGTGAGAGGAGAATGAATTTAAGAAGTCATGAGGGGCAATTTTTTTTTTTACAAAGGAAGTGTGTGGAATGAATTTCCAGAGGAAACAGTGGCTGTGGGTACAGTTGCAACATTTAAAAGACATTAGATGAATTAATGAACAGGAAAGGTTTGGACAGATGTGGGCTGGGTGCAGGCAGGTGGATCTAGTTAGTTTGAGGTTGGCATGCACTGATTGGGGCGCCACCTCGTGCTCCCGCGAGGAGGTTGAGCAATTCATCAACTCCACCAACACATTCCACCCTGACCTTAAATTTACCTGGACCATCTCTGACACCTACCCCCCCTTCCTGGACCTCTCCATCTCCATTAATGACGATCGACTTGACACTGACATTTTTTACAAACCCACCAACTCCCACAGCTAATGGATTACACCTCTTCCCACGCTACCTCTTGCAAAAATGCCATCCCGTATTCCCAATTCCTCCGCCTCCGCCAGATCTGCTCCCAGGAGGACCAGTTCCACCACAGAACACACCAGATGACCTCCTTCTTTAGAGACCACGATTTCCCTTCCCATGTGGTTAAAGATGCCCTCCAACGCATCTCGTCCACATCCCGCACCTCCGCCCTCAGACCCCACCCCTCCAACCGTAACAAGGACAGAACGCCCCTGGTGCTCACCTTCCACCCTACAAACCTTCGCATAAACCAAATCATCCGCCGACATTTCCGCCACCTCCAAACAGACCCCACCACTGGGGATATATTTCCCTCCCCACCCCTTTCTGCCTTCCGGAAAGACAGTTCCCTCCATGACTACCTGGTCAGCTCCACACCCCCCTACAACCCAACCTCCCATCCTGGCACTTTCCCCTGCCACCACAGGAACTGTAAAACCTGTGCCCACACCTCCTCCCTCACCTCTATCCAGGGCCCTAAAGGAGCCTTCCACATCCATCAAAGTTTTACTTGCACATCCACTAATATCATTTATTGTATCCGTTGCTCCCGATACGGTCTCCTCTACATTGGGGAGACTGGGCGCCTCCTAGCAGAGCGCTTTAGGGAACATCTCCGGGACACCTGCACCAATCAACCACACCGCCCTGTGGCCCAACATTTCAACTCCCCCTCCCACTCTGCCGAGGACATGGAGGTCCTGGGCCTCCTTCACCGCCGCTCCCTCACCACCAGACACCTGGAGGAAGAACGCCTCATCTTCCACCTCGGAACACTTCAACCCCAGGGCATCAATGTGGACTTCAACAGTTTCCTCATTTCTCCTTCCCCCACCTCACCCTAGTTCTAAACGTCCAGCTCAGCACTGTCTCCTTGACTTGTCCGGACTTGTCCTACCTGCCTATCTCCTTTTCCACCTATCCACTCCACCCTCTCCTCCTTGACCTATCACCTTCATCCCCTCCCCCACTCACCCATTGTACTCTATGCTACTTTCTCCCCACCCCCACCCTCCTCTAGCTTATCTCTCCACGCTTTAGGCTCACTGCCTTTATTCCTGATGAAGGGCTTTTGCCCGAAAAGTCGATTTCGAAGCTCCTTGGATGCGGCCTGAACTGCTGTGCTCTTCCAGCACCACTAATCCAGAATCTGGTTTCCAGCATCTGCAGTCATTGTTTTTACCACCTTTATGCACTGATTGGACTGAAGGGTCAATTTCCGTGCTGTATGACTATAACTTCTGTAGTCAGAGAAGGTAAATCAGGAAGTCCAATTAGAGCTAAAGAAATTCTGTTTCTCTCTTCATGTGGCCAAACCTGCTGAGTTTTTCTTGTGCTTTATTTTTGTTTTATTTCAGCATTTTCTCTTGTCTGACATACATTGTTGTCTCGATCTCACCACTGTAGCGAGTGTACTGAGGAGTCGATTTCGTCGACTCACAGTTTGGCATTCTCAGTCAATTCAACACTCTCTTAATCAACTTGATCATGACAGATGCAGCTTTTACGATGTTTGTGTTGATTTCAGTGCCAACTGATAGATTGGTGGTGGTTGTGGAGTGTGAACATGTGATGTTATCAACGATTTCCCACGTCACAATGTCGATGTTGGTTGATCGCAGATTGACAGCATTATGGATCATGACATATGGCTTCCTGACACCGATAGTCTAAGCAATTTCTCCACAAGAGAGATTGTCTATTTGTTGCTGCAGGTGTTCCTCAGTAAACAATATTGATGAGTCATTGTCAGCGTAGAGCGATTCTCTGAAGAGAATTGAAGTACCTTTGTGTTGGATCTTTGGCACACAAGGCTAAACAGTTTGCTTTTACTGTCAGCATGTGAGCAGACTCTCTCTCTGAAATGCCTGAAGGCATATGGCGGCAGCAATGAGTAGAAAATTCCAAGGAGTATCAGTGCCAACCTTGTTTGACCTTCCTGCAGAGGTCAAAGTTTTCTTTTATTCGTTCATGGGAGATGGGTGCTGCAGGGAGGCCAGCATTTGTTGCTCGTCTCTAGCTGCCCTTGAACTGAATGACTTGCGAGGCCAATTCAGAAGGCATTTGAGGATCAACCACATTGTTGTGGGTCAGGAATCACATGTGGTTCAGACCAAGAGAGGATGGCAGATTTCCTTCGCTGAAGGACATTAGTGAGTCAGATGGGTTGTTTCCAACAATTGCTAATGGGTTCATTGTCATCAGTAGATTCTTAATTCCAGATTTTATTTTTACTCATTGAATTCAAATTCCACAATCTACCATGTCAGGATTTTAACCTAAATCCCTGCGATATTCACTGAGTTTCTGGTTTACTGGTCTAGTGATAATACCACTATGCCATTGAGGTTGCCCTGTCACAGCTGATCGTGCACAATATATTGTTGTAAAATGATGGTGTTGGATTGAGCAGGTTCAGCTAGCAGGAAATATCCCTCAGCTGAAACAGACCATGTTTGGCCAAATGGATTTTTCCTTTGGTGAGATTGGTGAATGCAATCGCTGTAGTGGTCTTCTATGGTCAATGCTTCACTGGCCGCTGTTGGACTGAGAAGATCATTTTAACAGTAGATTTTCGAATTCTGAAACCTCATTGGGATTTGGGATAGATGTGGCCAGCCAGGATCTGCTGGGGACCTGCAGGGCAAAACAGACATTCTTTTTCTATGATGCTAAGAGCAGGAAGATGCCTCAATGGATGGTACAGATGCATGAAATCACCCTCCTCCTTGTCTTTGCATCATGACTATTTGGGTACACGGCCCATTTCCTCCAGGAGAAACAGAGACGTTAGTCCAGGTGCTATTGGCATGCTGGTTATCCATCTTTGATGAGTTCAGGTTGTAATGTATCATCAGCTGGAGCTATGCCCATGGCAAACAAATCAACAGCTTTGTTGAGCTGGAAACATAAAGTGTTGGATTTCACAGCAGGTCAGGCAGCACCCATGGAGAGAGAGAGAGAAACAGACAGACAGCTTCTGTTCTGAGTGGAGATGACTCTTTATCGGCTTTGCTGAGCTTCTCTGCTGAGAGTTGTCCAGCAGTGCTTTGACAGGCAGACTTTCCATGCCTGAACTACCCTTCTGACAGCGTTTTCCCTCAATTACAACTCGAGGCAGTGTTCCACCATCCCATCTCTCCAACTGTAATGGCTTCTCCTGTCTTGGTTTTCAAATTAGCTTTTGTGTTTAAAACTGATGAATCTATTTCTCCCATCATACGTTACTCTGACTGTTCCTGTGTTATAAGTCAGCTAGACATTCTAGGATATTCCAGAAGTTCTTGAAAATTATGATATTAACAAGTTATTTGAAGGTTTGAAGGTAATACGTATGGACTTCTAAACTTAGTGCAGAGCTCTGATGACAGTTCCTGTAGAGAACAGAGTTGGACTTTATTAAATGCATGTCTGAATTTCTCCAGGCATTGAAAAGCCTACTCAAGGACCACTGTGAAAAGTAAATGTTCCACTTTTATTTTACAATTATTTGAGCTGTAAGAGGTACAACATTGCTGTCCATTGCTCATTTCCCCTTCCAGCTAATAATATTCCCATCTGCTGTCAACTGTTACAATTCATTTCTCCCAGTGTTTCCTCGTCACTCTTTGCCAATAGGCTTTATATACCAGCTGACAATGAACAACAATGGGTTGATGTTTTGCTATAGGAAACTACTAACTTGTGTGAGATAGCCCATTTGTTCACTGAAGTTCTCTGAGGAACGGCTGAGGATCCTGGGATTGTATTCATTGGAGTTTAGAAGATTAAGGGGAGACTTAATAGAGACGCACAAGATAATACATGGCTTGGAAAGGGTGGATGCTAGGAAATTGTTTCCGTTAGGTGAGGAGACTAGAACCCGTGGACACAGCCTTAAAATTAGAGGGGGTCAATTCAGAACAGAAATGCGAAGACATTTCTTCAGCCAGAGAGTGGTGGGCCTGTGGAACTCATTGCCGCAGAGTGCAGTGGAGGCCGGGACGCTAAGTGTCTTCAAGGCAGAGATTGATAGATTCTTGTTGTCTCGAGGAATTAAGGGCTACGGGGAGAATGCGGGTAAGTAGAGTTGAAATGCCCATCAGCCATGATTGAATGGCGGAGTGGACTTGATGGGCCGAATGGCCTTACTTCCACTCCTATGTCTTATGGTCTTATATTATTGAGTCCTTTTTTTCCCAGTGCCAGATTGTTCAAACTGACAATATTGCAGCACCTAAGTAAAAAAAAGTATTTCCAGAAGTTAGCTTAATTGCTGAGAAACAACTGATAAGGAAACTTTTTACTGAAGTGTTAAATAGAATGCATTTCCCTGGAGGAGAAATCTAAGCACTTTTAAGAGAGAAGCTTGTCCTGAGCTTGTCTAAAGAATCAAAGAATCAATATGAAAAGCTGGTCGCAGTGATGGAGACACCATTCTTCGTGGGATGGTATTTTCCTCAAAGAAATCTGAAAAGCTACGAAGCAAGGTTGAGGAAGCATGAGATGAAAATCTTGAGAAGGATTGCTGAATACAGTGACTTGAAGACATGTCCAAGATGAGGTGAAGAAAGTGAAAACTTACCTGAAGTGAGACATGATCTGACCTAGGAGTGTGTCCACATTTGCTCAGCAGTCCCTGCCCTTTCTGAAGCATTGTATGCTGCCAAAGGACCAACATAAGCACTTAGATCTTAATTATGGCAGATGCGCCTTGCATAAGTATAGAATAGCCTTAGTTCTATATTTGAAGCAGCAACCCTTCCAGGGATATCAAATTAACACAATTCCTGAGGAGACCATTATTAGAGACAAAAAAAACCTGCAGATGCTGGATCCATGGTAGACAGGGAGGAGGCTGGAAGAACACAGCAAACCAGGCAGCATCAGGAAGTGGAGAAATCAAAGTTTCAGGTGTAACCCTTCTTCACATCCTGCTTTTTTATTTTGTTTTAATAAGATTAATGCATGAGAATGATGTTTTACTTTTGTATGACAGCCCAGTATTTTTTTTTTCATTTTGTCCAGTGTCCCTGACATCCTGACAGAAATGACAGCAGTCAATTTTGGAGTTCCTATCATTGCTACAATTTTGTCATGTAATTGAACTCGACAAAATGTTTGTCTTTGTTGTGTTATTTTATACCCACGTCCATTGGCTTATGTCCAAGATAGATTTGTCAAAAAGGACAGAGATCAAAAATTGTTTTCATGCTTGAGCTTCTCTCTGACACTGTTTATTATGTATCAAGACTAAATCAGTGTTCAAAGATGTACAAGTCTCAAGTCTCAAAGCTGTTACATTGTCGAAAGACCAGTCCACAACCTCTAGCACCTGAAGCTAATCTGCTCATTCCATACATTTCTCTCATAAGGTACCAACAGTGAACTTGTTATACCCATCGACAATCCATTCCATAATATCCTCACAAGGTTGGGCCATGGGCCTGAAGCTCTTGCACAACATTCCTCACCAAGCTTTTAGCCAACATCATAAATATTGATTAAAGTTTATAAACTTTCTCAAACAAACTCCCATGATTGCTTTTTACGACGCTTACGGTACATTTTTTCCTTATATTGCACACCTTTCCGCAAGTCTATGACTTGTCTCATCTCTGTCAGTAGATGGGTCAGGAAAGTCTATGACAAGGAAAAGAAACAAGGTTTCTCAGCTGGTTTCCATTAGAGCAATACTGTTTGCTGCAGGGTCTTGCATTAATGTAAGTGCAGGGATGTCTGAGGATGTTGAGTTGTTTTCATTTTCTCTTTCATTCGTGTCTGGATCATGTGATAGAATTAATTTTCTGAGAAAAGGACAATGTTGTTCATCCATTGATAATTGTTCCCCCTTTAAAGAAGTTGGTTGCATTGCAAGTTTGACCTGTTCTGAAAGGTTTGGCTCCAAAGCACGAATGTATGTGTTGTCTTGGAAATCACTCAGTTTGGTGGTTGGTACGTTATTTAGATTGCAACATGTCTTCAAGAAGTTACCTCTTTGCCTACCATAAATGTATTGTTGGTGTGGGACTAGACAGTTTATCTTCACTGGTATGGGGTTTTGGAACCATACCTGTGACAGCATACTATAACATCAGATTACCTAGGATTTCACTTTCAAGCTGTCACATAGGGTCTATTTTACAGATAAGATTCCTGGATGCTTTTGGTCGAATGTTGTCCAATGCTATTTCATATGGATTTGTTGTCTCTGAGACACATAATCTGATGTTGCCCCAGTGTAATAGAAGTGTGTGTTAACTGTTCTGTATTTGATTTGTATTCTAATCTTAAAATTGTCCAAAACACCAGGGATTGTGTTTAGCATATTTACCAATTTGTTTATATATTAAACGGATGTGGCAGCTTGATTTTCTTTCCTAGTGAGACAATCGGTATAGGTGAATTTTGTTGTGTTGGCCTATTGTTGATGGGCACTTGAAGATGATGGTTTTTTTTGGTCAGGTACCTCACTGTTAGGATTTTGACTGCCTTTTGGTAATCAAATTGCCTGTCAAATTTTGCTACCTTGTATTTTAAGTTGTTTTAGTTGTTGAATTTTGTTGCTGGAAAGATTATTGTGGTAAGCTGTTTCAATTTCTGATGTTTTAAAAGCTGCTTTCAATGTAAAGTCCAATATGATGTCTTCATAAAGATCAAGGATATTCTGTGCTGTTGAATAATTTATGTAAGATCCGTAGGTAAAATCTCCTCAACCAATAAGATTCAACGTTTTTCAACTCTATCAAAAATGGCTGCTTGATAAAATTTGCACATTGTTTTACTATATTTGAGGTATTTTTATACTGATTTTTGACACTGCACGTACAAATACATACTCTTTTGTTTCATCTCTAAATTACTTATTTTTGAGTAATTAAAATCAATTAACCTTCCCAACTGCTGAGTAACTCCAGCAAATTTCATTCGAACCATCAAATTAATAAACCAAGTAGAATCCTGGTTGGGGCTTTGAAACTTCAAATTCCACGAAACAATGTTTATTTCCAATTGTTTTTCAATCTATTTCCTTTCAGCCTGTTCCTCAAGATTTTTCTGTGCTTTTTTGTTGTTAACTTTGTTCGAGTAAATATGAGAAATAATGAAATAATTGTTAGAGGTCTTAATTCTAATTCTCAGCCCGAACACAACAGTTGAATCTTGTCCAACCTCGAGCAGGCTGCTGTGTAACATTACCATCATGTACAATTGCTAACAAAAAGAAATCAGAAGTAAGCTGTAAGTCTGGCTTCAGCTAAGAAAAATAACTGAAGAAACCATGTGAAAGGATGTACAAAACTTAAATACTATCAAAACAAAACAATTTCAATTTTAATCTTTAAATTTTAGACTTGATACATTTTATATTTTCCCCTTCTCTATTTTTCTGTCAGTATTCAACATTTTTCTATTTGATTGGGCCTATTCTATGCCTTATAACCCTCTGCTATTTGTCAATACACTTAGCCCTTTTAAGTATTTTTTTTTGGGGGGGAATTGTCTTTTATGTCAACTGACAAGATTCTGTAAACAGTAACAATTTGCATTTATACATAACCTTAACATAAGAAAACATGTCAAGGCATTTGTTTGCCAATCAACCTGTGACTGGCATGTTTGTTGATTCTTCCTATATTCCCTTTCTCTTTCATTTTTCCAACCTTGCTAAAATTTACTGCTTATTAATAAGTATTCAGTCTGACAAAGACTAACACAGAGCTGATTCATCATTCACATATCTTTTTATTCTTTACAAATATTGACTGACTTGCTGCAAAGAACAACGTGTCAGGTTTAGAGCTTTTGTTGGCTTTCTCATCCCATAAGTGTGACATGAGCTTTACAGGCTATTCAGCCCAACTTAGTCATAGAGGCCTACAGCACGGAGTCAGGCCCTTTGGCCCAAACTGATCCATGCCGACCAAAATGTCTGTTCAAGCTAACCCCAGTTGTCTGCAATTGGCCCATATCCTTCTAAACCTTTCCTATCCATGTCAAACTGTTGTTAATGTACCCACCTCAATCATTCCACATGTGTACCATGCTCTGTATAAAAAACATTGCCCCTCAGGTTCCCTTTTATTCTTTCCCCTCTAACCTTAAACTGATGCCCTCCAGTCCTCGATTCCCAACCCTGGGAAAAAGACTGAGTGCATTCACCCTATCCATGTCTCTCATGATCATGTACACCTCGAGAAGCCACTCCCCCCCAACCCCCTCAGTATCCTATGCTTTAAAAAAAAGTCCTAGATTCTTCAACCTCTCACCATAACTTAGACCGTTGAGTCCTGGCAAGATCCTTGTAAATTTCTTCTGCACAATTTCCATTTTAATAACATCCTTCCTATAACAAGGTGACCAAAACTGAACACAATACTTCTAGTGTGGCCTCACCAACGTCCTGGAAGACTGCAACATAAATTCCCAACTTCTATAATCATTGAACTTATCTATATTTAGTCTTCAGGCCCTACAAGAACCAGATCCCATTTTAATGCGCCTCACCTTCTTATTTCTAAGGTGATTAAATGATTTGCTGTTAATTATTTTTAAATTTAATGTACCTTGGTATAGTTACTTGTCTTAAAGATTATATATAAATGTAAATTATTACATTCTATAAAATCATGTCACTTGACATAAAAAGGTTTTTGATATGATAATAAGACATGAATGTACAATGACAATATGTTATATAATATGTCTGAGTGTGCGATTATGCAGGTCTGTTCCCCAAAAGTGAGCAGGCATCATCAGATTGACTGTGAGACTCAAATGGTTTAACTCAATAAAAGCTCTCAATGTTTTTGGAACTAGCAGGGACTATATTAACATTTGCTCAAACCAGATGGCTGTTGAAATTCAATGTGATGGGAAAAGTCAGTCCCACAATTGTTCAAAACAAGCATGTTTTTGATCAGAGTCTTAACCCACGTGTATTGTTAATGCATTAAACGACCTTCCAATTATACCATTCAAATTGTGGTAAATATTCATTTTCTTCTACATTTTTGCACTGAGTGAGGTATGATACATCACTGTGTGGACAGATTGATTGTTTCCTTTGACTGTTCTTTTCCAAACGTTTACATAACATTGCGCTGTAGCATTTAACATTTAACTCAATTGTGTGAGTTGACTGTGGTGTATTTGGTATCAGATATGAATTGTACTTGCATATTGTTAACTGAACACAAGACGACCCCCTGTGGGAGTAAACACTTAGGGTAATTATATTTTTAATTCTTTGATGAAATAGTCAATAGAGTCTGAAGATAAAAGCAATTTGTGACTACCACACTAACTTTTGGACTTAAAAAGATCAGTTGTAGAGATGATTGTAGGTATTTGATTCTATTAGATAAGTTCCAGACTGAGCAAAAGTATAGTGAGTTGCATGCCATTTTCACAAACTGCAATGAGATAATCACAAACTCTGAGGAATAGCAGATGCTTTTTGCAATCCACAAGAATTTCCCATAACTTTGCAACTTAAAGATATCTAGCACAGGAGGGTTGGTTTAAATGTTGACTGTTATTTTAAAACAAGTGACATGGAGCAACTGTTAATGATGTCCTTATTGTTCTGGTGACAACCTGTAAAATGTATGAGTGTTAAGAAAAGACTTAGTTGCATTGCTGCATAAAGACAGTTCACGTAATTATCCATTGAAGTAGATAAGATGTATTTATGATTAGTAGTATGTTTACTTTCTTTTTTTCCCCTTCCTCACCCCAATGACAAGAAGGCATTTATCAAACAGGAGAAGGTTGTAAGCTTGTGCAATGCATTTACACAGACAATAGTCAGAACAGAGGCCAATATTTAAAAGTACATTGGACTGATTGTTGATAATGGGGAATCAGGAACCACACATTGGGTTAATATTCCTGCTGATATGAAGGATAGCTAATGATTTGGTCCACTACTGAGCTCGTCGGCCCATTTTCATGCCATAGTTTCTGCATAGTTGCATGTAGCAACTGTAAAAACCTTACAATTACTGAATGTTTTATCAGGGCTCTTATGTTCAAAAAGAGAAACTATACCTGCGTTTATTTCAATTTCTCATTCAGAATTTAAGAACTTACAAAGCGCTTTATCACCAATAATAATTTTGAAGTTTAATCTATGTTCAATTATTGCTGTAATGGAACTGACACAATTATTATGCAGATACAACTGTCAAAATATCAGTGAGATATATGATGAGATACTGTTTGTTTTTGCTGGAGGATAAATTTGACCAGCACACAGCAGAGAACTTTCCTGTTCTTCTGCTAACAGTTCCGTGCGGTTTTCTGCACCCACTTGAAAATGCAGACTAAAACAAACACAGAAATTGCTGGAGAAACTCAGCAAGTCTGGCAGCAGAGAAACAAAATTAACATTTCAAGTTTGATTTGACTCTCCTTCAGAGTGTAGTCTGGTCGACTGGGAAGGTTACTGCGGCATCTGAAAGTGCTTTTTTTATGGTGTGGTATTCCCTCAGCACTGCACTCCAGTGGCAGCATACGTTATGTAGTCAGTTCTCTGGAATATAACATTTTAACTCAAGGGTTGAGAATATTACCACTGAGCCAAGGTCAACACTTAACTATTTCACCTCTAATTCTACACAACAGCTGTTTTTGTTTTGATAGCTGACAGTATTCAGCCAGTGTCAGAAGCCATTTTTTTTACAGTTATTCTGAGTTCCCACTGGATATTAAATGTGTAACTTTTTACTTGTCCTGCAGACTGCAATGCAAATGAGTTGCCTTTTTTCTCTTCAGTCTTCCATGAGTGCTGAAGATATTCAATGCTCCCACATTTTCCTTGACTGTCAGCATCTTCAGGGAGGCCAAAATTATGAATACCAGGCACTACTTAAAGCTAGCCTCTGTCTCTTAAGGATGAGGTGTCATTGCAACTGATGGTGCTGGTGATATTGTGCAGTGAAAGAATGTCTTTTCATGAAAGAGAGCATGCATCATTGTCTCCAGAAGCTGCAGAAGAGGTTTTGATGGAAACAATGTCAAAAAGGAGAGAGGTTCTCTGTCTTTCAGAGACCTGGACGACCTCTTGTCACATGCTGAGGAAGTACCAGGGAGAGGCAGCAGTGAAGATGAATAACAGAAGTGTAATCCCAACAATGTGGATAGAAGGGGAAATATCACGTGAAATTGACTTCAGATTATTGACTGCATTATCAAGCATCACATTTCAGCATCCACACCACTAGCCTTATCCACTTCTCAATGCATTGCACTCCCATTCCTCACTTACCAGCAATCTCAGTCAATCAGGCCCTTTTCATACTTGTCGATTATTGCAAGCTTCACAGTTTGTGTACTCAGGCAGCTTTTTTTAAAATATTACAGCCACATCATACACAGTCATAGACAAACGTCCTTTATCCCATTTGGGTCTGCACTGATCAACAGCAACTACCTATTACAATCCAATTTTCCAGCACCTGGCCCGTAGCATTGCCAACATTGTGCACATCTTAATACTACTTATATGTTCTAAGGATTTCTGCCTCTACCACACTCTCAAATAGAGAATTGCAGATTCCCACCACCTCTTGGAGATTCTTTTTCTCCCATCACATTCCCTTTAAGCCTCCTGATCCTTCTCTTAAGTTAATGTCCCTTGTCAATGATCCCTCCCCCAAGAAAGGAAAGCTCCTGCTTCTTTGCCTTCTCTATGCCCCACCTCACTTTGTTGACCTCAATCATGTCCCCTCTCAGTCTCCTCTGCTGCATGGAAAATAACCCCAGTCCATCCAATCTCTCTTCATAATTGAGACTCTCCATCTCAGGCAATATCCTGGTAAATCTCCTCTACACCTTCTTCTGTCTCTTCACATCATATAACATGAATTAACTGCACATGATACTCTAATTGTGGCCTAACCAACTTTTTACTCACTTCCAGCCTAACCTTCTTGCTTTTAAAGACTATACCTCAGGTAATAAATGCAGGCATCCCATATGCCTTCCTTATATACAATATATATTGTACAACACTCACTAAATCACCTATTATTTGTTGAAGTCAGCGATAGGCAACAGGATGCACCAACAAATAACTGGCGATGAAAAACCTTCATATTTTAAGCTCCTTGGCTGAAAGTACTGGCTATTATTGACAGGGATATTATTGAGGACATATCCACTCACAGTATTGAAGGAGTTGAAGATATTTACTCAGCTATTTCTCCATTATTTGACCCACTTCTCCTTCATCCCTCAAATTCTTTTGAATTAAAAGCTGCAGGTCATGTAAGCAGGCAGTTCTGATGTGCTCCTTTCCCTTACATACTACAAAAAACATTAACACAATCTTTGTCCCTTATTGCATTCCTAATACTCAGAATGTGAATGTACCCAAGCAGTGAAGGACGAACAAGCAGGAAGTGAAGGTGGAGGAACGCTGTCACTTGAACACACGGTCACAGCTGATTTCCCCGGAAGCTTAGACATTCATGTGTTTTGATATCATTTGACAAAGCAGTTTCTCATGCATCACAGTGCCCAAGTTTTCTGTAGTCTCCGGGATACCCGCACTAATCAACCCCACCACCATATGGCCAAATATTTCAACTCTCTCTCCCAATCTGCCGAGATCGTGCAGGTCCTGGGCCTCCTCCAACGCCACTCCCTTACCACTCAATGCCTGGAATATTTCAACCCCAAGGCATCAATGTGGACTTCACCAGTTTCCTCATTTTCCCTCCCTACACCTTACCCCAGTTCCAACCTGCCAGCTCAGCAGCATCCTCATGACTTGCCCTCCCTGCCAATCTTCCTTCCCATCTATCCGCTTCAGCATCTCTGAACTTTTACCTTCATCCCCACCTCCATCCACCTATTGCACTCTTAGCTACCTTCTCCTCATCCCCACCCCACTCCAATTTATCTCTCCATCCCAGAGGCTCCCTGCCTCATTCCTGATGAAGTGCTTTTGCCCAAAACATCATTTTTCCTGCTCCTTGGATGCTGCCTGACATGCTGTGCTTTTCCAGCACCACTCTACTCAAGACTCTATCTGTGGTCTCTGCAGAGTGCTATGATCATGGAGACTCTGTTCTAGGAAAGTGACAGTAGCTCCATGTACAACAAAGATGCTATCGTTTCTCAGGATGACAGCATTGTGCTTGCCACTGCAAGTCCTCCAGTGCACTTTTTGTTGACTGTCAGACAGATGCCGCAAAGGCTGAGGTGGTGCACTGGGTATCTGGGCCCAGAGCTGCCCAAGGTGGTCTTCCAACACCTGCTGCAGTTGGAAGCTGAAAGACAATTAGAGCTATGCCAGAGTCAGAAGAGACAGGTAGATAGTCAAAGGCACCTGGAAGTGTGAGGTAAATGCACATGGGTGATTTATTCATTTTTGTGCGTATTGTGGAATGTTTTAATTCATAATTTTGGATTGGATTGTGTATTTGAACACTTGATTATTTGCATTGTAGAAAAACAGGGACAGTAAGGTGTGTGAGATTTATGCTGATAGGAAATTTAAGGTTGTGATTTCTGGTGTTGCTCATTGATTTGCAGATGGCGCAGAGGCTAGAACTGTTGCCTCACTGCGCCAGGGACCTGGGTTTGTTTCCAGCCTCAGGTGACTGCCTGTGTGGAGATTGCACATTCTCCCTATGTCTGTATGGATCTCCATTGTATGCTCCAGTTTCTTCCGACAGTCAAAGCTGTGCAGGGTAGGTGGGTTAACCAGGGTAAATACAGGGTTACTGGGATAAGGTCAGGAGCTGAATCTGGGTGGGATGCCCTTCGGAGGGTCAGTGCAGACTTGATGGACTGAATGGCCTCTGTTTGCATTCTCGGGATTCAATGATCTTCTAACTGCTGCTTCTTTTACTGTAGGAAGACACTATCAAGGTTACTGCCTCTCTTCCTATTGCACTTTCTCTGCCTTTAGCCTCCTTGCAGGCACCATGACAGCCTCTGGGAATTAAAATTCTCATCTAGAGTGGTGGAGGTCACAGAAACATTGCTTGAGGATGCCTTTGGTTTTCAATGTGAAATTTCTTGTCACAGCATGGCTCTTTTAAAGCTCTTGCTGTGCAACTGTACATGCATTTTTGACGAGATTGTATTTTAATGTGCACCATATCATGAGCCCGGTAGCCAGTCTTTATTTTCCATGGTGATTGAAGTACAGCTAACGCAAAAGACCACATGGGGATGGATAACTTGAGGCATTAATCTGCAAGTGGTAATATTACCAGCTGCATATTAAAGTAGTGGCATCCTTCTCCATTCAAATACATGCGACACAAATAAATAAATGCATACAGGTAGTTCTGCTAATACATAGTTGTTGCATTCTTGTACGACCCCACACTATATAAAAATCGCGCAATACAAATACACTTAAACTGTTGCCAATGTAATGGCATTATAGCCAACGCACACTTTAAAAGTTCAGAGTTTCAAAAATGCATTCACTACTCACCCACTGGCATTACAGCCAATTCACGTTAACGAAAGACGTGTTACAGCAGAACTACCTGTACGCCGTCAGAGGCATTCTGCATCTTCTATCTATGACAACCCCTGACTCACTCCACCCATTTAGCTTGGGAAAGATGAAATGGGGTGAAGCTGTCTTCATTTGGATAAAAGAGAATCAGCAACTTCCCGAATGCAGGAGTGCCCAGGAAACTTCAAGATATTGCTTACATCTCACCAACTGATAAAGGCTGAGAGCTATTATCATCTTCAAATCCAAAGGTCAAGTAAGAGCACTGGTGTTACCGCCTCCTGCTGACAGTCCTTCTTGTCTCCATCGCCTCTTCCTCCTTCTCCCTCTTCTGGGAACTTTATCTGTTCTACGTGACCTCTGTTCAGTCTTCAATCATGCTCAAAGCCAGAAGGAAGCCTGAGTAGGTTATCACTGCTGACAGAATCCCTTTCATAGGACTGATAAGATGTACTTCACGCTGGCTAACATTGTATTTACTGGTATGAAGTTAAGAATGGGTAGGTTGGAGCTCTAAAGTAACAGGACTCAAACCAGTGTGACATACTGTTTTGCTTATGATCTGCCCCCTCCTCAAGCTTACAATAAAAATTAGATACGCACATGCGCATTCAAACCCTTTTACAAATCTGATGTCTGGTACACTTATTATGAACAAGTATTTTTTATTTTGGTTTAAGAGACATAGCACTGAAATTTTTGCTTTCTAGGGTGAAAGCCACAGTCTTTATGGTTGTTATAACTATGTTCTACATTGCACTGAGTGGCTCACTGTCATAATATCCACAAAGAGTGCATTGAATTGGGTGCAATGTTGTACTCCATCATCAATGAACTTGTTAAAAAAATTCATCCATGGCATGTGGGCATCATTGACTCATCCAGCATTTATTGCCCATCCTGCATTGCCCAGAGGGCAATTAACTGCTGTGGATCTGGAGTCACATGTAGGCCAGGTCAGGTAAAGATGGCAGTTTCCTTCCCTAAAGACCATTAGTGAACCAGATAGGTTTCTCCCAATAATCAACAATGGATTCACGATCATCGTTAGAGACCTAATTCCAGATTTTTAAAATTGAATTCAAGTTCCACCATCTGTTATGAGAGGATTCACACTCAAGACCCCAGAACATTATCTGGGTCTCTGGATTCATAATGTAGTGATAATACCACTAGGCCATCGCCTACCCCTGGATGCATTGCTTTTGACAGTGCACTGAAATAATCTGTATAAACTGCAGACTTTTTTTCTTGAATAAATCATGCACTGAGATGCAGAAATTGAACTTTCTTAATTCATTTGAAAACTACAGGTTTATGACAATGTAAATAATTAATGTTATTGCAATGAAATATTAATTGATGCAAGAGCTGCATTAATACATTAGCTCAATCCTGTTTCAGACTTGGTTATTTCTGACTTGTGTGTGTGTGTGTGTGTCAAGCCAGCTTCACTCTAAAGCAGTGCTTCAGTGTTCTAGTTAGCTAACTGTCTCCAACAGCAGCAAACTTTGTATTTAAATGTTTTTCATTTATTGTGCTCTTGGTTTCAAGGCATTTTATAGATATTATCGCAAAAAATGAAGTTGAACAAATCAAGGAGATATTTGAAATGGGTTTTAATATGACCTCAAGGAGGTGAGAGGTGGGGGGTTGAGCATATCAGTTTAGATCTTACAGCCCAGGCATCAGCTTCCAGTATTGTGATGAGCAGTTCATGGACCAGAGGCCAGAGGAATCAGAGGAAGGAGACACTCAGGGAAGGTGTTTGGGTGGATTGTAGAGGTGGAGGAGCTTTGTGCAAGTCCTGAAGAGATTTAAGCGAAACAGCGAGAATTATAAATGGAAGCATAATTGGCTAAGAGCCAATGGATTGGTGAAGTTAGGAGTAATCAGTCAGTAAACTAAAAGATCACTGATTGAAGCACTTTTTCTTGATGGCCAAGTTTACAGATAGGGTAGGCACATCGCATATATCCAACAAGAACCTCTGAAACAAAGTCCCATCATTCCAGAGGACTTGACGTTGAGGTGAGTTTAACATGGTCAGCCAGGTGGGCCTCATAGAATATGAGTTCCCTGATTGGAGCTGTTAATCTGGTCCAATCAGGGAGCGCTGGCTGACAGATATAAACAGGAGGGTCAGAAATTCAGTTCACTCTGAGAGTTGACTCTGAGGGAGCTGGACCAGTGTCAAGTGCTTTGCATGTGTAAATACAGGGTGATGGATACCAGCGTCTGTGGTGTTATTTCAGGTATGTGATTGCAGTTCCTGATCTGTGGTTTACTGAGGTAGAGCAATAAAGGCTGACCAGAATAGCACACAGGAATAAGTTCCAAGGTCACAAAACACTGATGTGGCACTCAATTTAGTTGCAGGTGGGATGAGGTACAAACAAACATCGATGATGGTTTGGTGGTGGTGGTGGTGGGGGGGGGGGGGGGTGGGGTGGAAATTAACAGTCTCTGTGATGAGGTGGATGTTGGGGTTGGAACGCTCCTTAGTGAACAGGACTGGTCCACTTGACTCCAATAGATTTGAATAAATTGAAAACAATCCTTCACGAAAGGGGCCATGCCAGCTTGGATGTGGGGGTGTCTTGAAATTGGGGTGGAGAGGTTGACTTCAAAAATGAGAGGCCTCCCGACAGATATGAAAAGGATTTGTTTTGCAGAGAGTCATTAGCTTCAACACATTGTGCTGGCTTTCTCATTTTGAACATGTTCAAGGCTGAGTGAAGTGAGTTTTTGATCCACACAGAAGTCAAAGGAGCTTCAATAAGAAAGTGAAGTCAAAACCGCAGTAAGTTCAGTGATGAATGGCAGAGTGGGCTCAAAGATCTATTCATGCTCCTATTTATTACGGTCTTATGATCAGCCTAATTTTGTTACAGATCTTACTGCGAGTCTAATTTTTATTGGTAACCTGTTGCTATTTTCCAAAAGTGCTTCATTCTCCCAAAGAAATATTTCATCCTTTCAAAAAAACAAAACGGCAGTTGAATTTGATTTTTCCCTCTGTGATTATATGAGCAGACTTGTACTCGGTGACAGGCTGATAATGGCATTTGCTTCTTTTTGTTTAGGAAGTAGATTCATACTGCTTTATGGAAGCCAGTTGATTGCGAATGACTGGTTGAATCCGGCTCAGGTGGTGCTCTATCACCAGCAGAACAGCAGTGGTCCCTGGATGATGGAGCTGTGTGGGCGGCGCCTCATTGATCCCTGTGAGCATGAGTGCGATGTGGATACAGGTAAGGGCTTCCCCTTGTCAATGAAGTTCAACACACCGTGACTGAGATTTGCAGGTTGCCATGATCGTTGACAACAAGTGAACAGGTTTCTGTACAAATGCATTGAAAATTCTGCAATACAATGGCCATTCTCTGGGAATCTGTGGAGGGATTAATAAGTGGATGCAGAAGAGGGAAACAATTTAAGGTGGTGTAAAAGTTCTCGCAAATGTGTTTTCCTCTCCTTTTTGGTTAGCTGAGTTAATGAATTCATTCATTCATTGAATGAGAAACTGACCTGACCAGATTTGGCCTCAACACTGTAAATTTATTTTGAATGATAGGGAAGATAAGAGAATGAAATTAGTTGAGAGACAAAGTTGTAGTACATGGGAACAAAATGATTGTTTCTTGTTAGATAGCAATGACATGTATCCTTCACCTATAAACTTGGTTGTTAAGGACACAGGGCCAAATCAGTGCCATATTATTTTATTCTGCCTATTGATGTAATGATTCCAATAAATCACAGATATACTTTTGTACTTCAGTTCTTTTTGTGATTTCAGTGCATTAAAGCTCCCACTGCAACAACCAAAGGAAGTTTTTGACATGCATTTCATTTATTTTATTAAATTATTATCTCAGTGGAATTAACACATGACTCTATTTTGCCGCATATTTAAGATTTAATCTGTTTATCAGAAATCTACAAAAAAACTGTTAATCCTTCTGAGTGAGAAATGTGAGGGAAAGAAAACAAATTAAACATCTGAGATTTCCTTTGTTCCTCAAATCTTGTAACTCCAAATAAATGTTACTGCCATTTTAAACCTGGAGAGGGAATACTCATATTGAATTGGGACCATAAGAACAACATGACATTTTTGTTCTCTATTACTATAATTGCGATATAACTGACTGTTTTATGTAATTGACTCTGTAGTATTTCTGCGGCAGAAACAAGAATATGCTGTAAGGAATCAGCTGCAATTAAACTTTGAGTCATGAGCATTTCACTTGGTGTCAACTCTGAGGTTGCACCAACATATTCTCATTGAGTTATGATGCGCAATTAAATTGATCGCTCTAAGGTAAGAAGAGTGTGAATACAACAGTAAAGCATAGTTCACTCACTGAGAAGTCTGATTGTAATACAGTGACTTAAATGGCTGCATAGATCACGACATTTCTCTTGCATGCAAATATCCAAACTCTGGACTCTCTATCACTATTGAAAATATTTTTGATATAGATTAATTAATGGTGTTCTACATACAACAGATAGCTTACATTATACATTGAGCATCAACAAGTCAATTATGCCAACAGTGCAACCAGCCACTGGGATGGCCAAGAAAGTTGCAATCAGTGAACTCTAATTTTTGGAGCCATTACCTTGCACCATTTAACTATGTTTCATTTAGGTTGTGGTCACTCAATACCACAGATGTTGGAAATTGTCCTGTTGCAATCTAAATTATATTAAAAGCTGCCACATTACTGCTGATGGGATAGGTCACTTATCTAATGATGTAATATGAGTGAACCTGAAGTTTCTTTAATGATAAATGGCTGATTAATTTAGCATGTAGACATCAGGCAATATCACAGGGGGGTCTGGACAAGTTAAAAGGACTGAATAGCAGAATGTGCAGTACAGGTTATAAGGCAGTCAGATCAAGCTTAAAAAGAGATAATCATAGAATTCCGACAGTGTGGAATCAGGCCATTCAGCCCATCAAGTCCACATTGACCTTCCAAAGACCGGTTGATGCAGATCTATCCGCCCCCTCTCCCAGCCCTATCTCCATAACACTGCAATTCCCATGGCTAGCCCACCTAGCTTGCACATCCATGGACACTATGGGCAATTTAACTTGGCCAAACCACCTAATCTGCACATCTTTGGACTGGGGTCAAATTGAAGAGGGTGCAGCAAGAGGTGTCTGCAAATGTCATCTGGGGCAAACCACCAAAGCATTCAACAGGCATCCTCAGGCCCAGCTATAGTTGTCCAGGGCATACCCAGCCTGATGGTAAGAACCTGAAAATCATGATAGGTGCATGGGCCAATGTTGTGCAGAACCAAACAGTGTTTTCAAATGCAACACTTGGTACTACGTCAGTGTGGTCATTGCTATGTATTTAGGCTTGTCAATGGTTCTGTTTCTCTTAAGGTCAATCTTGAAGAGCACTGGTTAAGGCAGCACTCGGGAGTACATCGTGTGGAGCTGTGCCCAGACCACTGATCAATCTTGGCTATCCTCTTCGAGTAAATGACCTGAAGCTCGATGTGTGTGTTTGGAGAGCATTGTTTAGGCCCCCTGTATGTCTCCCATCTGCTGACTGATGTTTAAGGAATTTAGGTACAACTGCCATGTGTTCCAGCATAACTCCCTCATGATGTTCTGGCCCCAAAACTGAACAGGACATCATCACAACATAAGAACATCAGACCGTCAGAACTTGGAGCAGGAATAGGCCATCTGGGCCCACAAGCCTGCTCCACCATTCAGTAAGATTATGGCTGATCTTTTTGTGGACTCAGATCTACTTAACCATGGTTTCACTGTATTCCAAAAAAAATCTATCTTAGCTTTAAAAATGTTTACTGAAGTAGCGTCAACTACTTCATTAGGCAAGAAATTCCACAGATTAACAACCCTCTGGGTGAAGAAGTTCCTTCTCAATTCAGTCCGAAATCTGCTCCTGCTAATTTTAAGGCTATGCTCTGTTTTCCTAGTTTCATCTGTCAGTGGAAACATCCTCCCTACTTCTATCTTATCTATTCCCTTCATAATTTTATATGTTGCTATAAGATTCCCCCTCATTCTTCCAAATTCCAATTATTATATAATCCCAGTCTACTCAGTCTCTCCTCATAAGCTAAATCCCTTAACTCTGGATTCAACCTAGTGGACCTCCTCTGCACCTGCTCCAGTGCCAGTACATCCTTTCTCAAGTAATGAGACCAAAACTGCACGCGATTCTCCAGGTGTGGCCTCACCAGCACCCTGTACAGCTGCAACATAACCTCCCTGCTTTGAAATTCAATCCCTTTAGCAATGAAGGACAAACTTCCATTTGCCTTCCTGATTACTTGTAGTACCTGCAGACCAACCTTCTCTGGTTTATGCACAAGGACACTCAGGTCCCTCTGCCTGGCAGCACGCTGCAACTTTCTACCATTCAAGTAATAATCCTTTTTACTGTTACTCCTACCAAAATGGATGACCTCACATTTCTTAACATTGTATTCCATCTGCCAGACCTTTGCCCACTCACTCAATGTATCTATGTTCCTCTGCAAAGTTTCACAGTCCTCTGCACACTTTGCTCTGCTACTCACCTTAGTGTTAACTGCATGTGGTCCCCAACTCCAAATCATCGATATAACTTGTGAATAATTGCAGTTCCAACACCGATCCCAGAGACACATCACTAGTCACTGATTGCCAGCCAGAATAGCACTCAGTTATTCCCACTCTTTGTTTTCTGTTAGTCAACCAATCCTCTATCCATGTTAATACTGACACCATGTATCCTTATCTTATGCAGCAGCCTCTTGTACAGCACCTTGTCGAAGGCCTTTTGATAATCTAGGTACACCGCATCTACTGGGTCCCCTTTGTCCACCTTGCTCATAATGTCTTCATAGAATTCCAAAAGATTTGTTAAGCATAAGCTGCCCTTCATGAACCCTTGCTGTGTTTGCCCAATGGGACCATTCAAGCTACTTGGATGCTGCCTGAACTGTTGTGCTCTTCCAGCACCACTAACCAAAATCTGGTTTCCAGCATCTGCAATCATTGTTTTACCCCAATGGGACCATTCAGTCATAGTCATCGAGATGGACAGCATGGAAACAGACTCTTCAGTGCAATTCGTCCATGCCAACCAGATATTCAAATCTAATCTAGTCCCATTTGCCAGCACTTGGCCCATATCCCTCTAAACCCTTCCTATTCATATACCCATATAAATGCCTTTTAAATGTTACAATTGTACGAGCCTCCACCACTTCCTCTGGCAGTGATGCCCTGCTATTTCTTCTTTGATAATAGACTCAAGCATCTCCCCCACTACAGAGGTTAAGCTAACCAGTCCATAATTCCCCATCTTTTGTCTACCTCTCTTTTTAAACAGTGGCATCACATTTGTTGTTTTCCAATCTGCTGGGACTGCCCCAGAGTCCAGCGAATTTTGGAAACTTACCACCAGCGCGCTTGCTATTTCTCCTGCCTTCCCTTTGAGTACCTTGGGATGTATTCCAACAAGGCCAGGAGACTGATCTATCATTAGCTTTCTCAATACTACCTCTTCCGTAATAATGACTGTTTCCAGGTCCTCACCTACCAAACAAAATAGAATCAAATCTGAATATTATGAATCAGACATACCCTTTTGAATGTGAATGCTTCTCGGTTGCAATTGGCTCCTACCTCCATGTGTCAAAGTAATTTGATCTTAAATCTAGCCAATATTAGGTTCTCTCAGACCTCTCTGTCTTATGTCATGACTGCCCTGCCTTCTTCAGCAAACATTATCAGTTTTGGCTCGCCCACTATCTCTGTCAGACTCTCTTCTTCCTGATTTGAGGAATCAGGTGGTTGGTCCATCTCCCCCTTTTGCTCAGTTGTCATCCCATTGTCAATCCAAATTGTGCAGGACATAACAAACAGTCACTATTCTGGAGATACTGGCTTACTTCTCCTTCCTCCAGAAGACCAGTTGTCAATCTTGACGCTAGCAGGTGCATAGGCAGCATTGTAACACTTTTCAGCATCAGACTGAGGAATGTACACTGGGGTCATTAGGCATGTCCTCTGAGGTTATCCCTTGTCACCCAAGGACCAATCCTGCTCATGGTGCACATTCTTGGAACCTGGGAGCTGTGTAGGATTTACTGTTGCCTGGATAGCCAAGCATACTACAGGAAGTGTTGCAAATGAGCTAAACATGGAAGAAGTGAAATTCTTTCCTGTTCAGGAACCTGGCTGGAGGACACACTGGAGCACTGTGGGATTCAAGTGGTCAGAAAATAGCCCCTTCTACCTGAGGGGACCCATCACTGGAGGCAGTTATGCTCTCTGAGTTCCGGGTGAACTGCACAGACAGCTTCCTTGAGGTGGGGATTGCTGAACTGTTGAGTGCAATAGTCAGAGCCTGATTGGGAGGTAAGCATTCCAGGCCTCAGCTGGAGTGTGAAAGGTGTTGCTTACGAAAAAGCTCAGTGCAACAGTGACCCTCAATCCCACTGGCACAGGACGTCCTCCCAAATGGCCTGCAACAGATGACACATATCAATGGCTGTGTCCCTAGAATGTGGGTACTGCCATGTCTTTGTTCTTCCCTCCTCTGGTATTCGATGGTGCTGAATATCCATTTTCCCCTCTTCAGTTCTGCTTGGTGCTTCATAGTTGGAGTGCCTTGGAGCCTTGGGTCTCTGGTGCTACTGGTGTTGTACCTTCTGCTCCTCATCTGAAGGTGCAACAAAACCAGCATAGCTGCTAGCTTTAAGCTGATCAAAGGTTTAGCGTCGAAGGATCTGTGAACAGACAGCGGGAAGGACATTCAGGACTTCCTTTTGAGAACTTGTCCTAATCATAGAATTCCTACAATGTAGAAAGAGGCCATTTAGCCATTTGGGTCTGTCCCAAATGTCCTAAGAGCATTCAACCCAGTCCCAGCCCCCCATATATCCCTGTAACCCTGCATTTAAGCATAGCCAATCCACCTAACTGGACTGTGAGAGGCAACCAGACACCCGGAGGAAACCCACGCAGACACGGGGAGGATGTGCAAACTCCACACAGACAGTCACCTGAGGGTGGAAGCAAACCCAGGTCCCTGGTGCTGTGCGCTACCATGCCATCCTCACCTTGGGTCCATTTAAACCTGCTCATATCTTGTGCAGATACACGCTCTGCAGCCATTTCATTGTGATGAAGTCCATCCTGGTTGACCCATGACTGCTCATCCATCTTCTCATTCAATCATGTGCAAAGAATTTGTATCCTTGAGTATTATAGTGCATTCTGTGCTGATAGTTCAGAGCTTACTCTGATTTTTGATGGCCAACATTATCCCTGCAACCCAATCCTGAAATCCCTGAATCTGCAAGATATATCCTTATATCCTTAAGGGTCAGACACCCAGGCTAGTGACACACCTTCACGTAGATGATTATAGCATTCTTGAGCATGATTGGTCTTTCAGTTTGAGTCCAGTGACATGGCTGGGATGAACAGTTAGAGCCTATGACCCTTCCCGCTGCTTCATTTCAGCATAAAACCTTTCACTGAGTGTTCGCACAACCTTTTTTTTGGTTTGACCTTTGCTTCTCACAGTTTTGGGTGTTTGAGTGTGCCAGAACTTGCACAAATTGATCTCAGGTCCCTCACATTTCTGCAAGGGGACACTTTATTGGCCTGACTGAAGAGAAGAATGACTTGTGTGAATTTTTCTTCTGATTCCTTCACTCTCAATCCCTTCTGTCTGATCTATCCTCACCCTGCCCGCTCCCATCACTGTAGACAGTGTGTCCTCTGTTCTGCTTCATCTTCCTCCTGTAATTGTGACTCCATTCATGATATCCCTCGCCTTTCTTGTTCTTCCCCGAGCTCTCACCCATTCATAACCCTGCCCTTACCTTGAACTGTGTCTTATTCAATTCACCTGCTCCTTCACCCTCAACAGCATCCTTTGTTCCTCCCACTGTGTACCACGTTCTCGATGTGCCCACCCTTCCTTGATCCTCCTTGTCTCTACCACAACGGCTCTCCCCTCGGCCTCCCAGTTGTCTGCCTGTGGGTGGCAGGATCCAATGATATTCCTAAAAGGCATGCCTTTTAACTCTGTCCAATGCCTTTGCACCTTCACCTGGAACTGTTCAGTTGTGATGAGCCCTGATGCCTGCCCTAGTCAGATTTCCAAGTGTCAGCCAGTGCAGTTGCCTCTCTTGGGAGAACTGGATGGGCCTCAAAGTCTGAAACCCTTCCAGTATTACTGGGGGATCAAGAATAATATCTTGCAAGACCAGTTAAGAAGGAGGTTTCTCAGGTGTTAGGAGGAGTAGAAAGCTTTCTTTTAAGCAAAGAAACGCCTCAGCTATGAAGGATCCATGCTCCTGAGGAAGCGTGCACTCACACGAGCTTCCAGGAAGAAATCTAACACACAAGGGATGCACCCTAAACTTGGTAGAGTTTGTGAACACATTTTTCTCACTTTTGCATAATGTGATAGTGCCTCATGATGGTAAATCCAGTAAGTTGGTGTGTTACTGAGTAGCCTCGTCATGCTAATGAATACAGAAGAAGTTTACGACCTTTACATTCAGAAGGGTTGATCCACTTGGACATTTACGAGTACAAAATGTTAACTTGACATTTGGAATCTAATTTTTGGCTTCCCACCACTTCCCACCTTTTTAAACACTCTGGGCAGGTCCTGAAGATACCACCCAGAGTACTTAATGCAGCATTGTACTTGAGGCAAAAACATTATCTTTCTCATTATTACAATTCAGCATCACCCAAAGAAACCTCTTTGAAAGGGCAGGTCATTTTAGGCTTAATACAAATCAAAGTACAATCAGAGGCTGTCTAAAATTTTTTGCTAAGCTAGTTGTGACAGAGAAGTTCTCTTTATTTGTTCATGGGATGTGGGTGTTGCTGGCCAGGCTAGCATTAATGTCCCTTGTTGCCCTCAAGAAGGCAGTGAGCTTCTTGAATTGTTCCAGGTATAGCAAGACTTCATGCTATCCGATATGTGGGGGGTGGAATTCCAGGATTTTGACCCAGTGACGACAAAGGAACAGCAGAAAGCTTGAATGTTCATCTGCTTCGTTTGATAGACTAAATTAACCTCCAAGGTCACAAAGCAAAGCCATAAAACCTGTGATATTTCCACATCGTCTGCTCTAAGGTTTCAACCTCTCTCTTTGGAATGATTGAGAAATTTGCCTTGAATAGTCAGTTCATATTAGAGACATTGATTGAAAGGTTTTTTTTTTCCCTCCCCATGTAGATCTATGCGTTGTGATACAAAATTGGCAATTATTTGGGTATTCAATGAACTTGCATTCGTCAAAATATTTAGCAACCTCGCTGTCCCAATACTGAGTGACGTTGCCTACTTTGAACTAGGCAAATGATGCTAAATCTGTTGGTTCTGCACAGGATCAATCAATACAGGCAGTAGAAACATCTTAGTTTAAGACTGACAAACATCAATTATTAAAATGGACTCGTGAATGAATTGCCAACACTGTGAACTTGGTATATGTTGCTTTTGAGTAAAATTATTTGGCAACTATTGATATAAAAGAAGCAAAATAATTATCTGTGCAAAAGTGGTGTATGGGATGCCCTTAATTGAGGATCCTGATATCAGGAATGAAAAGCACTTAACAGCTAAATGCATCCGATGCTAGGAAGTGACTAGTCCATAATCCTATTACCATCTGTACAGGCACTTTTATGAGAATTAAGAACATTTATCTTGTAAAATGCTGCAAAAGTACTTTAGTCAACACCATCAAATTGATTAGACTAAGGCAAGAAAGAGGCTGTGTGTGCTACCCATCTTAAATAAAACATGGACCCAATTACTCTGATTCAGTGAACACCACTTTATAACATTTCTGATTGTTATTATAGAGCAGGAAGTGGCTTGGCATCAGAAAGTCTGGTGAATAAAGCAAAATGGAGTGTCATTGATAGCACTAATAATAGTAAATGCCTCTGAGCACTCATACAGTATGAAAAGGTTCTCTCTGACATAGAAGAGACCAGTCCATGAAAGACTGGTTTTATCGCAATGCTGTTCAGTCTCAGTTTGACCAATACCAAACGGACCAGTCCATGAGAGTCACTGCCATCTTTATATGAGCCAGTAGGATGGTTAGGATTCCATTGGCTGGCAACTCAGATTTTGGGGCCAGAGCTCTTGTTTCTCATTATTGGGATTGCTCTGAACAAGATATCAACTCGCATCCAAAATATTGCAGCGCTTTGCAGCAACCATATAAAATGACCAATTCAGTCAAGTGTAATTATCGATTCATTTCCCCAAACTCTGGAAAGGGCCACGGTCAGCTGAGTGTGGAAATATCACTTGCACAAGACAAAATGGAAACAAAGTTGAACTTGGTTTTGATTATTATTCAGCTGTGAAATGGATCCAGAGCCTAGCAACGTTTATTGTCAATAGCACATCAGCAAGAAACGCACAAAGTATCCGGCACCACTTTCCGGGAGAATATTTCAGAGGGTTGACAATAACAGTCCAATCAAATGTCAAGAATGTGGATTTCTTTTGCCTAGACAAAACCAATAGGTTTCTTTTCTACACTTTAAGGTGATATTAATGTAATGAAACCAAAAGAGAAAATGCTGGAAAATCTCAGCAGGTCTGGCAGCATCTGCAAGGAGAGAAAAGAGCTGACATTTCAAGTCTAACTGACCCTTTGTCAAAGCTTTGACAAAGGGTCAGTTAGACTTGAAACATCAGCTCTTTTCTCTCCTTACAGAGCTGCCAGACCTGCTGAGATTTTCCAGCATTTTCTCTTTTGGTTTCAGATTCCAGCATCCGCAGTAATTTCCTTTTATTTCAATGCAATGAAACATGAATTTCCTTTATTGTTTCATAATTTAGCAGGCAGGTGCCACTGGGTTATCACATTTGGAAGTGTTGACATATTCTTGACTTGGCGGCTTGCTTGTTCTGCTGTGTATACCCATCGTCTATGTGGGACCTTATCACTGTCTTGATGATGTGCAGACAAGACATTTTGACACATTCTGCAGAATCTGTCATTACATGTTTAAGAGGTTATGCCGAATTGTACTTTGAAGTTCAGATGAGGAGCATTTGCACTGGATATTACATTTGAATAGATTCTGCTGATAGTCCATTCCCAAACTATGGTTTTATTCACAGTACAAAGCTGCAGGTAGGGAGACTCCTTCCTACAATTGAAGGCATGTTCAAGTGTATAAGGCTAAGAAAGAGCTGATTTTGAGAAGTGTGCATTTGAAAGTGGTCCTGTAAAAGCCAAATCAGTAGTACATGCTACTGATGTCGTAGTCTACACACTGTATATTCTTTTGGTGCATGTTTTCTAAGCTCCTACTAATGCTTCACCAAAGTGGGACAACCAGTACTAGAAAAGTACAATACAGTAAAGTGCAGACATTTTGGACACAAGGGTACTACGTCACCAAATTTTGCAACTCTATTGATGAGGGGGATCTTGGTAAATGCCTTGTACCTTTTTAATATCTATCAACTATGGAATTTGCATGTAATGTATTCCATGCAGACTATGCTTTAGTATATTTGAAGAATGTGTGAGCAGTATTGAATCTGAGATGACCCTCTAACTTATACATTTAAAAGTTTGCATCTTTGTCAGAAATCCATGTGCAATTAGCAAATGGTTCTGATGGTAATTGAAGGTTCTGGGCCTGTGTATTTCAGCTCTTGATTCGAAATTGAATTTCTACTGTGTGCTGGCCTACCCAATACAGGAGTGAGGAAACACTGCATTGTTGTAGTACCTCAGCTAATGCATTAGGCATTGAAGGTGCTATGGCAACAGTCACAGATGAGTTATTTTCATGCCATTATTCATCCCCAATCACTATCAAAAGAGACACCAAAGGAATTGATCATCCAATATGGTGTAATCTTGTGGGATGCTGCTAATGAATTGGCTCTTAGATTTTTCTCCATAACATCAGTTACTGCACTTCAAAAGGTAAATGTATTGAAAAAAGTACTTTGAAATGTTTCTGTGTGAAAGGTGCAACCTAAATTGAAAGATCAAATTATTTTGCTCTTGAAGCAAAAGCAAAAGACAGTCAGCTTCTAGGAAAGGAATTTTAGTTAATATTTCATGTCGTCCCTGCATTAAAATTTGGAGATAATAGCGTATTCTGTGAAAGCATGTTACAGGAATATACACTGTCTAGACCATTGCCATGAGTGTTGGTACAACAGATAATGTCGAGAAGGAAATGTTGTTGAGGCATAAAGGGTGAGGTAATGTTTAAAAAAATAGACAGGTTAGAAGAACAGAACTGCTACACATTATACACGTGTAATCAGCTGCTGTGTCAACACAGCAAGCAATTTCTGAAAATTGATTTTGTTATTTTCATTGGTTTAGAAATGTCAGAAAGAATAGTTTCAGAGAATATGTTTATCATAGATTGAAACATCTATCAGTTTGGGGTCACATGAAGAAGGACTTTCCTGGGTGAAACCTTAAGGTCTTTTCGTGGAGAAGCTCATAAAAAATGGACAGTGGGAAGAAATGGGTTTGACAATGCAAAGAGCATTAGCTGCCCATGCTTCCTTTAAAATGCTGGTTCAGATGCCAGGGTTGGCTGAGTCTTCATCAAAATAGACTTTCCGAGGGGTCTTGCATCTACCTGCACCTACCTGTTGCCTTCCCAGCTACCTTACCCCAGCCCCACCTCCACCTTTCTATTTATCTCTCAGCCCCCTTCTACCACACACACACACTCTCTCTCTCTCTCTCTCTGTCTCTCTCTCTCTCTCTCTCTCTCTCTCTCTCTCTCTGTCCTGATGAAGGGCTTATGCCCACACTGTCGATTCCCCTGGTCATCGGATGCTGCCTGACCTGCTGTGCTTTCCCAGTACCACACTCTCGACTCTGACTCTCCAGCATCTGCAGTCCTCACTTTCTCCTTTCCAAGGGGTCAGCAAATGATGAGAGAATAATAAAAAGGTGGACTTGGTGCAAACTGCAAGGCCAGAATAGAGGACAGCTCATATTACAGCAAGAATGTATTGCATTGAGAAGCAAGCACACAGCCATCTCACTGATAACCAGTTTCCTAGGAGAATTTTTGGAACACTTATTGCATGCAGAATTTCCTTTTAATAAATATTATAACATCTTTGGAAGAGGGAATCTGTTATAGCCAATCCATTTTAAAAAGTGTTCACCCGAAAGAAAGATTTAAGATCGTTGCTTTGCATCATTGGTTACATTGTCAACTATGAGGTGTTGATTCATATGAATGTGAGAAATATGAGCAGGAGTAGATCTTTTGACCATTTAAATCTGCTGAGTCACTCATCAAGACCATGACTTAGCTGATTATGGCCTTGGATCTGCTTTATTGCCTGCCCACCCATAATACTTGACTCCATTGGAGACTGAATTCTGTCCAACTCCACCTTACGTATGTTCAATGACCCAACCTCAATAGATGTGAAGCTGGAAAAGCATGGCAGATGAGACAGCATCTGAGGAGCAGCCAAATCCCTTCGTCATCCACCAACAATGCGAAGTCAATGATCAACCCTCTCTGGGATGGAGGGGAGGGACATTCCAAAACAAATTCCTCTTGATATCCCTCTTAATTGGAGGAGCATGGGGTTTGTTTTGAAACTATGTGCCCGAGTTCTCAGGGTCTATGCTCTCAAGGCCTCTCAGAATCTTACATGTTCAATAAGAGGGCCTCTCTTCCTCTTAGTTGCATTGCGTATAGGCCGAACTTCCTCAATCTTTTCTCTTAAGACAGCTACAGATTTATACACACAAGTTGACATATCAACAAATTATTGTTTGAAGTATTGCCTGGCAGTTTCATTATTTATTTTAATCTCTATTCAAATTTTTAGTGCTGTTGATACAATTGGCACTCTCAAGTATATGCAATGTTCAACAGTAATGCTTCTCAGTTTGCATAAATTACCTGCAGATCTTCCAAAATTCTTTGCAATGGAGCGTGCATTTTTCAAAGAACAAGACTGAGCTTTAATAACTGGATTGACAGTGTTTCTAATTCAATATATGTGGTGTTTATCTTACCATATCGAAATTAAGAAGTACAAAGATTTCTGGTGAGCCAACCAAAAAAAGACAAATGTAATCAGATGACATCCATTTACTAAATGTATATCTTCACAGGGTTCAAATGTTCTCCAGTGCCACACTGGAGCAGGGAATGTTTTTACAATTCATTTTCCATTATTACTTTGCAAATGAGCTGTTTCCACTCTTCAGCCAGTGATCGGTGTTATCACTTATGGTTTTGTACCAAATCTTGGCTGAAAGAGTTTTTGATGAGCCTGTATATATTTAAAAGTTGAAGAGTCCATCGAATCATAGAATTCCCACAGTGTGGAAACAGACCCTTTGGCCCAACAAGCCCACACTGACCCTCTGGAGAGCAACCCACCCAGACCAACACCCCCACCCTAAATTTACCCCTGACTGATGCATCTAACCTGCACATCTTTGAATTGTGGGAGGAAACCAGAGCACTCAGAGGAAACTCACACAGACGCGGGGAGAATGTGCAAACTCCACACAGATAGTCACTTGAAGCTGTCTATGCCTGACCCTTTCCTCAATGTTCTGTTAAAATTTGTGGTTTGCTTTATTGTCAGCCACATTAAGCTTATGACAGCCACAAAGAAATTTCTGTCTGACGTCCTATTTCAACTGTGGAAAAATAAAGTGCATTTCACTCATTTGCAATTATTGTCTATATACCTTGTTCTTATAAACATTTTCATTAAAGCTAACAATTTCAAGCATTAGAGTAATTTTCTACAGGTACAGATATCAAAACCATAAAAGAAAACAAAACATTTTCATAGAACTTTTCCTGTATTATTGCAACATAATGGAGCAAATTTCACTGATCAGGCTGACCCAGCAGTATTTGCAAGAGGCAATTGGAACTAGCTTAATTAACTAAGAATGGTACATCACTATCTGAGACAATTATTGACATTCTATCAATGAAAGATTCAGTTCCACAAATTTATTAACGTGAAGCTGTTTACCTGACAAAGTTGACTACAAACTGATGCTATTCCTGTAGGGCAGAAGGAGATTAAATTTATGTTAAACAAAATGAAGAATAAGCTTTTGATGTTACTGTGTCGGTTATTTCATAGATCAATAAGTACATTTTGGCAGCTAAAGAATGTAATTAACTTTGGGGACTTTCTTATTTTACTACCTTTAAGATTCAGCATTTTAATGGGAGTTGTTTTTCAAAACAATGATCAAATCTATCCTTTCAGCAGCATCATCTAAAAGCATTCATTCTCTGCATTGATGCCAGTATTTGTCACTTTCTTAAAAGAGAAAATGGGCGTTAATTCCTATAACTCATTTCAAATTGATCCAAGAATAGTGTTCTTTTAATTGAAGGCTAAAGGAGGATTTAATTATCACGAACATTTAAGCGTGTAAACAGCATTAATATAACTACGTTTTTTGCCGTGTGATATAAATGTCTTTCTCCGCTACTCTTCGAAAGCTCCAACTGCTTTGCTCCAAGGCTTCATGAATCTGTAAGTGTGTTGGTTGGCATTAGTTTAGTTGTCCAAAGTTGCTTCCACTCTTTACAACTTAATGAAATACTTTTTGTTCCGAAGTTTAAGAGGTAATCATTACATTCATGAAGCACAACGCCTACCCATCTTCCTTGCACTCAGTTTAGTACACCAACCTCTCTCAAAAAGTAACGCTGCCTTTATTTTCCAAAGGAGCACTGATAATTTCATTTGAATTTTCTTTCACAATGAGAAGTGATTGATGAGCCTGTTTTATTCAATGAATTATCCACAAACTGTGTTCCACAGGATTTCTGTTTACTGAGAGAGTTTTTTTTGAGATTGCATGTCCTAATAAGTCTCGAAATTTCCTGGTAACTCAGTATGCATTATTCCCTACCTGTGTGCTGGTGTTAAGTAGGCAGATGCATAAGCAATGGTAGTTAAATTAACATCAAGCGATGTCATTTTTTCAGAAATCTGGCACCCCCACTGCCTCATTATATACAAGTTCAACAATGACATCTTTGAATACCCCTCAATATGATCTTCATGGCTCACTGCCTTTTTTTTTATTGCTGGGTCATTATTGTGAGATATGGCCAAACATTGAATTTAAAGTGTCTCTTCAAGAACAATTTTGGAATTCCAGTTGGAGTTTGAAACTAAAGCCACTGATAGATTAGAATGCAAGGTGTACTTGCTGAGTATGAAACCAAAGTGCACTCTGACAATAAAAAGTTTATATTTTCAATGGAATGCAAGATCCAGTTCAGTAGACAGTATAAAATCAAAGTATATAGTTTAGAAGCAAGTTTATTTTTATTTTACTTATGGGACATAAGCATTCCTGCCAACGCTGGCACATCCTTAGTTGCCCTTGAGAAGTTGGTGGTGATCTGCCTTCTTGAACTGCTGCAGTCTGTTTGCTTTAGGTAGACTCACATTGCCGAGCGGCAGTGAAAGAACAACAGTATCTTTCCAAGTCAGGATGGTGAATGGCTTGCAGGAGAGCTTGTAAGTGGTGATTTTCCTATGTATTTGCTGGCCTTGTCTTCCAGATGGTAATGAGTGTGGGATGGGAAGGTACTGCCTGAGAAGCTGATGTAAATTTCTGCAGGGCATCCTGTAGATGGTTCATGCTGCTGCTACTGAACTTAGTAGTGGAAATTGTGGATGTTTGTGGATGTAATGACAAATGAATAGACTGTTTTGTTCGAGATAGTGTCAAGTTTCTTGAGTGTTGTTGAAGCTGCACATATCCAAGTGAGTAGGGAGTATTTCATCACACTCCTGACTTGTGCTTTGAAGATGGTTGATAGGCTTTGGAACTCAGGAGGTGACTGCAGGTCGAACGGCAGGTTTGCTGGTCTTTGTTCTTCTCTTATACCATCGTATTTACGTGGCTAGTCCAGTCAATTTCAGTCAAAGTCAGTGGTGATTCCCAGGATGTTGATGACAACACCATTGAAAGTCAAAGGGTGACTCTGTCTTGTTAGAAGAGAGTATTGCCTCTCATTTGTGTGGAGCAAGTGTTACATACACATAAATTGGAGAAGTAAACTTGATATCTGATTGGAAGCAAATAAATTTGTGTTGTACAAAAACAGAATTGTTGTGAAATGCAGAGAGCCATTCAAGTGGGGGGAGAGGAGAGAAGTGTTGTAATTGGGGTTGGTATAGTAAGAGGCACAGACACTGTTCTCTGTGACCGAGAGTCCTGAAGGTTGGGTTTCCTTTCTTCTGTTCGGTTTCAGGAAATCTCATTTGGGCTGCAGAGGACCTTGGAGTGAGAGGGCAAAGATCCAGTAGTCGCCAAACACGTAGGTACCAATGACATGGATAAAACTAGGGCAGAGGTTTTGCTAAGGGAGTGTGAGCAGCTAGGAACTAAATTGAAAAGTAGAACCAAAAAGGTAATAATCTCTGGATTACCACCTGAGCCATGAGCTATTTGGCATAGGGTCATGAAGATTAAGCAGGTAAATGTGTGGCTCAAAGATTGATGTGGGAGAAATGGGTTATCATTCATGGGACTTTGGCACCAGTACTGGGGAAGAAGGGACCTGTTCAGATGGGACGGTTTTCACCTGAACCATGCTGGGACCAGAGTCCCAGCAAATTGCACAACTAGGACTGTAGACATGGCTTGAAACTAAATGGTGTAGGTTGGGGTGGGGGTGGGGGTGGGGGGGGGGGCGGCGGGGTTGCAGTGCGGTGGTGTGGCTCAGTTATAGAGAAAATTAGAAGACTCCAATTAAAGGTGGAGAGAAGAGTGCAGAATTCAGGAAAGGTTAATAAAATCTCGAGCAGGGACACAAATAGGACAGGGTGTCTGCAAGGGGTTCGCAATTAAATTTCAAGCACATTGGACACACAAATTGCTATGAAAAGAGGAATGGTTAATACAGGATTGAAGGTGTTATGTCTGAATGCATGCATACTAAGGAATAAGGCAGATGACCTTGTAGAGCAGGTCAAAATTGGCAGGTATGACGTGGTGGGTATCACAGAGACGTGGCTGAAAGTGGATCAGGATTGGGAGCTGAATATTCAAGGATATGCCTCCTATCGAAAAGATAGGCAGGTGGGCAGAGGGTTTGGGGTTGCCTAATTAGTAAGAAATGAAATTAAATCAATAGTAAGAAATGAAGTAGGATCAGATGGTGTAGAATCAGTATGGGTAGGATTGAGGAACAGCAAAGGTAAAAAAAGAAAAAGTTGGAGTTATTAGATTAGATTAGATTACTTACAGTGTAGAAACAGGCCCTTCGGCCCAACAAGTCCACACCGCCCCGCCGAAGCGCAACCCACCCATACCCCTACATCTACCCCTTACCTAACACTACGGGCAATTTTAGCATGGCCAATTCACCTGACCTGCACATCTTTGGAGTGTGGGAGGAAACTGGAGCACCCGGAGGAAACCCACGCAGACACGGGAAGAATGTGCAAACTCCACACAGTCAGTTGCCTGAGGCGGGAATTGAACCCAGGTCTCTGGCGCTGTGAGGCAGCAGTGCTAACCAGGTCTCCAAACAATAGTCAGGAGATGGGGTGCAAGATACACCAGGAGATAGAAAAGATATATGGGAAAGGCAAAGTTACAGTTACCATGGGGGATTTCAGTATATAGGTGGACTAAGAAAATCGGGTTCGTAGTGGACTGCAAGAAAAGGAATTTGTGGAATGTCTACAGGATAGCTTTTCGGAATAGCTTGTGGTGGAGCCCACTAGGGAACAGGCAATACTGGATTTAGTGCAATGAGGCAGACTTGATAAGGGAGTTTCAGGTGAAGGCACCCTTAAGAGGCAGTGATCATAATATAATTGAATTTACTCTGCAATTTGAGAGGGAGAAGATTGAATCAGAGGTAACCGTATTACAGCTGAATAAAGGCAACTAAAGAAACATGAGGGAGGAGCTGGGTAGAACTGACTGGGAGAGGGGTCTAGCAGGAAAGACAGTGGAACACAATGGCAGGAGTTTCTGCGAGTAATTCAGGAGACACAGCAGAGATTTATCCCAAGGAAAAAGAAGCATGGTACAGGAAGAATGTGACAACCATGGCTGACTATGGAAGTCAGGGACAGCACAAAAGCAAAAAAGAAAACATGTAATGTTGCAAAGGGCAGTGAGAAACCAGGGGATTGGGAAGCTTACAAAGACCTAATTAGGGCAACAAAAAAAGATAAGAATGCAGAAGATTAAGTATGAGGGTAAGCTAGCCAGTAATATAAAGGAAGATTGTAAGAGTTTTTTTAGATATATAAAGGGCAAAGGAGAGGAAAGAGGCTGCTGGAGAGGTAAGAGGCTGCTGCAAGACATTGGGCTGCTGGAGAGATAGTTGTGGGGCACAAGGAAATGGCTGTGAAGCTGAATAACTACTTCATATCAGTCTTCGCAGTAGAAGACATGAGTAATATCTCAAAAATTTGAGAGTGGGGGGCAGAGCTGAGTATGGTGGCCATCACCAAGGAGAAGGTGCTAGAAAAACTGAATGGCCTGAAGGTGGATAAATAACCTGGACCAGATGGACTACACTCCAGAATTCTAAGGAAGATAGCTGAATAGATAGTGGAGGTGTTAGTGGCGATGTTTCAGGATGTTTACTCAAATTCTCCTCCTACGTCACCCCTCTCAACTCCAGAATCAACCAAGTAAACATCCTCTTTACCCCCTCCATTGCCAGTGCAACCTTTCTCAAGTAAGGTGACCTAAACTGTCGGCAGTCTTCTAGGTGTGGCCTCACCAGCACCATATACAGCTGCAACATAACCTCTCTTTTTAAAACTCTAGCAATGAAAGACAATGTTCTATTTGCCTCTTTAATTACCGGCTTCACTTACAAACCAACTTCTCTTGATTCATGCTCAAGGACAACCGGATCCCTCTGTATATCAGCATGCTACAATTTTCCCCATTTAAATAATAGTTCATTTTGCTGTTATTCCAATCAACACAGATGACCTCACATTTACCAACTTTGTACTCAATCTGCCAGACCTTTGCCCACACTTAACCTGTGCCCTTTCCACCTTTCAATATCCTCTGTATACTTTGCTCTCCCACTCATTTTAATATCATCTCCAAATGTTAACACATTGGAGTCATACAGCATAGAAACAACCTTCCAATTCATCCATGCTGACCACATTTCTTAAATAAATCTAGTCCCATTTGCCAGCATTTCTATTCACTTACCATCCAGATGTCTTTTAATTGTTGTAATTGGATCAGCCTCCACCACTTCCTCTACGGCTCATTCCATACATGTACCACCCTCTGCATCAAAAAGGTCCCTTTTAAATCTTTCCACTCTCAACTTGCACTATGCTCTCTCGTTTTGGACTCCCCTATTCTGGGGAAAAGACCTTGTCTATTTACCCTATCCATGCCTCTCATAATTTTATGAAGTTCTATAAGGTCATCTCTCAGCCTCCAATACTCCAGGGAAAATAGCCCTCGACTATTTAGCTTCTCCTTGTGGCTCAAACCCTCAAACCCCAGCAACATCCTTGTAAACCTTTGCCGAACCCTTTCAAGTTTTACAACATCCTTCCTGTAGTAAGGAGACCAGAATTGCATGCAGTATTCCAAAAATGGCCTAACCAGTGTGGTGTACAGCCGCAACATGAGCCCCCGACTCCTATGCTCAATGTACTGACCAATAAAGGCAAGTGTACCTTCTTCACTAACCTGGTTACCTGGAACTCCCTTACTTGGTCCCAAACTCTAAACCCATTTATGTAAATTGCAAAGCTAAACCTTTCCAAATGTTGTGAGTAAGGAAGAAAGGATGGAATTGTAGCCTACTGCTCGACAGGTTGAAGGTAAGGATGGTAAAATCTAGTGGGTGACCTCCTGCAACCTCCCCAGTTGCCCCTGACCTATCTAAAATTGTATGGGAGTAGGAAGGTGTTTAGCAATCAGCAGCTTAGATCTGGTACAGCCACTAAGTAGGCAAAGAAAAGGAAATATATGTCCTGGGACAGATGAGAATCTTTTATTGATCCTGAAGCTGTTCTATAAAATGGATGTCCAAGGGCAATGGATCCGTGCAGATTTGGAGTGGTGGAGTTTACGTCCTCATATCATAGAGTCATAGAGATGTACAGCACAGAAACAGGCCCTTTGGTACAACTCTTCCATACAGACCAGATATCCCAACCCAATCTAGTTTCACCTGCCAGCCCCTGGCCCATATTCCTCCAACCCCTTCCTATTCAACCCCTTCGTGGGCGGCACGGTGGCACAGTGGTTAGCACTGCTGCCTCACAGCACCAGAGACCCGGGTTCATTTCCCGACTCAGGCGACTCTCTGTGTGGAGTTTGCACATTCTCCCCGTGTCTGCGTGGGTTTCCTCTGGGTGCTCCGGCTTCCTCCCACAGTCCAAAGATGTGCAGGTCAGGTGAATTGGCCATGCTAAATTGCCCGTAGTGTTAGGTAAGGGGTAGATGTAGGGGTATGGGTGGGTTGCGCTTCGGCGGGGCGGTGTGGACTTGTTGGGCTGAAGGGCCTGTTTCCACACTGTAAGTAATCTAATCTAATCATATACTCATTCACATGCCTTTTAAATGTCTTGCGGTCTTTGGTGGTTGCAGCAACCGTCATTGTTCTTCCAGACGGCTGATGCTGAGAAACTCGTCTTTTTCCAAGAAGATAGTGGCTCATTTCCCTGGAGTTATTCTTCTACTCCCCTGTTGATATGCTTTATTTCCAGGTGCTGGTAGTCAGTTACTTGTTGAAATTCTCTTCATTGTTGTCCATGGGGGGAGCTACTCATGAAGCCAGATGACCACTTGAAGGTTAGCTTTCATTCCTTTGACAAACTGAAGTTTCTTACTTTCCCACCACTACATTGACAATAGGCTCATATGATGCCCAATAAATCCTTACCTTGTGTTTGTTGAAGGCCAGTTCCTACTTTAACAAATGCAGTTTCATGCCACACTGGAAAACTGTGGAATACTAAACTCACCTCAGTTTTAAAGGGATCCCATTTTCCAACCAATGTTGTAACCTCTTGCTCTCCTGTTCATTTTTGTTTTTAAATTCTTCCTCTGCCATGATTTCAGCAGTCTTCTCCAGAAGGGAGAAGCAGTGAAACTTTCAAATGAGACAAACCAATCCAATTTATCATCTCGACCTCAAAATGGAGCTCCAATATGATGAGTACATCCATTGTCATGTATTACTGATATTTAACTGCTTTTTTTTAACCCCTCTGGACTATTCATTCTACATAAGCCCAAAGTACTATGTTTGTTCAAATATAAAGTTAAAAAAATCACACAACACCAGGTTATTGTCCAACAGGTTTAATTCGAAGCACACTAGCTTTCGGAGCATCACTTCTTCATCAGGACAACCACCTGATGAAGATGCAGCACTCCGAAAGCTAGTGTTTCCAATTAAACCTGTCAGACTGGTATTGTGTGATTTTTAACTGTGTACACCCCAGTCTAACACCGGTATTTCCAAATCATTTGCTCAAATAGAGAACCTTTAGTCTTGTATCCATCAGTGTTTGAAAGAATGAGGGGTGATCTTGTTGAAACAAATGAGATCTTGTGGAGACTGGATAAGGTGGGTATCAGGAAGTTGCTTCCTCTTAGTAGGGTAATGAAGAGTAAAACTTAAGTAGCTTATAGATTTTTTAAAAAACTGTCTCCCTTTTAACACAGCGATAAGGAAAAGATTTTCCACTCAGCAGTAATTAACGAGTGAAATTCTCTTTTCAAGAGGGTAGAGTTAATATAATTCATTCAAAACTGAGTTACAAAGATTTTTGATAAATAAAGGAGTAAAGGATTATGGGGTGTAGACTGGAAAGTAGAGCTGAGGCCACAGCCAAATCTGCCACAATCTTATTGAATGATGGACCAAGGTGGTAAGGCCAGATGGCCCAGTCCAGTTCTCTTGTTCCTATGAGCTTGTGGTATTTGATTCTCTTTCCATCATCAGCAAGAAGTGACCTATACAAACATTCTGGCAGATCCCTGAAATACAATCAGAAGCACAAATCCCCAATATTCAGTCATATATTTTTGTGATTAGAATCATGAATTAAACATGATTTTATTTGAGAGTTTTGAGAATATCCGATCTATTCATTACTATGATATTTCACACGCCTGCATATGTGTACAAATGCTGACTATATTTATTTTATTCTGAAATAAGCTGATTATTCTCCTGATATCTATCAGTGAGGCACCGCAAATGTTGATTTTTTTTGGTGGAAGAGGTACAAATTTGTATAAAATCTTTTAACCTTGACATTCTGCCAAGTTTACAGAATGCCATTTCTCCACATATTTAAATATCATATAAAGGTCCAAGTATCTATACATGTTTTTTCTTGCTTTAAAATTAATTAAATAGCAAATATCTCTGTCCTTCCAGCAACTGTAAACACAAAATGTCTGGACACTTCTTGCACATTGCAGCTCCATCTTCTTGCCATCGACTTCAGGTTTATAATTAGTACGCTGCTGCCTCACAGTCTGTCAAGTTGCTTTCAGATTTGTTTTATTTCCACAGCATACTGCCAAGATCTTTCTGTTCACTTCAAACTTTCTAATCATCTTCCTCTGAGCACACCAGTGCTATGTTTTCACTGCCTTCATGTATTGAATTAAAATTCATCCTCAATTTGAAGAGCATTCAAAGCAAAAGGGACTGCTTTTGTTTGTATCTCAAGTTTTACCTTCACTATTAATACATTACATGGAACTTAGAAAATGAACCATGTGTACACCACACCCAAATATGTAACATAAATTGAACAAGTGTGAAGTTGTGCCCAAAAATGATTACTGTGTTGTTAACTAGACCACTCTTGTGAAACACAGCTGCACAATATTCAACCATGTATTAAATTTGACCATAAAGGAATTAAACACCTGATGATTAGAGGCAAGTTTGAAATTTCTCCCACTCTTGCTCAATGAAACAAATCAAAGTACGCACTATATCACATCACAGTTTTTTTTCTCTATTGACAGTTTATTTAACTCGATATGCATTGAGAGTGTAGGAGTGTTGACAGCATGAATAGTGAACCTTGTTTAACAAGCTCACATTTCCAGTTTGCCCTGGATACAGGGAATAACCGGTTATAGAAGTCTGAATAAAAGGCTACGGAGGCACGTTGATGTCTGTTATGATCGATGTTTCTATTGTCAGAAGCTGCCTGAAATGACTATTACTTGTTCACAAGTTGACTTCTTACTTTTCTGTGTGAAAAAAAATATGATGCCAAAACGAAATGGGTAAGAGAGTGACTGGTGAATAGTTTGTTTGTTCATTTCAAACCCATGAAGTGTATCAGTGATAGCAAGGAAGGAAGAGTGAAAACCAGTGAGTTGACCGATTGGTGAGTATTTACTGTAAGGGTCTGTGTGATGTTAGCTACATTAATGCACTACTTTTAGGAAAGGCATGTAATTTGCTGTATCATGGAAAAGTATACAGAATTCTTAATTATCTATCTTCTGGGCATAGGCAATAGAGCCAATTGGTGAGCAAAAATGATGTTCCAGTTTCAAGTTGTTATAGTTGACAGTAGATCAGCTGAAAGTAAGCTTAAGGCATGACAGAGCAGCTAAGCTGCATGGAATGCCCATCCTGTGGCATGTTGGGAGTTATGGCATGCTTCACATGGCCTCAATAAGCATTTGTCCAGCTTCTTACACTCAATTTCCAATTTTCAGAACTTCAGCAAAGGCTGAGGTCACATGGTGCATCTGTGAAGCTGAAATGTATTTGCATTGCAAATTTAAGGAGGTTGTCAAACCATATGTTAGAGGTATGCAGGCCCCTGGATGACCACCAGGCAGGTTGAGCAGGCTGCTGAGAGTCCATTTTGCTCAATGCTCAGTTTTCTATGTTTGAAAGTGATGATCGTAAGAGTCCCTCAGAGCAATGTTGTTAAGACCCAAGCTCATGGCACCAGACATGGCAGAGCTACACAGGTGAAGTGAGATGGAGGAGAGAGATGGAAGGGCAAATAGTGATAGATGACTCACGACCTCAGGGCTATATAAGTGGCTATATAAGTGACATCAGGATGGTATGGTGCCTCCCTGGTGCCTGGGTTTCAGATGTCACTGTGCGGCTGCACAGTGGAAGAGGGTGAGCAGCCAAAGATTGCTGTCCACATTGACACCAATGAATGTGAAATAAAGAACTGGAAGTCAAGTTTAGGAAGTGAGGAAAGCGATTGAAAAGCAGGACCTTTAAGGAGCTAATCTCAGGATTACTCCCAGTAATACTTACAATGGAGTATAGGAATAGAAGGAATTTCTAAAGGGAAATGGCAAAGAAGGTAAATAATTACTTTGGACAAGATTTTCTGTTTTGTAGTTCAAGTATGGTAGAGGGCATTTTCGATGGTGTCACATCTGCCATGGCTTGTGGTGGGTTTTCTGAAGCAATCATCCAAGTCCTATGGGGACATTTTGTATTCATTCATGAGATGTGGGTATCAACAGTGAGGCGAGCATTTATTGCCCATTCCTCATGCCCAAAGGCCAATTAACTGTGGGAATGGAATCACTCATAAACCAGGTCAAGTAAGTACAGCAGATTCCCATTCCTGAAAAACATTTGTGTTTTTACAGCAATTGACAATGGTTACATGGTCACCATTTGGCCACATTATTAAGTCCAGATTGCTACTGAATTCATATTCCACTATCTTTCATCACAGGATTTGAAGCTATGTACCCAGATCATTAGCTCAGGCCTCTGGATTCCCCACTGAAATGTTGAGCCACAAGTGAATAACATAGGCGTCCCCGAGTCAAAGATTCTGGCACTACACTTCAAGGTCTCTTATGCACCCTATCACTCACTGCAAATCAAGATCTTTACCAGAATGGTTTTCACTTCAACCCACCACCTCGAAATACCTCCAAGGTCTCAATAGATGGCTCCCCAGTTTGTTGCTGCCTCATCAAAGTCCCTGCTACAGGCGCTCTGGATAAGAAAGGATGTACACTTCCCTTCTGAAAAGGCAAAAGAATCCTTCCCCTCAGACCCAGGCAGCTCTCAGCATCTTTACTATCCTTGAGACATGTGTAATCCAATTATTTAAGAACTATGAGGGGAGAAAACAGAAACTACAGACCTGTTTGTTACAGAGAAAATACTAGAATCTTATAATAAAGGATGTGATAGTTTGACACGTAAAAATAATGATCTGTTTGGGAAGTCTCATAACAGGTCTATGAAAGGGAAATCATGTTTGACAAACCTGTTAGAGTTTTCAGAGGATGTTATTTACTGAGCAGATAAGAAGGAACCAGTAAGTGTGGTGCTTTTGGCGTTTTAGGAGGTTAGTAAATAAAATTGGAGCATTTACAATGCAGGGTAAGAGACAGGCATGAATTGAGAATTGATTAATAGAGAGTAGGAATAAACAGCTTATTCTGATGTTGACTGACTGTCACTACTGGAGGTACTGCAAGAATCAGTCCTTGGGTCCCAGTTCTTCACAATCTGTGTCAATGATTTGGATGTGGGAACCAATTATAATGTTGCTAAGCTTGCTGATGATACAAAAATTGGAATGTATGTTGTGATGAGAATGAAAGTGACTTCAAGGAATTTTGGATAGGCTGGGTGAGCCAAGAAGAACATGACAGATGAAATATCCTATGGATAAATGTGAGGTTATCCACTTTGGTCGTTGGAGCTGAAATGCAGAGTATTTCTTAAATGGTAAGAGATTGGAAACAGTTTATCTGCAAAAGGGCAAAGGTGTTCTTGCTCATAAGTCACTGAAAAATGACATGAAGGTGTAGCAAGCAATTAGGAAGGCACGTGGTACACTGGCCTTTATAGTTAGAGATTTGAATGCAGGAATAAAGATGGCTTGCATCAAATACACAGAACCTTGATAGCTGGACTACTTTTGTGTTATTTTGATCACTTAAGGAAGGATATACTTTCCAGAGAGGGTTTGCACTGGAGGTTCGTGAGCCTAATTCTCAGTAGGGCAGAGTTGTCTCTTGTGGAGACGTAGACGAGACCAGGCTTGTATTCTTTGGATTTTGAAAGAATAAGAGGTAACTTCATTGATTAAACCAAAATTCATAAAGAACTAGCAAGAGTGGATGCAGAAAGAATGTTTCCCTGGCTGGGAGTGGGGTCTAGAGTGAAGAGCTTCAGTCTGAGAATGAAAAGAGACAAGCAAGAGGCTGGAAGAACACAGCAAACCGGGCAGCATCAGGAGGTGGAGAAGTCAATGTTTTAGGTGTAACCCCCCGTGCTTCAGGACTGGAGGGCTGAAGAGGTCACAGCGCTGTGGCAATGAGACAGGGACTCATTACGTACACGCCAGAGGGAGGCAGAGAACTTCTTTAAAGTAGGCATACTTTGAAGAGACTTCACAGTGGTATAAACTTGGTTAGAGACAAAAAAAACGCAACTGCAAATGCTGGAATCCAAGGTAGACAAGGAGGAGGCTGGAAGAACACAGCGAGCCAGGCAGCATCAGGAGTTGGAGAAGTCAACCCTTCTTCAGGATTATGAAAAGAAGCCATTTTGGACTGAAATGAAGAGGAATTTCTTACCTCTCAATGAAGTGAATATTTGGAATTCTCTACCCTACAGAGTGACGTAAATACAATAATTGAGTTAATTCTTGCCCAAAATTGAAAGCTTTCAAGGTACTAATGGCATCATGAGATATGGTGCTGGCTCTGTAAGATGGCACTGGGACAGATGATCAGGCATGATCTAGAATGGTGGAGGAGGCTTGAGGGACTGAATGGCATACACCTGCTTCTGTTTCCAATACTTCTAACATTTTTAAATCACACTTGAGCAACCCTTTTTAACAAATCTCCAAGTTAGAGTCATCAGATAGCATGTTACAACAAAAATCATTCAATCTAAAACCAACATCTGCACACCTTTGAGAAAAGGTCACTGAATCATGGTGAATACAATCATGAGCGGGCTTTCAGACTTAATTCTCACTGTCCACCTCAATCAACTTGAGAGAACTGCAATCAAGTGTAGCATTCTGACAGTAAAGGCCAATTGACTCAACACAAAGCTGGAACCAGTCTTCCAACATTCTTGGGCAATATATTTTAGTGATGCAATACTCAGTCTGTTTAGCCCAGCACAATCTTTTCATTGTATTCAGGCTAACTGGATCTCAGTTTGTGTTCCATTGTTTATTGTCAGTTTGGGTGCAAATCAATTAGATACCACATTAAAAATATTTCAGTAGCCACATTGCAATCATGAAAGTGATTAAATTTTACTGATAAGCCAATGAATGTATCTCACTAGGATTAATGATTGCCCATATAGGTACATAGGTCAGGAATTTTATCATCTGGCTTTACATCATAACTGTGCCTTCATTTGTGTGGCAAGCTCCCTGTTTTATGAGTGTTGCTAATAGCTTCTGGGAGCTTGAGACAGAACACAATGTCAGTGCAAACTATTAACAAATATCACCCAAAAATTAGATCCATAAACATGTTAGGGCTGGGTTTCAATCGTACTTTCTTACATTAAGTCTCAGTGTCATGTAATCAAACATCTTATGGTGAAGCTCCTCAGGCACTTACCCATTAGCTATTGTTCCAATGTGGTACATTTAACCCTTTACACTCTATTTGTATACACTTAGTTTCCACAAATACTGGCTTGTCCAAGGATATGATCTCTGGACTATTTGCTTTGCTTTCTTAGTCGGTTGAACAATCTTTATATTTGAATCATGACAGTGATTGACTATAAGATATATGATCATTAGTATTATCGTCAAAAGATTTGTTTCTTTGTTTATGTGGCAATTCAAAGTATCAAGTTCAGATCACAGAGTTTGAAGCAAGAATGAGAGTCATAGCTTATTTGTGGCATATTGCTTTAGTCCGACTTTTTCATCCAAACATGACAGACACTTACAAATGGCAGATTGGAATAGAATTAAGGATTCATCCTGTCTGCTTTGCTCAACTTCAGTTTTGGTGGTAGTTTTATCTGTTAAAACTAATGGGCTGGGCAGATTTAATTTATTATTTCCAAAATAAAATTGTAGTCAGTTGAAAGAAACACTAACGAACTGACTTACAGTTCAAGTAACAAACAGGTAGCAATAAGTTGGGTTTAACGAAAAAAAAGGTTCAAGTCTGAAATATGGAACAGCTCCTGGAGTTAATGATTTAATCTTTCATACTTTGACAAAAATTTAAATGCACCCAGCTAAAAATAATCATTTTGTAGTCTATTTAAAAGACAAGCACAGCTGTTAAATTTCCAAATGCCTGCTGATTATAAATGAGAGGACCTTGGAGGGTTTGAATAATATACAAAGTATTAAGACAAATTGCAGTTTTTCTTTCTTACGATATGAATGTAGTTTATCACTGAAGTCTGTGCATATTGTAGCAGTAGCCATTCATTGTTCTGTTAATGAATCACTTTCCAGAAAACATACATTGTAACAGCTGACATGAATATAACTATGTATATTGTTGGGCCAGCTATAACATTTCTCTGAATCTGTTTTCATTGATTTGTTGAGGTTACATTTTCAATCACCAAAAGAACACGTCTTATTCTTCAACATTGCTTGATTGAACTTTCAGCCTGCTCTTTCCAACTGACACACTAAAGGCCATGTAGATACTGTACCAGGAATTTCTTGCTTTTGTCCACTTGTAGAAAAGCCACAGAAGCTTATTTTTGTGCCAAACAGCATAAAAGGAAAGAAAGAAATGACATAGAAAAAGTTATCAATATAGAAACAGATCAGAATGAACTGGTGTGTGTGTGTGTGTGTGCACGCGCGCGCGCGCTCACCTTTTGCACTTCCTGCCTGTCACAGCAGATCAGAAAGTTTGCAAGTTGATAACCAGTTTGTTTGGTTGAATTATGTTGTACCATTAATGGCCATTAAGTCTTGTGATGGGACTTCATCTAGGCTAAGGGGAGAAATCTTACCAGTACATTGCAAGACCTCATTCGAAGGCTACAGTTGAATGAAGTCTGTTAATTTATAAGTTTATGATACTCTTACAGATATGTTATTTAACTTTGTATCATGTAAATATTTTCATGTTCTCTCTGAGTGTAGGTACAGCTGGCAATTCTGCAGTTTCCGATCAATCATGAACTGTCCTTAAGCTAATGGGAGGTTTCCATTGTTGAATGATTGCAGTCAGCGCATGATACTTCCCCAATGATGTTACATCAGGAGTTCAACTTTGTTTGCCAGTGAGGATGGAAGATCAGTGGTATAGTTTCCAGTCTCAGTGTTCCGCTTTTGTATCTTCAAAGCCAAGTGGACAGACTGGGTGTGGTCACAGTGGTTAGCACTGCTGTCTCACAGCGCCAGAGACCCGGGTTCAATTCCCGCCTCAGGCGACTGACTGTGTGGAGTTTGCACATTCTCCCCGTGTCTGCGTGGGTTTCCTCCGGGTGCTCCGGTTTCCTCCCACAGTCCAAAGATGTGCAGGTCAGGTGAATTGGCCATGCTAAATTGCCCGTAGTGTTAGGTAGGGGTAGATCTAGATGTTGATGTAGATGTAGGGGTATGGGTGGGTTACGCTTCGGCGGGGCAGTGTGGACTTGTTGGGCCGAAGGGCCTGTTTCCACACTGTAAGTAATCTAATCTAATCTAATCTAATATATTTTTATTTATGGTTTGTTTAAAGATTTGTAGCTCGTGTGCCAGTTGTCGTGGTTGTGGGTATGTTCGCCAAACTGGGAAGTTGATTTGCAGACATTTGTTCCCCTGTCTAAGTGATATGTTCAGTGCTTCGGAGCCTCCAATGAAGCACTGCTGTACTGTGTCTTCTGGAATTTATTTGGCTCAGTTTCTGCTCTTTCCGGTTGCTGGTTCCAGTTGTTCATTATAGTGGCCGGTATGTTGGGTCTAAGTCTATGTGCTTGTTGATGGAGTCCCTGGATAAATGCCATGCTTATAGAAATTCTCTGGCTGTCCTATGTTTAGCTTGTCCTATGATCGTGTGCTTGATGACTAATAGACCTGTGCTTGATGACACACTTCAACAATCAAATATAGGAACAGATCAATGGAACACCTATGGGCTCACTCACCTCTGGGTTCATAGCAGAAGTATGAATTAGAATTAGAATTAGAATTCCTACAGTGTGGAAACAGGCCCTTCACCCCAACAAAGTCCACACCAACCCTCCAAAGAATAACCCACCCAGACCCATTCCCCTATCCTATATTTTCCCAATGCACCTTAGCTTACACATCACTGAACACTGTGGGCAATTTAGCATGGCCAATTAACCTAACCTGCACATCTTTGGATTGTGGGAGGAAACTGGAGCACTGGAGGAAACCCACGCAGACACGGGGCGAAAATGCAAACTCCACACTGATAGTCGCTTGAGGCTGGAATCAAACCTGGGTCCTGGCGCTGTGAGGCAACTGTGCTGACCACTGAGCCACCGTGCCGTCCAATTCAGTGTGATGTTGTAAGAGTATAGTAGACGACACTTTTGTTATCATTAAGAGAACAGAAATCGAGAACTCACACCAGATTTTCAACACCATGTTCACAGGGATCAGATTTACGAGAGAGGAGGAAACCAACAACCAACTCCCATGCCTGGATGTGATGGTAGAAAGAACACAGAACAGTGGCTGCACCACAAAAGTGTACAGGAAAACTGCACACACTGACCAGGGCCTGAATTACAAAGCAACCATCCAAACAAGCACAAGAGAAGCTGCATTATGTCCCTGTTCGAAAGCGTTATAACACATTACAGCACTCCTGACATATGAAGGGAAGAAAAAGAACACCTCTACAGAGCCTTCACCAAGAACAGATACTCTGCAACTTCATCCACAGTTGCCTAGCCGACAAACAGCATGACGAGGACATGCCATGACTTAACTCAGTAGCCACGATACCTTACATAGAAAGGAACTGATAGTCACACTTCTTCGACTGCTTGGGTTCATGTCAGCCCATAAACTGGCATCCAACCTCAGACAGCAACTCACCAGGACAAAAGACCCTATACTCATCATGTGCAAGACTAACATAATTTACAGGATTCCATGCAAAGCCTGCACAAAACACTATATAGGGCAAACAGGCAGACAACTGGCAATCTACATCCACGAACACCAACTAGCCACTAAATACCATGACCAGCTATCCCTAGTACCCAATCATATAGATGACAAGGACCACAAATTCGACTGGGACAACAAAACAATCATAGGACAAGCTAAACATTGGATGGCCAGAGAATTTCTAGAAGCATGCCACTTAGCCACGGACTCCATCAACAAACACTCAGACTGAGACCCAATGTTGTTGTGGTTCTGTTCACTGAGCTGGGAATTTGTGTTGCAGACATTTCGTCCCCTGTCTTGGTGATATCCTCAGTGCTTGGGAGCCTCCTGTGAAGCGCTTCTGTAATGTTTCCTCCGGCATTTATAGTGGTTTGTACCTGCCACTTCCGGTTGTCAGTTCCAGCTGTCCGCTGCAGTGGCTGGTATATTGGGTCCAGGTCGATGTGTTTGTTGATAGAATCTGTGGATGAGTGCCATACCTCTAGGAATTCCCTGGCTGTTCTCTGTTTAGCTTGTTCTATAATAGTAGTGTTGGCCCAGTCAAACTCATGTTGCCTGTCATCTGCGTGTGTGGCTACTAAGGATAGCTGGTCGTGTCGTTTCGTGGCTAGTTGGTGTTCATGGATACGGATCGTTAGCTGTCTTCCTGTTTGTCCTATGTAATGTTTTGTGCAGTCTTTGCATGGGACTTTGTACACTACGTTAGTTTTGCTCATGCTGGGTATTGGGTCCTTTGTCCTGGTGAGTTGTTGTCTGAGAGTGGCTGTTGGTTTGTGTGCTGTCATGAGTCCTAGTGGTCGTAGTAGTCTGGCTGTCAGTTCAGAAATGTTCTTGATGTATAGTAACGTGGCTAGTCATTTGGGTTGTAGCATGTCCTCATTCCGTTGTCTTTCCCTTAGGCATCTGTTGATGAAATTGCGGGGGTATCCGATTTTGGCGAATACATTGTAGAGGTGTTCTTCTTCCTCTTTTTGCAGTTCTGGTGTACTGCAGTGAGTTGTGGCCCTTTGGAACAGGGTCTTGATGCAACTTCTTTTGTGTGTGTTGGGGTGATTGCTTTCGTAGTTCAGGACTTGGTCTGTGTGAGTGGCTTTCCTGTATACCTTTGTGGTGAATTCTCCGTTCGGTGTTCTCTGTACCATCACGTCTAGGAATGGGAGTTGGTTGTCCTTTTCTTCCTCTCTAGTGAATCGGATTCCTGTGAGTGTGGCGTTGATGATCCAGTGTGTGTTCTCTATTACTGTATTTTTAATGATTACAAAGATGTCATCCATATATCTGACCCAGAGTTCTGGTTGAATTTGCGGTAAGACTGTTTGTTCTAACCTTGCATTACCGCTTCTGCTATGAGTCCAGAGATGGGTGAGCCCATGGGTGTGCCATTGATTTGTTCATATATTTGGTTGTTGAATGTGAAGTGTGTTGTGAGGCACAGGTCCAGTAGTTTGAGTGTGCTGTCTTTGTTGATAGGTTCAACGTCCTGTTGTCTGTTCTGTATGTCCAGCAGGTTCGCTATTGTTTCTCTGGCTAGGGTTTTGTCGATAAAGGTGAACAGTGCCATTACATCGAATGAGACCATAGTTTCTTCCTTGTCTATGTGTATATTTCTGATGATGTCCAAGAATGCCTGTGTTGATTGTATAGAGTGTCGGGATCCGCTGATCAGGTGTTTCAGTTTCTGCTGTAGTTTTTTAGCCAGTTTGTGTGATGGTGTCCCTGGTAGTGATACTATGGGTCTGAGTGGGATGTCTGGTTTGTGCACTTTAGGTAGTCCATAGAATCTGGGGGTGTTGTTGCTTTCAGGATTCATTCTTTGTAGGTCAAACCTGGTTATCTGTCCGTTTTTTTGTAGGTTCCTCAATGTGTTGTCTATCCTATTGGTGAGCTGTGGGGTAGGGTCAAACTCCCTCTTTTGGTAGGTGTTGGTATCTGCAAGTAGTTGTTGCGCTTTTTGGATGTAGTCTGCTTTGTCCATGAGTGTGCCATCGATTTGTTCATATATTTGGTTGTTGAATGTGAAGTGTGTTGTGAGGCACAGGACCAGTAGTTTGAGTATGCCGTCTTTGTTGATAGGTTCCCGTCTTGTTGTCTGTTCTGTGTGTCCAGCAGGTTGGCTATTGTTTCTCTGGCTAGGGTTTTGTCGATAGAGGTGAACAGAGGTGAGACCCAATGTTTCGGCCACTATGATGAATAACTGGAACCGGCAACCGGAAGCAGCAGAAGCAGAGCCAAATAAATTCCAGAAGACACAGCACAGCAGCGCTTCACAGGAGGCTTTAAAGCACTGAACGTGTCACCGAGACAGGAGACGAATTGTCTGCAAATCAACTGACCAGCTTGGTGAAAATAACCACAACCTTGACATGTTTCTGTTTCTCATGAGCTGTCTGTGTGAAGACTCCGCTAGGGAAGTTCCTGATTTCGAACAAAGAGATAGAAGCAGAGTTGTAGGGAATGCAGCTGGGGCAAAATGCAATGAGTAGGTGACAGGTTGTTTGATGAGTTTTAAAAACCCAAACCGAAGGACATATAAATGTGAGGTATTGCATTTTGCTACAACAAACAAGAGTAGGGCTTATACAATTAATGGTAGGGCGTTAGGTAGTTTTACTTAGATTACTTACAGTGTGGAAACAGGCCCTTCAGCCCAACAAGTCAACACCGACCTACCGAAGCGCAACCCAACCAGACCCATTCCCCTACACCTAACACTACGGGCAATTTAGCGTGGCCAATTCTTCTAACCTGTACATTTTTGGATTGTGGGAGGAAACTGGAGCACCCAGAGGAAACCCATGCAGACAATGTGCAAACTCCACACAGAGTCTCCTGAGGCGGGAATTGAACCCGGGTCTCTGGCGCTGTGAGGCAGTCGTGCTAACCACTGTGCCACCGTGCCGCCCGTGTTGCAGAACACAGGGACCTGGGGTTGCAGGTACATAATTCTTTGAAGTTTGCATCACATATGGGTAGTTAAAAAGGCATTTGGCACACTTGCCCTCATTATCCCATCCTTTGAGTATAGGAGTTGGGAAATCCTTTGAGTATAGGAGTTGAGAAAGATTTAAATAAAACATGAGGGGCAAATATTTTGCACAGAGAGTGGCTCACATATGGAAGGAGCTTCCAGAGGAAGTGATGGATATCAGTACAATTACAATATTTAAAAGACATTTGGCTAAGTACATGAATGGAAAATGGGATAAGGGCCAGAAACAGAAAGGTGGGATGAGTTTAGTTTGGGATTATGTTTGGCATGGATTGGTTGGACCAAAGGGTCTGTTTCCGTGCCTTGTGACTGTTAGAGTCTATGACACCAGTACCTTGCAGCTCCGTTACTGCTTACATCTCCTCGGGTTGCCCATTCCATTTACAGGCTGAGCTGAGCATGTTTGGAGAGTCCTATTTCAACTTTTAGTCTGTGTTAATTTTGTTGACTTTTTTTAAAATTAATACTTCTCAGAACTCTCCTTTCCTCAGCAGCAAGCAACTGTTCTTTATCTTCCTTACTCATGTTTCAAACATTTCTGATCATAATATTTCATCACAGTAAAAATATGAACAAAGAATGGATCTTAAAATAAGTTCAACCCCGTCCACTCTACAATAAATTTACTTTGACGGAAACATCAATTAAACTATATTGGTTTTGTCTCATTCCAAAAATTGTGTAAATACCACAATGTCTAGTAGTATGGCTAAGGTTTAATTACCTCTTCCCTTGACATCATTGCTGTGGTATGAAGTGAAATGTACTCATATTTCCTTGAAATAAGCGTTATGAAATTCATGTTTAAGCATACTTTAGCATAGTAAACTTGAAAAGAAACTAACATTTCTATTTGTTTTACTAAATGAGCAAGGCAATTGAACAGATAAAAGTTTCAAAGTCAAAAGTTAGATTGAAGAAGACAAATCTATATTTTCAGAATATAAAACCTTACCCTGAAATGAGTTTTCCTTCGAATCGTTCCAAATAAGAATCATTTAATATCATTGAATCAACTGATGCACTTTGGTTAGGCTGAATGATAGCTTTGCATTCTAGGAACTAACAAGAGTGAATATTGGCTGGTAATTCGACCTGATTAATTACACAAGGTTTTTCACTTGTCCATTAATTTTCTCAAGTCAGGGAGTCTACTAGTTCTGTGTTCATGTGCTAGTGTGGCATTTAAACATCAGGATGTGAACTGCTTGAAGAACTAAGTGCACAACTCTTGACAGATTGTTGCATGGCTACATAGGTGTGCACCTTCGAGGAATAATGGCCTCTGAATGCCCTTGCACTAACTTCCAAAACTCCCTCATATTCTTTCATATCTCCCCATTCTAAATCCATTTGAGAAAATTGCACCTCTTAAATGCTCATGAAAAAATTTATTAAACACTGCAGCAGAATTGTACTCCAAGACCTCTAACCTCAGGCATGGCACATTCCCCACTCTACCATTGCCAGCAAGCCAGAGGATCTCCAGCATCTACAGTCCTCACTTTCTCCAAGCAGGGGATTAACCCTGATTCACTGGAAAGTGTAGAAGGGCATGCTCAGAGCTGTACTAGGCATGCCTGAAAATTAAGTGTCAACTTTCTAAAGCTACAAGCAAGACTACTTTCATGCCAAACAGCATTGGCACCCATGGAGTGAAGTGATTCTGAATCTACAATCCTGCCACATCCAGTCATGAACAGCAGTGGGCAAATACTTAACACACGAGAGGAGGAGGCTCTAAAAACTTTCCCACCCTCAATAAAGGAGATCCCAGTGCCCCAATGCAAAAGAGAAGACTGAAGCATTCACAACAAATTTTAGCCAAATGGATGATCCATCTTGGACTCCTCCAAAGATTTTCAGCATCATGAATGCTAGTCGTCAACAAATTCAATTTACTCTGCATGAAATCAAGAAATAGTTGGAGGTACTGGACATTGCCAAGGCTATCAGCCTTGACAACGTTCCAGCACTAGTACTGGAATCAATGGGAATCAGGAGGCAAACTCTCTGCTGATTGGAACCAAACCTAACACAAGGAAGATGGTTCTGGTGATTGGATATCAGTCATCTCAGCTCCAGGACATCTCTGCAGAAGTTTCACAGCTTAGGTATATTTCATCAACCTGATTAGATATGTTATGACACATATATGGATCAGATAAATCTTCAATCTGGACTTTCAAACTAGAGATAGGGACACTACCACAGTGCCCCAAGAGCTGTGGTTTCTCAGCTTGTGTCCTTGGCCCAACCATCTTCAGCTGCTTGATCAATGACCTTCTCCCATTGTAAAGTCACAATGTGGATGTTTGCTGATGATGCACAATGTTCAGCACCATTTGTGACTCTTCAGATAATGAAGCAGTTCACGTCCAAATGCAGAAAGATGTGAACATTATCCAAACTTCAACTGAAAGTGGCAAAAAACATTTGCTCCAACATAAAAGAATCTAACCAATGTCCCTTGCAATTCAATGGTGTTATCATTACTGAATATTCCACTATGAACAACTTGAGAGTTACCACTGATGATAAATTGAACTGGATTCTCCATACAAATACTGTGACTACAAGAGCAAGTCAAAATTAGAAATCTTGCATTGAATAACCCCCTACCTAACTGCCCAAAACCTGTCCACCATCTACTCAATACAAGTCAGCAATGTGATGGAATACTCCTCACTTCGCTGGCTTATGCAGCTTCAGCAACAATCCAAAAGCTTGACAGCATCCAGGACAAAGCAGTCTGCATTTTTAGCAGCACACCTAGACATATTCATTCACTCCGCTACTAATGTTCAGTTACAGCAGTGTCTATCATCTACAAGATGCACTGTAGAAATTCACCAAAGACCTTTAGACAACACCTTCCAAACCCACAGAAATTTCCATCTAGAAGGACATGGGAATACCACGATCTGCAAGTTCCCATCCAAGCCACTAACCCATCTTGATTTGGAAACGTATTGCCATTCCCTCAGTATTGATGGGTTAAAATCCTCGAATTCTCTCCCTAACAGCATTGTAGGGTCTGCCTACAGCTCGTGGACTCAGTGATTCAAGGAGGCAGCTCACCAACACCTTTGTCCAGGGAAACTAGGGACAGGAAGTAAATGGCTGGTAGTTTTCCTCTTTCAGGTTGGTGATGTGCCTGGGGTTTATCCTATTCTCATCTTGTTCCATTAGAATTGCATCGCATCGACGTGAACATGTGATGTTGTTTCAGCCAGGACTGTTTCTGTGGCACGACACATTGCAGTATAGAATATTAAAGTTTCCCACAGCTAATGTACCCAGTCCTCTAAACCATATTGTTACAGACTTGTGGAGAAACTTGATGTCAACTTTTTACCTCCTTCCTTCAAAAGGGAGATAGATACCCCACCGAGGAAATTCTCGACCACTTGAATCATCAAAAGGTATTTTCAGTGGGACCCTGTGGAGGTGCGTCTCATTGCGGTTATGGAACAGCCAAAATTCCCACAGGTAAGGTCCCTATTCCTTGAGAAAGTCTAAGTTACTCGCATGGTTTCAATTGTCACATTGACTGTAACCTACCCACATCTCTGAAGTTATCAATTTCAGGAAATTCTCAATTGAGCAGGCTTTCTTTTAAAAAAAGCTGAACTCAATATCCTTTGGAATGAGTTTTAGATCACCGATTATCACAATTCCTGCACAGATCAAAATGGCAGCCAGCAGAAATCAGATGGGAAATTTGCATTAATAGTCCAACTACCTTCATTTTTTTGCTGCTGAGTCAGCACTGAGTTGGCAAAATGCAGCCCAAAAGTTGGTCTTGATGCATCCTGAGAAAAGTTATCCTCAGATTGGACTTGGCTTCTTGAAGCTTGAACATTAGGAAAGAAAACTGGGAGAACGGAGACGAATAAAGGATCCCCACAGCTTTTTATTCTGAATGTTGGCTTTGTGTTTGACCTTGAATATCTGATCACATTGATTGCTCCAAGGTGGGTGACACATTTTGTACTTTAATTCAGAATCCATTTCAATAGATAATAAAGGGATTGGAATGTTTATAAATATTTCAAAAGAGATAATATATTAGTAACTTTGCAGGGGTTGCAGCTACATCTGTGTATAACTTAGAAATGCTATATTTGCTTTCCTCTCCTTGCTGACACAAGTGAAAGGCAGTACTGAATAGCTTAATTGTGTCAACTCCAAAGCTTTTATTGATGAATAACTCATAGAATTGAGGAGTTCACTGCCTTTAGATTTCAATATTACAGAAATGAAAAATGTATGCAATATAAATGCCATCGGTCAAGACATCTGTCATACCTAAATCGAATTAGCTTTCATCAATCTCTCCCATGTAACTGAACTTGAACTGAACTTGTCTCACTTGAAAATAATTCCTCACCTAAACAAAGCCTTTTTGAGGAATCAGGAGCAAATATAAGTCGTACCATATCACCAAGGAGAAGTAGGAACAAATTGGTCCCATTCATCCATTTAAAGCCAATGAAGGGTTTCTACCATCAAGCACAACAGTTTAAATAATGTCATCAGATTTCTTCTGAGCCATAAAATACCTCTTGTCAAGAAGGTTTAATGCCTTGTCACCGAGAGTGATGTGCTGGTAGCTCTCTCAGTGCCTACGTTGGTGAAGATTTCAGGATTCAGTTTCTCAACATATGATGGCCTTTGCATTGGCCAAGGTGAAAAGCCATAAATCAAACCTTCGAATCTGTGTGACACTCAACAGCCTTTTCATGTTTGACTTTTGAAAGAGTGTAGTTCCAAAGGTTTTCTGTCATGACTCAGCTTTCAGGGCTGGTGTTGTCCAATAGAGTGTTCCTCATCATGGTATATTGTGATTACACGTCTTGATCATCAGACAACCTTTTATCGTAATTGTTCAATGCTAATATATATATAACATTGAATACATTTTGGGGCATGTGTCTCAATTCTGGGCTTTCATACTACTTATGTACTTACAAAATTGAATGCCGTAAGGAACATAGGAACAGGAGTAGGCCATTCAGCCCCTCCTGCCTGCTCTCTCATTGAATAAGATCATGACCAATCTGTGGCCTAACTCCACCTGCCTGCCTTCGGCCCATATCCCTTGTTACCCTTTCTTCATTTTAAAAAAATGTTTATCTTAGATTTAAATTAAATAATTGAATTAATATCTACCACTGTTTGAGGAAGAAGATTCCAAATCTCCATGGTTCTTTGCATGTAGAAGTGCATTCAAACATCTCTCCTAAATGGGCTAGCCCTAATTTTTAGACTATGCCTTTTGGTTTTAGAATTTTCAACGTGCGGAAATGGTTTATCCTTATCGGTCTCCTCTTTCCCTGCTAACAAGCTGAAGATGTCAATTAGATCACTCCTAAACCTTCTAAATTCTGAAGAATAAAGATCTAATGTGTCTAATCTCTCCTCATAATTTAACTCTCAAAGTCCTTCTAATCTGTTGAATTCCCTCCAGGGCCAAAACATGCCTTAACAGGTATGGTGAGATCTGCACACAATACGTTAAGTGGGGTCTAAGTCGAGGTTTGTATAATTGTAGCATAACGTCAGCATCCCAATGCTGCAGCCCTTTAGATATGAACAACAGCATTCCATTAGCCTTCTTGACAATTGGTTTGCACCTGTTCATGGTATTTCAAAGAGCTATGCACGTGAACCTCCAATTCTCATTGGATGCCATTGTGTTTAACTTTGTGCCATCTAAAAAACTAATCATTCTATTTTTAATCCAAAATGGATAACCCTACACTTATATTAAAATCCATTTTCCACAGCTTTGCCCATTCACCTAATCTATCAATATCTTGTAATTTTATGCTGTTGTCAACACTGTCTACAATGATGCCCTATTTTTGAGTTGTCAGCAAATTTAAATTTTGACTTGTTATGCTATTATCCAAGGCATTAATGAAGCTGAATGAATATTGTGAATATTTGATGTCCCAACACAGATCCCTGTGGGATACCACTAGTCATGTTCTATCAATTTGAGTTTACCCTTAAATTGAACTCCTTATTTCCTGCCATTCAAACAATTTTTGATCCATATCAGTAATTTCCCCTCAATTCCATGGGCTTCCATCTTAGCTAACAGTGAGACTTTATCAAAAGCCTTCTAGACGCCCATATAAACAACATCCATTGACACAGTCCTGTCCACCACCTTTGTCACCTCTTCAAAACATTCTGAGGTTTGTCAGGCATGACCCACTCTTCATGATTCCATGTTGACTCTCCCTGATAAACTGAAGTTTTTCACAGTGATTATGTACTCCAGTAATTTCCCCACCACAGTCATTAGGCTAACTGGTCCATAATTCCCTGGATTCCCTCTGTGACCCTAAAGAGCAGAGTGACACAAGGAAATTTCCAATCCAGAGGTGCAATTACTGAGTCAAGGAAACTCTGAAAGATTATGGTTAGGGCATGAGCAATGTGCTCTCCCACCTCCTTTAACATCCATGTGATGGAAACCCATCAGGTCCTGGGATTTGTTATTCTTCACGTCCCTTAGTTTTCCCATTATTATTGATTGTTTAAACCCTGTCCATGTTAATTTCTTTGAGACTTTAGCAAGCTATCCTTTTTTTCTGCTGTGAATACTGAAGGAAAATAATCATTCAGGATCCCTGCCAAATCCGCATGGTCATTGACAGTATCCCTACTCTGTGTTCAGTGGGCCTATCGTACTTGTAACCAGCCCCTTTCCCTTCTATAACTATGAATTCTCTTCTTTATTGTCTTTTATGTCCCTTACAAGTTTCCTTTCATAATCCCTTTTAGCCGCTATATAAACCACTCTGTGATCCTTTGTTGGTTTTTCTTTCATTCCATTCTCTGGCATCTGTACTGTTCTTTGTGTCAATCCAGCACTGACATGGGGTGCATCAATTTAGTAGTAATTATCAAACAAAGTTGAAGAATAGCCATGCTTTGCTTAAATTATGTAGGCTAATTAGTAAAGTTAGAACACATGAAATTGGCTGAAAACAAAAAATGCTGGAGATCAGGGTGGGTCAAGCAGCATCTGTGGATGGTCCCTTTGGAGTGGGAGGGAGGAGGGAGAGGACAAGTTCCAGCACTGAATCCCCCACCCACTATTGCATAAATGCTGTCCCCTCCACATTTAACATCAGCTCTGATAAAGAGTCATCTAGATTCAAAACTTTAGCTTGCTCCCTCTCCATGGATGCTGCCTAACCTGCTGTGATTTTCAGCTTTTTTTGTTTTCATTACAGATTCCAGCATCTGCAATAATTTGCTCCTTCAAAATTGGCTGAACGACAGGAAACAGAGGTGGTGGTGGAGGGTTGTTACTTGGACTGGAGGCCTGTGACCAGCGATGTTCCGCAGGGATTGGTGATGGGTCTACTTTTGTTTGTCTTTTATGTCAATGATTTAGATGAGAATATGGTCAGTAAGTTTGTGGAAGACACCAAAACTGGTGGTATAATGGACAGTGAAAAAGCTCATCTAAGATTATAAAGAAATCAGAATCAATTGGGTCAATTGGCTGAAGAGTACCAAATGGGGTTTACTTTGGATAAATGTGAGGTAATGCATAAGGGCAGGACATAAACAATGCAAGGTAAGGCCTTGTTATAGAATGTTGCATCACATGTAGAGAGAGAGGTTAAAAAGGCTTTTACCACACTTGCTTTCAATGTTCAGACCTTTGAATTGGGACATCATGTTGACATTGTCCAGGATGTTTGTATGGCCTCTTCTGGAGTGCCACGTCGAGTTCTCTTTGCACTGCTAAAGGAAGGATATTATTAAGCTGGAGAGGGCTCTGAAAATATTTACCAGGATATTGCTGGGAATGGAGGGTTTGAATTATAGGGAGTGGCCGGATTGGCTGGAGCATAGGAGATTGAGCGGCAACCTTATAGAGTTGTATAAAATCATAAGGGGTATTGATAAGGTGAATGGCAGATGTCTTTTCCATAGAGTTGGAAGATTTCCAGACTAGGGACATATTTTTAAGGTGAGAGAAGAAGGATTTTTTAAAAAATGAACGTAGTGTGGTTCAGTGTGCAATGAAGTTTCAGAGGAAGTGGTGGATGTGGCTACAGTTACAATGTTTAGAAGACATTTGGATAAGTGCGTAAATAAGAAATGTTTGGAGGGATATAGCCCAGTGCATGCAAGTGGGACTAGTTAGTTTGGGATATCTGGTCAGCATGGACTGGTTGGACTGAAGGGTCTGTTTCTGTGCTGTATGACTATGAATCTATGTATTGGCGCTCTCAGTTTGGAAGATGCTTCATTTCTTCATCCGCGAGTCTCAGGTTTTTTTGAATATCCCCCTTACTGTTGCATTGCCTCTCTCTGGCAAAGATCACACTTCATATTCATTGTTTCCCCTCACAGTCACTTAGTAAAGCTCATAACCACAACTCTCACCTGATGGCAACCAGTAAGTACTGAAAAAAATGCATTTCACTCACTGGCCCTCTTCTTTCTGACCAATAGGGCATGGGGTTTTTTAGACAGAGACAGCAATACCAAACCAATTATAACATGACTGTGGGCAGTGGCCGAGTTAAACTCATGCAGGGTTTTGGGATGCCATGCATCATCGTCCTCCTCATATCCTGCTACTCCTTAATTTCACAATCTCTTCTGATTTACATGCTGCACATAATGTGCTCAAGTTTGCGTTTCCACTGTCGACAAAATTCCTGTCACCATAATTCCATACTGGACCCTTTCTCTTTTCAGCACCCAGTCTTGACCAGGCAGCAATGGCTGCACAGGAAAACATCATTCTCACACTTGGAACAATCAGTTCAGATGCTTACGCAGATTGTCAACAATGCAGGACCATGAACAAAAGGAGGAATGTTAAAGAATGGAACAAGCTAATGAGACAGGGCTCACAACTAACCAACCCTCAAAGAAAAAAATTCCCAGGAACAGCTTTGGGATGAGCAGTGCACAGGGCAGAGTATTGGTGAGACCCCACTCACTAAGACCTCTCCTTGTCCACATATCATTTGAAGGAACAGGAGGGCTTTGATTTTGTTAAAGGATAAAGCAACAGCTGTATTTCCATGTTTTGATCCTCAGAAGGATATTGCAGTAACCCTGTTGAAAATGACTGAGACCAAGATTGAAAACACTCCAGGCTGCAGTTTGACAGGTCCGAAGCCTCCACAACGTGCAACGGAACTCCACACTGCAGATATTCCCTGTCAAAAATACACCTCCTCAGGTGTAATATGTGAACCACTGATGTCCCATTATTCCTTAACATAGGCTAAGGGTCGAGAGTGTGGTGCTGGAAAAGCACAGATGGTTAGGCAGCATCTGAGGAAAAGAGAATCGATGGTTCGGGCATAAGCCCTTCATCAGGAAAGAGGCTTGTGGGCCGGGGCTGAGAGATAAAAAGGAGGGGATGGGGTTGAGGGAAGCTAGCTGGGAAAGCGATAGAAGGATGAAGGTGAGGGAGAAGGTGATAGGTCAGAGGGGGGGATTATGGATGAGTCTGGAGGGTGGTGCCATGTTGGAATCTTGGGACTGGGATAATGTTGGGCAAGGGGAAATGAGGAAGCTGTTGAATTCCACATTTATCGCGTGTGGTTGCAAGGTCCCAAAGTGGAAAATGCCACAGAGTGCAGTGGAAGCCGGGACGCTAAATGTCTTCAAGGCCGAGATTGATAGATTCTTGTTGTCTAGAGGAATTAAGGGCTACGGGGAGAACGCTGGTAAGTGGAGCTGAAATGTGCATCAGCCATGATTGAATGGCGGAGTGGACTCGATGGGCTGAATGGCCTTACTTCCACTCCTATGTCTTATGGTCTTATGGTCTTATAATGCGCAGATCAGAACAGTGATTAAATAGCCCTTAGCTGAAGGCTGACATGTGAAATGTATCGAACACTGATAGGTTGTAGAAAAGTCTGGGGTCACTGTTAAGGAGCAGTCTGACATTTCGGAAATACTTCAGATAATTGAGGAATACACTAGCTCATAGCTGGTACTCTACTCAGAATGGAGAGGAAAACTTTCTAGCTAGATCACTTAGCTCATGGGTGCAAACATTTCTATCCATGACCCCATCATTGAGAGATGGATTCCACACTGTTGATCAGCAGCAGCCCAAAATCATTCATAATTGGGCATATAATAATGTTAATTGTTTGTCTGCCTTTAGGAATGTTCTCAATAACACAAATGCATCCTGGCCAACGGGGAAGTAAAATTCAATCACTTGTTTTGTTTCAGTGAAATTGGACCATAAGAAATAGGAACAGGAATAGGCCATTTAGCTCCACAAGCCTGCTATTGTGTGTAGTTCAGGATATGATCTCATTGTCTTGCTTGAATGCACTGACTGATGCTAAGTTGATCTCTCTCTTGGACTGATTATTGCTCGAATAACACAAATTCCTTGAATATCAATATGGCCTATTTTCTAAATTTTTTGTTACTGGTCAGCTACAGTGTTCATCTTTAAATCTCTTGCTATATCTGATCCTGGCTTCCCTGCAATGCCTTTGCTATTTCATTGCCCTACTTTATATTTCCTACATTTATATTCACCGTAACAACCTCCTCTCACAGTTTAATGCAACGATCACAATTTACTAGTACCATCACTTGCACACGTTTAAATCATCAAGCCCATGGGTGTCATTCTATACCTTCCACTATTCATGATCTCCTAGTGTTCTAATCCTTTTCTCTATCCCTTTATTATCTTGGAGCATCTGCACGGTATGCTTCTGTGAAGGTCTCGTTCAGTAAATTGACTTCAAGCCAAGCAATAAGCTGAGTTTATAATATTTGACATGGGTATTGCTCATAGCTTCATCCTCCAATGGCAGTTGCACCTGTACCTCAGTTACGTTGTGATGATGTATGGACTAGCACCAGACAATTTTGCCTGTCTTTTTATATTTTCTCCCTCAAGGCACACAAAATGATATTCATGCAATAAGACACTCAGTTGTTCTCATCGTCATGCTGAAAGCACAGTATTACCTTCTGCTTCTATTATCGTCTCCTTATCGCCTTCTCATTCATAATTCCAAGTCTGTTTTGCAGCTTTCTTGCAGAAAATCATTGCCAGCACAGGGCAGAATAGTACTTTTGTTGACCATGTCACATCTGAAGGATCACTGAATAATTCCTTTGGAAATGCATCTCTCCACATCTTGTGCGGTTCACATGTCATCAAGATGAATTAGATAATTTAGGCATTACTCATATTATTTAATATTATTCATCATATTAAACTATCATTATTAGTTCCTCATAGTATTTGTCATACTAATCTTCACACCGATTGACTCTACCTCATACATTTTCCAAGGTTGATTCATATTTTTTTGATAGCAAAGGTATCATATTTTTTGATACCTGTTTTATGAAATTCTCACCCGTTCCCTTATAGACAAATGTGTCATTTTTCATCTGGAGCATTACGTTGTATTTTATGTCTATGATTTCTCTCATTTTCTCAGCTGTTCTTTGTTGTAACGTAATGTTTATACTCTTGTGAGTGAACAGCACCAGGTTTTATTCAACCTACAGTGACGGCATCATACTTGGAGCTGTATTGACAGGCTCCAGTTCCATGTGATCTGATAATATAGAGATACAGATCCTGTAGCACATGCTCAGTGCCCATAAGCAGAGCAAAGGTATATTTATCAGTTTATGTTCTTCATAAACTGATTATCCACTGTGTCTCCCAGTCTCTCCTGTACCATATTCATTGTAAGTGCTGTACCCAAGCTACACCTCCATACAGTCTTGATTCCAAATAACCTCATTGTTTGTTTATAGTAACCAGTTGTTGTGGTTATTCTCTTACACAGACCACAGGATGGCTCAGATATGCTTGTTAACTTCTCACTTATCCAAACAACATCAGAGAGAGACTCCGTCTTAAACTAGCTAAACTGAACTCTGATACTCTGCCTGGCTCTGTCCCACTCTTTCTGGTCTATGTCGCACATGAATAAAAATAACCCATCAATTTTTATTCCCCCTCAATTCCGTACACATGCATTGTTTATAATTCTGTATCAAAGCAATTTGTTGGAACAGATGCTTCGACAATCAGAAACACAAACCTTTGAAGGTGGTGGTGCGCCGTTGTAAAACAATGTTACAAATGGGCTCTTGGCCATTATGAATAGAGTCAGAGAGTAGAAAAGAGAGAGAGAGCCTTCCTATATCACTGCTCAAGCATTGTGTCCAATTCAAGGGCAAACACTTTAAGACAGATGTCAAATGGGGTATGGAAGAGATTTCTTTGAATGACACCAGGGATTGTTGACATTGATTATGAGCAGCAAATAAATAATGAGGGTTGTTCTCCATAATTCTGAGAAATTTAAACAGAAGATCCAACAGAAGGTTTCAAAATTAAAATTTAGTGGAGGTGTTCCTACAGCCAGAGAGTTTGAAAAGCGAATGACACAATATTGGCAAAAGGATGGCTGCAGATTTCCCTTCTTCCAACTAGTTGTCAAAAATTGTAATGCATTGCCTGGAAAGGACAGTGGGAGCAGACTCTATAGTAACTTTTAAAAGGATATGAGTTGCATATTTGAAAAGGAAAAGGACTATCATGAAAGAGCAGAGGAGTGGACCGAAAGGAATATCAGTTTGGGAGCTGGCAATTGTCTAACTGGTCTCCTTCTGCTCTGTTTGATTAGAGGGAATTTTTCCAAAAGCTTAAAGGCAGGAGAATGTGTTAGGCTGGCTCACCAACATGTTCCTGCCTCCTCTTAAACCAGACAATACTTCAGAGCAGCGACAGTGACCTGCCAGCAGCAGTGGAACACCTGTTCAAGAGTGCTAGGAGGTAATCAGTCGGGGGTTTCATGGCCTTTTATCCATCTCTCTGGAGCCAACCAGGAACCCTGCAACTTGCCAAATCTGTGAGCTCACAGGAGGCGAATGTGCAGTAGTAGGCCTCAGCTGCTTGACATTTATTTTGTTGTTTGTAGTTTTATCCCACTTGTCAGAAATGGGAAAAAAATGGTAATCACCCCCTGGCACTGTGGATCTCTCCCAGGAGAATGCTGTCCCTGAGAGTGATCAAATTATAGACAAGCTTACCAGCACTTTCTGTCCCTTCCTTTTATTGCTCTGTCTTCGTCTAACCTCACCCTGTAAGAACTGTGAAGACTGTTGACTTCCTTCACGGCTCAGGTATTTATTGGCCCATCTGCCACCTCAACTAGCCCACCGACCATCCTGAATGGACAGCAATCCCAGAAGTGAGTTCTACATCCGTTGCCAGTCCAAAGGTTTTAACTGAATTGTTGTTGCTGCAGCAAATGAAATTGGGCTACAGAAACGGTGCCACTGCCCAAGGCTTTCACAAGTCTGGAAGATTCAGCGTGATGACTCTAAAACTAGATTGTCCATAAACCTACTGAGGCTCAATCATCACTGTCCCAGGACACCATTTCAAGAGATCTTCAAGTCCAAGTTACAAACATCGCCTGCTGCTCCGTGAATTACCTTCCTCCTCATCAGATTGGATCATGGATGATCACTGATGGCTGGTCATTGTTCCTTTTGAGTCTCCTCAAATACTGAAGACTTCTATGTTCATGTACTCATGTACAAGAAGACTCAGACAACATTTAGGCTTGGCCAGATAAATTAGCAAATAATATTTACACAACACAAGGGTCAGGCATTGTCCATTCTCAACAAAAGAGAGTCCGATCACATCAAATCCCTCATGATCAATATCTTGTCACTATTGACAAGAAACTTCACTGGACCAGTCATATAAGTGCAGTGGCTATAAGAGGCATACTTAGCACAAAGAAAGATGGATGCCATTGTTGGAAGTCAATCATCTCAGTCCCAGGGTATCAGTGACATTAAGTCAAAGTCTTGGAACTCTTTCATAAGAACACTGTTAGATCACAAGACTGTAGTGGTTTAAGAAGGCAGATCACCACTACCTTCACAGGGGCAATTACAGATAAATTGTAGCCTAACCAGCAGCACCCAAACCTTTGAAAGAATAAGTTGAAAAAAAAAGCCAAAATCACTGCTCAAATTTCTCTCCGCTTGGTCTTCAAGATTGATACTGTTTTCTATTAGATTTGGATTTTATTGTCACATTTATTCAAGTTTAGGGATGCATTAAAAGTGTATATATAATATCACCACACAAGATGCCGTCTTAGATGCCAAGGTACCTAGGTACAAAAGCTAAGGCACGTGGTAATAAGAGAAACAAGAGTTAAAAAGTTAAGCATTACTTCATAGAATAAGTAGAAAAATAAAGAAATAAGGTAATAGTTAACATTAAAGTCTTCCTCAATTTAAACGAGGAAAGTAAAGGAATAAGTTAAAAGTTCAACTGACTTTGATGAGTCCTTTGCTTATCTCGCTCTCCAGGAGACCTCAGCTGCCTATTCTTGATGCTGGAGATATCATTAGTGGTGCTAATGCTGTCACCTCTCCTATCTCCCTTGATGTCATATTACTTATATGTCATGTGATTAAATTGTGGTTCACCCTTCTTCGTCTTTGCAGTTCATCCATGTTTGAGATTGGATTTAACTAGCTAATCTAGAATGTCTGAATTTTTAATATGAGTTTACCAAATGTTAGATCATTAATATGTGCAGTTTGGCAGTAGGAGTGCTGCACTATTGTACATGTAAAGAAACGTACCAATGATTAAATACAACATGGCAAAAATAGCCTGATTGCCCTAAGATAAGTATGGTGGAGGTCTTGTGTAGTGGTACTGACTCTATCTCTGGCCCAGAAGGGCTGGGTTGAAGTCTATCCTGATTCAGAGGTTTGGAGATGCCAGTGTTGGACTGGGGTGTACAAAGTTTAAAATCACACAACACCAGGTTATAGCCCAACAAGTTTAATTGGAAGCACACTAGCTTTCGGAGCGACGCTCCTTCATCAGGAACAATCACCTGATGAAGGAGCGTCGCCAAGAAAGCTAGTGTGCTTCCAATTAAACTTGTTGGACTATAACCTGGTGTTGTGTGATTTTTAACCTGATTCAGAGGGACATTCTAACATCTCTGACAGCTTAATTAAAAGACAAGTATTGTTGCCTTTTAACATGTGCATTGTCTTGAGTATGGAATATAAGCTGAATTTATCTGTTCCACAATTTTTACTTCAACTTGTAAAGCCTGGGGCTTTATTATATCTCTATTACTCATTCAGCTATCACCCCAGAGTTTGTGTAGCTGATCTTATGAATGTTTGCAGTTTAATAATAACCAATAGTCAACATTAAACCAAAATGCAAGAGTCACTTATCTCGAGATAATGGTGGGAGACTGGTCCATCCACTTAGTTGAAGCAATGATGTATATCCTAAGCTTTGTCCCAACACCCAGTGAGTGGCTCACTCTTTGAGTAACTCCTATCAATGTCAAATGAAGGTATTGCACAAAACATTTCTCTAAACATATTGAGTGACTTCCACAGTAAAAGGCAAGAGACGTGGACAGCTAGAGAGAAGGTGGAAGGGAAAAGACCGTTGCTGCCCCTCATAAAAGATTGTTGAATGAATGATTGATGCACACTTCAGTTTTTTCTTTTTTTTAACTGTACAAGGAAGCATTACCTCTCTTGGGCAGTAATTGCAGAGGATTGTTCAATACTGGGTTCCAGCTGAAAGGGACTCCAACCACTGTGTTGCAGCTGTTGAAATGACATTAGTCATTTACTGTTTTTGTACTCCTGAATAGTTTGAGGCAGCAGAGGGAGATTGCAGTAGTGCCGATCAAGGGACCTTGTCCACTTTCATTCATGAGGTGATTAATTCAACATTGTGCAAAACCAGCAGGTGCATTCATTTCTCTGAAGACAGAGAAATAGTTGTGACCACACAGCTCAAAATTCTACACTGTCCTCAGTTTCCAAGGATGTTACATACAGCTGTTTATTCTAATGAGCAGGTATGAATGCAGTCATCTGCTCAACAGAATGTATCAATGTTATCTTTGTTAGGTCACTCAATAGTCAGGTGATCTCCATTGAAAGTTGTTCTCCTGGTTGCTAAAGATTTAATGGAATCTATACATAACTGTTGCATTTTCAGTCACACTTCTGTTTCTGGTTTATTTGAGTGTGATGACCAACTGTGCAAACAAAATATTATGAGCGCAGACTAATTTTTAAAGTTTTTTGGTTTTGTTTTAAGGGATGTAGGTGTCACTGGAAAGGCCAGAATTTGTTGGCCATCCATTGTTGCCCTTGATTGCTCATCCATTTCCAAGTCAACATATCACTTTGGGACTGGAGTTACATGTAGGTCAGAAGAGATGATCATTGTCGAAATTTTTCACTAAACAGCATTAGTGAATCAATGTGTTTTCACAAGAATGGATGATTGCTTCATGGTCACAAGTACTGAGACTATATTTTAGGTTAGATTAGATTCCCTCTCGTATGGAAACAGGCCCTTCTGCCCAACAAGTCCACACAAACCCTCCAAAGAGTATCCCACCCAGACTCATTTCCTCTGACTAATACACTAACATTAATACGCTAACACCTAACCTGCATATTTTTGGATTGTGGGAGGAAAACCAGAGCACCTAGAGGAAACCCATGCAGACACGGGGAGGATGTGCAAACTCCGCACAGATAGTCGCCTGAGGCTGAAATCGAACCTGGGTCCCTGGTGCTGTGAGGCAGCAGTGCTAACCACTTGAATCCATATCCCCACAGCATTAGGCTCGGCTTCTGGATTATTAGTCTGGTGACTTTACCACTATACTGCTATCTCCATTATCTTGTAATTGGTGCAAAGTTAAGGTAGAACCTGGCAATCTAAGGATAATATTAGTTTAGGTAACGAATTGATGGATCAACACATGGTGCATTTTATGTACCATGACTGGGGAGAAACTTACAGCATTCATCCAACTCAAAGATGTTCATTCACCTTGACAGAAAATATGAATAAAATAGTCAAATTTAAATGAGGAAATCAATGCAGAGCAGAAAATATTGTGGACTAAATAAGGAGAAGTCATGTGAATAAAAATGGAAGCGCAAGAGTAATTATTTACATGGACGCAGGAAGAATAGAATAGAAACCAGCCATTAAAAGTGTGGTTAAGTGGGATCTAATACATGTAATAAAGACTTAAACCTGGACTGAAAATGAGTACTGAACAAATCTGCAAGGTTATGTGTGATTCAGGAAGGATTGAGAGGGAACAAAAAAGGGTGATGAGGTGGCATTTATGTTCGATGATGAGAGGTATAAACATTACAGGTTAATAGCCACAAATCCCAAAATGCAGCTTTGAAGTTGCCCATCACACTCCAATAAGCCAGGAACTACAGCGTAATTGAAAATGCCACAGTCGTGGGTAGAATCTTGCAATTTCAAGGCAGCTGGCAAGATAATTTTCACTGCAGATCATCTGACCTGTTTTGTTAATCTATGGGATGTTAGCATCGCTGTGGGACCAGCGGTTAATGCCCGTCCCTAGTTGCCCTTGAGAAGGGCTTCCTTCTTAAACCATTGCAGTCCATGTGCTGTAGATAGTCTGACAATGCCGATAGGGAGTGAATTCCAGGAATTTGAGCCAGCAAAACGGTGATACATTTCCAAGTAAAGGTGGTGTATAACGTGGAGTGGAACTTGCAATCAGTGGTGATCCCATGTATCTTCTACCCTTGTCCTTCCCAATGACAGTGGCTGTGTGTTTGGAAGGTGCTGTCTCAATGAATCTCTGCAGTGCATCTTGTTGATGGGACGCCTACCATTGAGCATTAGTAGAGGAGGGAGTGAATGTTTGTGAATGTGATGCCAATCAAGCGGCTGCTCTGTCCTGGATGGTGTCAAGCTTCTTGGCTGTTGTTGAAACTATATCCATTAAAAGTTAAAAATCACACAACACCAGCACTAGCTTCCAAATAAACATGTTGGACTGTAGCCTGATGTTGTGTGATTTTTAACTTTGTCCACCCTAGTCCAACACTGGCTCCTCCATGTCATATTTCCATCCAGGCAAGTGAGGAGTATTCCATCGTACACCTTATTTGTTCTTTGTTGATGATGGCTAAACTTTGATGAATCATGAAATGGGTTATGTGCTGCAGGTTTCCGAACCTATAACCTGCTCTTGTATTCCCAACATTTATATGGCTCGTCCAGTTCAACTTCAGGTCAGTGGTAACCTCCAGGATGTTGATAGTGGGATATTAAGTGATATAATACCATAGAAATGCAAGCAGCGAGCATCTGGTTCTCTTGTGTTGTTGATGGTCAGTGCCTGACATTTGTGTGGCTTGAATATTACTTGCCATTTGTCAGCCTCAACTTGGATATTGTCCATGTATTGGCTGCAGTTGTCCACGGGCAGCCACAGTTTTTGTGACCTGAATAGCATAGAATTGAGATACTTTATTTATTTGTTATAAATTATTAAACTGGGAACCAAGAATTTTAGGAGATTCAAGGGATAGGGAAAGGAGGAAAGGTTCGTGGTAGGAATATGTTCATTTCTTTTTTAAAATGTCATCGTGCTGTTCGAGGAAAATGCAGGTCAGTTTTGTTTCAGTCTTGGGAGTTTTAAACTGAGATTGCACAACTCAGAGTGAAGACAATCTGTATGTGTGAAATTGTTGATCGTAGTAAGGAGAATATTTCCTTTAACAGCTGGTGATTCAAGCCATAAAGAGGAAGGCATTGTTATGTTTATTCTCAATTAACACGTAGGGAGTAATAAATGATGTTGAAATCATGCAGCATTTTGAAGTCTAGTGATCATAAAGCTATTAATTTTATGGTTGAATTGAGGACAGAAAGTATAATAGGGTTATATACAATTAAACAAATAAATACAAAAAGTCTTGCTTTCATTGTGTGCATTTTCATCAGCTCCGGAGGTTAAAACTCTATAAAAGGCATATGAACTTTTAAAATATAGTCACTATTGCAATACAAAGTTGCCAATTTGCACACAGAAAGGTCCCATACCCATCGTTACAATTACTAGATAATGCATCTTAGTGATGATGGTTACAGGATAAACTTTGATTTGTAAGATAGGTGAGAGCTGCCCAGCTCCTCTACAAAATTGTGCCACCGGGTCTTTTATGGCTAGCAGTTAGCTTAGTGTCTCATCTGAAAGTTGGTACTGCTGGCAATGAAGCATTCCCTCGGTTCTGCACTGATCTCTCTCCTGTATCCTCTAGAGAGGAAACATGTGAGAATGTTAATTTTGATTTTGACAAATGGAAGGTTAACGTGTTATATTAAAGAAATTAAATGAAGGCTTATTTAAAGATGTGGATGGTAGATTAAGTTTGAGCAGATTTTTGTTTATGCTGAAGCCACAACATGAGAGCAAAACTATCAGGGATGAAAAAGAATGTCACGGAAGTTAGATGGCAAAAACAATTTAGATGAAATGCACAAGGATAGAATAGAACAAGGAGAGTTTTTAGATCAGGCAGACTAAGGTTAACAAACTAAATAGAAGAACAGGAAAGGAATACAGTAGAAACTATATATCGTAATAAAGCAGTGTTTAAGTATCTTTCAGGAACAAACCATAAAGCCAAACCAGCTAGTTCATTATGCCACCCCATGGCTTGAATACTTCATGCACTAGAATGCTTAAAGTATTTCCTGTAATCTCTCCTTGGGGATGCAGAGTAAAACACATTTAGTTGACTCTTCTCTGAACCTCTTCCACAGTCATTATATCATCCATCATATGAGGTAACCAAGATTGGATGTGTTAATCCAGATGCAATCTGATTAAGAATCTCTTACAGGAGCTTTGACTTGTATTGAAAGGTTTACTATTATGACCCAAGACCCAACCTGCTCTGTATGACTTCTATGTATTCATTGTAAATTTTTGATCACTATGCATAATAACAGTTAATTTCTGTTCTGTATTCAGTAATGTTGTTGTGCCCTTAAAATTGTATGCATATTCTATATTAGCACTGCATACTCTTAATATAAACCAAAAAACATACAAGGGGGGTATTTGACACTTTCTACTCTTGACTCATAGAAAGAGCTATCTAATCAATTAACACCAACAACTTACATGTGTATTGTACATTTAACCTAACAAAGTGTTCTAAAGTGCTTTGCAGGAACTTTATAAAGCAGAATAAAATCCTGAGCCAATATGAAGGTTTAGTCAAAAATAATGACTGCAGATGCTGGAAACTAGATTCTGGATTAGTGGTGCTGGAAAAGCACAGCAGTTCAGGCAGCATCCAAGGAGCAGTAAAATCAACGTTTTGGGCAAAAGCCCTTCATCAGGAATACAGGCAGAGAGCCTGAAGGGGGGAGAGATAAGTGAGAGGAGGGTGGGGGTGGGGAGAAAGTAGCATAGAGTACAATGGGTGAATAGGGGAGGGGATGAAGGTGATAGGTCAGGGAGGAGGGTGGAGTGGATAGGTGGAAAAGAAGATAGGCAGGTAGGACAAGTCATGGCGACAGTGCTGAGCTGGAAGTTTGGAACTGGGTTGAGGTGGGGGAAGGGGAAATGAGGAAACTGTTGAAGTCCACATTGATGTCCTGGGGTTGAAGTGTTCCGAGGTGGAAGATGAGGCGTTCTTCCTCCAGGCGTCTGGTGGTGAGGGAGCGGCGGTGAAGGAGGCCCAGTACCTCCATGTCCTTGGCAGAGTGGGAGGGGGAGTTGAAATGTTGGGCCACGGGGTGGTTTGGTTGATTGGTATGGGTGTCCCAGAGATGTTCCCTAAAGCACTCTGCTAGGAGGCGTCCAGTCTCCCCAATATAGAGGAGACCACATCGGGAGCAACGGATACAATAAATGATATTGGTGGATGTGCAGGTAAAACTTTGATGGATGTGGAAAGCTCCTTTAGGGCCTTGAATGGAGGTGAGGGAGGAGGTATGGGTGCAGGTTTTGCAATTCCTGTGGTGGCAGGGGAAGGTGCTAGGATGGGAGGGTGGGTTGTAGGGGGGTGTGGACCTGACCAGGTATTCACGGAGAGAACGGTCTTTGCAGAAGGCGGAAAGGGGTGGGGAGGGAAATATATCCCTGGTGGTGGGGTCCGTTTGGAGGTGGCGGAAATGTTGGCGGATGATTTGGTTTATGCGAAGGTTGGTAGGGTGGAAGGTGAGCACCAGGGGCGTTCTGTCCTTGTTACGGTTGGAGGGGTGGGGTCTGAGGGCAGAGGTGCAGGATGTAGACGAGATGCGTTGGAGGGCATCTTTAACCACATGGGAAGAAAAATTGCGGTCTCTAAAGAAGGAAGCCATCTGGTGTGTTCTGGCCTTCTTAGCGCAGTAGGCAGCACGTCAGTCTCATAATCTGAAGGTCCTGAGTTCAATCCTCAGAGAAGGCAAGGCTGTGGCCCACAGAACACACCAGATGGCCTCCATCTTTAGAGACCGCAATTTCCCTTCCCATGTGGTTAATGATGCCCTCCAACGCATCTCGTCCACATCCCGCACCTCCATCCAACCAGAATGAGAGGTGTACAAATTTCTATCACTGCATCTCCCATGGCTAATACACCTACTTACACATCCCTGGACACTATGGTTAATTTAGCATGACCAATCCACCTAGCCTGTGTGAGGAAACCAGAGTACCCGGAGGAAACCCGCGCAGACACGGGGAGAATGTGGAAGCTTCACACAGACAGTCACCTGAGGCTGGAATCGAACCCAGGTCCCTGGCGCTGTAAGGCAGGACTGCTAATCACTGAGCCACCAGGCCTGTTCTACAGTCTTAACGCATACACAGTTATTGTACCATCAGAAAATTTGCTGCCCATACTCCTAACAGTATAACTATTCAGTCATCAGAGGACCATAGGCTGCTCTCTCATTAGGTAGAGAAAGAGAGAAAGGGAGATAATTGGTGGTGAGTTTAAACTAAAGGTCACCATATCTCAGGCATAGGGTAAGGTTTAGAAGGAGGAACTTGATAGTAACCTCAGCTGGTGAGGGAATTGAGTCTGTGCTATTGGCATCACTCTGCATCTTAAACCAACCATCCAACCAACTGAGCTAACCTATCGCTTACTCTCAACACCACTCTACAAATCACTGGTGAAAATATTGAATGGTAATGGGCTTAACACTGTGGCATAATAGTCTGCTTCACAGGATGATCAACAAGTATTAACGGTAACTTTCTGCCCCATCAAATTTCCACTGACACCCTACCAAGCCATCTTTTCGAGTAATATAGTGTGATTTGTTTGATCAAAAAAAGTTCTCAAAGTCCTGTTGGGTGTTGTGAACCAGACGAGCGTTATCCATTAACTCAAAAAACAACTAGCCAAACACATTGAGAAAACATTAATAATATTTTAATTATCTCTGATGATTACTTCCCTTACCCATTTATCGGTAATTGTCTGTTGTGCCTTCAGACATCTCCTTATGTTGAGAGTCAAACTGATGGCCCTGTATTTCCTGCTCTGAGAACTGCCTGGGAACCTCGGGGAACAATGCCCAACTCTACTAAGGTGTGAGAAATATGGATAAGGAGCTTACCTCCTCAAAGTTGCTATGTGAATGTCATCCTGAGTTGAGATCTGATCTACTTTAAATTTTGTTACCTGAACAGCCACGACTTCACTATTTGCTTTAATATTTATAATTTTATTCTCTAGAGTTAATTGCACAGCTGGAACTGAGCATAACCCACCAGAGTGATCATTCAGCCAAATAATAATTTAGCAGCTCTGTCATTACCTGGAAATGTGACTGTATCTGTCCCAAGCTGGTACCTCCCCAGAGGTTCCATGCCAAGCCTCTGCTGGATGATTAACTTTTTTTTCTGAGATCTTCAGGGACAAAAAAAAAGCTACCACACAAACTAATCACCTATCTGCTGTCTTAACAACATCAAGACTTGCCCTTTTGTTTTGCTGATTTTGCATTTGGGATGTAAACATTACCACCTCTGCTCAGGTCCACTGTCCAACCAGGGGATTCTTTGTCACTCTCTTCATATTCATGCAGTTTCTACACTTTTTGCCTTTGCTCAGGTATGCGGTCTGCTATGCTCCAGTGTGAAACATATTTGAACACAGGGAGTGTGTTTTTCATAGTCATCAATCTCTTAGTTAAATATCTGGTGTCACAATTTGAAGGGGCCAGTTTTGGGCTGGGGTGGACGAAGTTAAAAATCTCACAGGTAATAGTCCAACAGGTTTATTTGGAGGCACTCGCTTTCAAAATGCTGCTTGTTCTTCAGGTGGTTGTTGAGCAGAATCATACGACACAGCTCAGATAATGCATTGAAGGTGTGAAGTTAAAGTCTATATGTGTCCCAATATTAGGCCAGCTGAGATGGCATCTATTGTTAAAAGCTATCTTGAGAATACAACTTTTAAAAAGTTCTGGGATTTACACATGAAGGAACTAAAGCTAACCTGATCATTCTAAAAGATGAAAGACTCCGCTGAATTTGTTAAATATTACAATCCATGACACTGCAATCCTATTTCTATAAATTCTGTGTCTTATAATTCTGCTCCACAACCACCAAATGAAGAAGCAACACTTTGAAATCTAGTGCCTCCAAATAAACCTGTTGGACTATAACCTGGTGTTATGTGATTGTTAACTTAATCTAGTATCACAGATGGAACATATGTTGCTGCCTCTATGAAATGACCTCTGATCTCCTCTTCTGCAAAAGCTTCAGGTTTTCATTAGCTGTAAGCTACAATTAGTTTCTCTATTAATGATGTGGTCGCATGACCTTGAAAAATACTTGCCTTTGTCCCACAATACATTAGGTATCCACATGTACATTTCTGCACTGGGATCTGCTGAAGTCTAACTTGTGCTATGTGTTTATGTTGCTGTGCATAATGTTCTGTAACATGGAAATCCTCTTCTCCATTGGAGAAACAAACAACACATTTGAGTCAATTATAACTGTCAAATGCACAATATTATTATTATTTGTTAAAGTGTCTATCACTTTGTTATATGAAGATGGAACAGCTTTAGATATTTCTTTGATATTGCTATGCTAATCACTCTCAGCTCCTGTGGCTGAACGCAGTCAACTTTGGTTGCTTTCCGTCATGTAATTTGTCTTCCTTTCTCATCTCCTGCCTAGCTATTCCTTAGAAAATGACATTCAGCCCCATCAGATTGCCCTCAGGCATTCCCCATGGTGCAAGTGTTTGCAGGATTTATATCAGCGCTACATCTTCTGGCAATAATAAACAAGCTCACTTCATCTCCTCTCAGTCTGGCCTTCTGGCCTCTTTTGGGCACACCATTTGCTGACTTGTTCTGGTGATGGTACTGCCACAGCTAATACAGAAGAAACAAGGCTCTCAACCCTTACTTATTTAATGCAATATACAAAATTCAATTTATTCCAAAGCTGCAATATTGAAATACAGATTTGAATACACACTATTAATAGTTCATCAGTAAGCACAAGGAAATGAATGTGGAATATCTTTGCACTTAACAGTCCCTGGCTGAACTCATTGACTGATACTATGCTATTAATCTTTATCCGTTGAGAATTACTATGATCTCGCATGGCTGAAATGGGTTAGTTAAGTGGTTGGAGAAGATTTGCATGTATTCTTTAAATCAAATTTTTCTGAAATGATTTGAAGCAACGAATATCTCAAGTGAAAGATTTCACATTAGTCTGATGTGTTAAAGTAATACATTTTGTGTTGTATTCAGTAAAATAATTCATTTTCTTTCCACACTTTTTAATTCCATTTTGCAAGTAGTATATATACTGTTGTATACATGGGCCAGAGATTCGAAAAATGCATAGGACTAAGTTTTACTGCTTACTTGAGTGATTCGCAGTTGGGGCCAAAGGTGGTAGGTAATTCAGCAGAGACCATAACCTGAGGTGGTATATGACAGTCTGCCACCTGGGAAGCTGTCAAGTAAGGGTTAGAAGCTTGTCCCAAGGACTGCAGATCCTTGTTGGCACTTGCAATGGCCATTGCTGAGGCATAATTGGTCAGCAAATGATTCAAAGACAGGTCACTTGGGACTGGGGGAGAGGTCGCAATAATGGGAGACAAACCATGTGCACTTGGGGCACCATTGCTATCAGGTCATTGAACAGTATTCTGCAAAAGCCCCATGCCTAGGGACCTGTTTGCCCAGATATTCAAGTGTGAGCATCGCGGTTTGCCCATTCAAAACTGAACCAGTCAAAATGTTGTACCCACCTCACCTGACTGTGGCACTGACTGCTCCACTCCCAGGACGGCTCTCTGGTTCTTAACACACCACTTTGCAGAGTTGGCTGATCATGTAACCCAGGGCACCCTGCTCTTTTTCAAGACAGGCTGTCTCTGAAAGAGAAGTTTGACAAAAATATTGCTGTGATAAAAAATATTGTAAATGAAGTGCCAGAACAGACAGAGGGATTCTTACTGTCAGATGCTGCCTTACAGATGTAAAGATGTAGAATGGGGCGAACACAGGGAGGGGAGAGATGACATGACTCTGTGAAAGTCCAGAAAATCCACAGTGACCACACCAGAAAGGTGTAAGAAGGTCAACTCTCTAGAATTTGGGCCTGTAGACATGGCAGCAATGCCATAAGAGATTTAACAGCCTCGTGGGAATGGTTAATGCACATTCACAAACCATGTTTCATGCATTGCCCTGTCAACCTCTCATGTTACTCAATACACTACCAACCTCCTAAGCTGCCTAAACCCCACCCCATCACCCACATCGCTGCACAGTTCTACATTTGAACCTTAAGTTCAGATGGTCCTCACACATCTTCAAATCTTATCAGACCCTCACCCAGCTCCTATGATTGCACTTCATGAAGTTATTATGGGCATTTGACCAAAAACAATGCAACACAGCCACTGACATTTTGTCCTCACTTTGCACACTGCAGAAGGAAGCAGAGCAGATCTGGCTGCAGTGGCGAGGGTTTAAGAATACCTGCGTCTCCTCAACTCTGCCAAGCGATGGCTCTCAGAATCATGGTATGAGCTGTGATAGGGCCCAAAGCAACCCCACTTCCAGCTGACTTCTTTTGGAGAAATCTTATCCAAGGTCTTGAAAATGGTGATCATACTTACAGCACACCCTCGAGGAGCTGGCATGATGTGCAAGTCGCAAATAACCTGACCATGGATCTCCTGCTTCCTCTTGGCAACCTTGCCCTGTTGAGGTTTGAGTTTTTGTTACCCATCCAGCTACAGGGATCCCAGAAGGAAGAATGAGACCAGTGGTGAAGCACTGATATGGATGTCCATCTCAATTCAGTCACCGGCTCAAATATAGCCAGCCTGTTATGTTTGAGGCAAGTCTGGAATTGGGATCAGCGCACAGTCTACCACTGGATGCAAGGCCATGGCAACGATCTCCAGCATCCATCCTTCTTTGTTATTTTACCTTCAATTTTCCCCCAAGCCTTTGACTCTAAAAGTAACATTCTCTCTGGCAATTTGCCAAAGTAATTTTTAGTGACTAATGGGCTACCTTGTCGCAAAGGTATCACAGTCAACTCAAACCTCATGCTCATAAAGCATCTTTCAAGCTGGAGGACTGTCCACTGACCAATATCGGTTACCACGGCTGCTGTGTTTTCCATTCCCTGATGATGCTTACATCAGTTGCTTTCCTGGCTGCGGTAAACTAACCTATCTGTAAGAAGAGAATGATGCTACAAGCCTTTCTGGTCTTGGTAATTCTGTTCTGTGTTGCACACATTTATTTAACTGAGCAATTGGAGGATTCTTTCTTTCTTTCATGTTAACTTCAGGAAAAACATTTCCAGGCTCCTCATCTTCACTTTGTGCCACAACAGAGGCGCATGCTTCCAGTAGAGTGTCATGCTTCAGGTGACTGAGGGTAATGTGGAATCTGAGACCTTATATACTCACATTGCATACATTGATAGAGTGAGGATGTCACATCTCTTAAGAGTACACTGACATATTCATAGTGAGACATACAGCAAAGGAAGGGCATTAATTGGCTGAGGGCATAACGTCTTCCTTGGTCACGTGGTCAGCAATTCTCTAGTCCCAGCATTACTGAGAGCTGTGAACATTGCTGGGATTGCATTAAGGCACCAATAGTGATTGTCACCACAGCAGCACAATTAGGAGAGAAGGTTAGGGGTTGGGGGTGTTCCAACAAGGTCAAGTTAGGAGGCCACAGCAAGTGGAAAGGGGAAGTGAAGCTGGAATCCACAGAGCAGAGAAATAAGAAGACATCACGAGGGAGGCTGCTCTGAGGGGCAAATTGACCCCATTCTTCTGGAAAAAAAAGGTTAGAGAAATAACACACTAAAACACTTGGCTGTGATCTCTGCCTATTGAAGGAAAAAAACGATCACAATGGGGTAAGTAAAGGTCGAAAGGGTATCACTTGGCACAAGGGCAGTTGAGTCGGTTGTTGCCTCACTGCCAAAATGCTTAAAATTAGACACAAATTTATGTTCCCCACCTGTCAGCCTGCTCCCAGGAAAGTAGAAAATTCATTAGATTATTCTTAATTTGTGCTCTGGATTGAAATGTAGATAATAGAGGGAACATGTTGTCTTTTTTGCAGTCATCACACTGACAACCTCTGGTGGAATCTAACAACACTGAAATACTTCATCAAATCCCATTAATTTAATATTAACTGCTTGAAGTCAAAAAGAATGAAATGACATCAAGTGATTTTATGGATTTGAGATAACTCTGTTGATGTGGTGGGTTGCATTTTAACAAATGTGTCAATTGTCAATCATAAACCACCAGTGAAATGGAATAACCCAAAGGTAAACATACAGTTTCCCAACTTGATCTCAACTGCAACTTGAATTGTACTGCAGGCTAACCAGATAAATCATACCTTACATTAGGTTAATGGAACAGAATGCAGAATATGGTGTTACAGCCATGGAGAAGGTGCAGAGAAAGATCAACTCTTTTTTTTATATGAAAGGCCCGTTCACATGTCTGACAGTAGGCAGAAGCTGTTCTTCATCCCTGGATATGTGTTTTTAAACTTTTGTAACTTCTGCCCGAGTCAATGGAAGGAAAGGTTAGTTTTTGTAATGGGCTGAGCTGCGTTCTCAACTCTCTAATTTCTTGCAGTCTTGGTCAGAGCAGTTGGTGTACCAAGCTGTGATGCATCAGGATAGGATGCTTTCTATGGTGCATCGATAAACATTTGTACAAGTCATTGTGGATGTGCCAAATTTCCTTAGCCTTCTGAGAAAGTTGAGGCATTCGTGGGTTTTCTTGGCTGTTGCATAAACACTGATGTACCAGGATAGATCGTTCGTGATACTTATTCCTAGGTACTTGAAACTGTCAACCACTTTCACCTCAGCACCATTGATACAGACTGGGGTGTGTCCTCCACTCCACTCGCTGAAGTTGATAACCAGCTCTTTCATTTTGCAGAGATTGTTGTTTTTACTCCATGCCACTAAACTATCTATCTCTTTCCTGTATTCTATCTCATTGTTGTTTGAGATCTGACTCACTACGGTGGTATCATCAGCAAATTTGTAAATGGAGTTAGCGTTGTATTTGGCCACACGACCGTGAATATATTAGGAGTAAAGAGGCTGAGTATGTATCCTTGTGGGGCACCGGCGTTGAGGATTATTGTCGAGAAGGTATTCTCGTCTACTCTTACTGAAGGCATTCTGCAAGTTAGGAAGGCGAGTTGCAGAGTGGGGAGCAGAGTCCCAGATCTCAAAGTTTGGAGGTGAGTGTGGTTGGAATTATGGTGTTGAAATCTGAGCTGAAATCAATAAATCAGAGTCTGAGGTAGGTGTCCTTGTTATCCAGGTGTTCATGTCAGACCAAGGTGTCTGCCATGGACCTATTGTGATGGTAGGCAAATTGTCACGGATCAAGGCAATATGAGTTGATGTGTGCCACTATTAACCTTTCAAAGTATTTTATTACAATGAATGTCAGAGCCAATGGGTATTCATCATCATTAAGGCATGTTGCCTGATTTTTCTTTGGCTCTGGGATGATTGTGAATGAGTGAATTAGCTTTATTGTCACGTGCACTCGAATGGGTGCGATGAAAAGTTTGCAATGTCACCACTAATGGCTTCAACTTAGGTACGAGATAACCAGGTCCAGATATAGCAGTATTGGTACAAATTTGAAAGAATGATAAGTAAAAGTCCAGCATAAGAACAAAAAAGAAAGAAAGTATTCAATTTACAGTCCTCTTTCACCCCAGTCCATGCCAGCACATAGCCGCCAGGCCACACTAGACCAAATCTCTAGACCCACACTGGTTTCAAATCTTGACGCTTTGCCTCCAGTCTGCAAGGGACTCACCTTCTCCTGCTGGCCTCCATTCTGGGACCCTCCTCCCCATGCTGGCCTCCAGTCTGGCATTTACCTCCCCGTGATGGTGTTTGGTCTTGGACTCACCTCCCTATGCTGGCCTCCAGTCTGGGACTATCATCCCCATGATGGTGCAGAATCTGGGACTCACCTCCCCAAGCTGGCCTCTGCTCAGGGCCTCACCTCCCCAAGCTGGCCTCTGGTCTGGGCCTCACTCCCCCAAGCTGGCCTCCAGTCTGGGACTCACCTCCCCATGATGGTGCTGAACCTGGGACTCACCTCCCCAAGCTGGTCTCTGGTCTGGGACTCACCTCCCCAAGTTGGTCTCTGGTCTGGGACTCACCTCCCCATGATGGTGCTGAACCTGGGACTCACCTCCCCAAGCTGGTCTCTGGTCTGGGACTCACTTCCCCAAGCTGGCCTCTCGTCTGGGACAAACCTCACCCCGCTGGCCTGCAGTCTGGGACTCACATCCCCATGATGGATCCGAAACTAGGACTCCTTCCCAAGTTGGCCTCTGGTCTGGGACTCACCTCCCCAAGCTGGCCTCTGGTCTGAGACTCACCTCCCCATGATGGATCCGAATCTAGGACTCCTCCCCAAGTTGGCCTCTGGTCTGGGACTCACCTCCCCAAGCTGGCCTCTGGTCTGGGACTCACCTCCCCAAGCTGGCCTCTGGTCTGGGACTCACCTCCTCAAGCTGGCCTCTGGTCTGGGACTCACCTCCCCAAGCTGGCCTCTGGTCTGGGACTCACCTCCCCATGATGGATCCGAATCTAGGACTCCTCCCCAAGTTGGCCTCTGGTCTGGGACTCACCTCCCTATGCTGGCCTCTGGTCCAGGAGTTGTTTCCTCCATTCCTTGTCCAAATAAATTTAAAAACATAAAAGTTTACAAAAATAAACACTCAAGAAAAGAGCAAAAACAGAGAAAAAGAAAAAGGAACAGGAGGAGCAGAATAGTTCTGGCTGGAGCATATGACTCCTTCCTCTTTGATTGGAGTCTTCTTGAAGCAGGTGGGGAGGAGTAGTAAGGAGAGTCATAGAGTCATAGAGATGTACAGCACGGAAACAGATCCTTCAGTCCAACCCATCCATGCCAATCAGCTATCCCAACTCTATCTAGTCCCACATGCCAGCACCCGAACCATATCCCTCCAAACCCTTCCTATTCATATCCCCATCCAAATGCCTTTAAAATGTTGCCATTGTACCAGCTTCTACCACTTCGTCTGGCAGCTCATTCCATACATGTACCACCCTGATGTCTGCAAATACACCTACCAGCTGGTCCATGCGGGATCAGAGTACATGGCCAGGTTCTCCATCCAGGCCAGTAGCTTTTAATAGGTTCAATCTTAAGAAGGCCAACCTGACGCCTGTGACAGTGACTGTGGGTACAGTTGCACCCGAGGCAGTCAGGGCAGGTGACATCATTTCACTGCCCTTCTGGTCAAAGTGAGCATTGAGCTCATCGAGGAGGGAATCACTGTTATCAGCAATTTCTACTTGACTTCACTTTGGAGCCAATTATATCGTGTAAGCCATGCCACAGTCAACGTCTGTCCATGTGGTTAGTCTGGGACTCAAGTTTAGCACAACAGGTCAGGCAGCATCCGAGCAGTGGGAGAATGATGTTTCAGGCATAAACCCTTCATCAGGAACCTCATTCCTGATGAAGGGCTTATACATCGATTCTCCTGTCCCTTGATGCTGCCTGACCTGCTGTGCTTTTCCAGCACCACACTCTCAGTTCTGGTCTCCAGTATCTGCATTCCTCACTTTCTCCTCCCTGGGACTCTGGTTCAGTCTAGTCTTATGTTTTGGCGTCCCTGATGGCTTTGCAAAGGTTGTACCTCGATTTCCTATCTCGGTCAGAGTCACCCAGTTTGAACGCCTCAGACCTGAAATTCAGTCGGGAGTGGATCTCCTGGTTCATCCATAGTTTCCAATTAGGGAACACTCAGATTAACTTGTTTGGAATGCAATCCTCTGCATGCTTCCTGATGAAGTCAGTGATGGTGGTGGCATATTCATTTAGTTTGGATGCTGAGATCTTGAATATGGACCGATCCATTATATCCAAGCAGTCATGTAGGAGCTTGTCTGTTACCTCAGACCACCATTGTGCGACTCTTGTACCAGATAGAATCCACTCTTAGCAGATTTTCACTCTCTACTTGAGATGAACTTCTTATTGGTTTCTGCCTGACTTTGTTTATTTTACAAACAGATCAACAATTTAAAAATAGGCAGAGTTGTGATGAGCAACTTGTTTATTTCACTTGTTTATTTATCTTCCCAAATTACCAGTCTATCCTCAGTTTTGACCCTTATTTCCTGAGGCTGCTGTCATGGTTGTACAAACAGCAGCAGCAACTTAAATGAAGCTTCTGCGAAATGCATATCTTTTCACATGTAAACCTCGTACGTTGTTTTGTCCGGGAAAAGAGTCATAGATAAGCTTTGTAGAGTGGTAAAAACAATGACTGCAGGTGCTGAAAACCAAATACTGGATTAGTGGTGCTGGAAGAGCACAGCAGTTCAGGCAGCATGCCTGAACTGCAGTGCTCTCCAAGCTTTGTAGAGTCTCTACTCAGTATTCATTGTTTACCACGAGTCACTTTGTAATGATGAGGAGCCTGATTTTTGGCTAAAACATTCTGCTGTCTCAGGAACAGACAAACTAATGCCTCAAAAACTGCATTTCTGAAGTTAACTCACTCATTCGAGAATGTTGATTGAGTGTTGTCTCCTTTGGAAGCCCAGTTGTCATCTAAACAACCAGAAGAACTACTGTACGTAGATTGAACTTTTTTTATTATTTCTTAAACAAAATGCCTTCGTTGATTTTTTTACTATTATCAGTGTTACTAATTCGTAGGAGTTCACCGTTTTAACAATAACACAAAATGGCACTTTAAACACTAATATTGGATAATTTCAGCTAATAGTTTGAAATGGAGCAATGCCCATTGTGAAATAGAGCACAATAAAATGAGACTGAGTTAATGATAAAAAAAAGAATATTTTCTTTATTCAGGAAAGAAGAAATCTAGTGAAAACACGAGCCATTTTCAGTGTGATGCTGTCAAATGGAAGTGACATGCTGTTTCTGATGTGCATCATGAAAGTAAGATATAGGGCAGAAGTATAAAAAGAGTTTAAAATTGCAGTCAAGATTTCATGATTGTAATTCTAAGTGTAAATGTTATGGTATGAATGGGTTTTGGTTGATGTTATAATCAAAAGATCTCAATTTTTACATGTATCAATTGATTCTTAGATTAGGTTGTCTTATAATGAACTTGCTGGGATGTGTTTCTTTTATAATAAACTCAGAAAATAATGGAATGACATTACAAAGTCTTCCAGGTATGTAAGAGAAAGATAGCTGCCGCTTCAGGTGCAACCTTTTATTAGAGCTTAACATGAGTTCAACCAAGCAGAAAATAAAATAGATAACAGCTGCTGAAGGGGGAGAAAAACATTACGCTGCAATTCAGGTCAATCCCAACATTCTTCATCATACTCACTACAATAGAGAATATACAGAGGCCGATCAGTAATTCCAATGGACAAAACATTGTCAGTTTAATGTGAGGTTATAATCAACTAGGAGAAAGTGGGGACTGCAGATGCTGGAGATCGGAGTTGAGGGTGTTGGTGCTGGAAAAGCTCAGCAGGTTAGGCAGTATTAATTCCTGATAAAGGGTTTTTGCCTGAAATGTCAACTCTCCTGCTCCTCAGATGCTGCCTGACCTGCTGTGCTTTTCCAGCGCCACACTCTCGACGTGTAAGTTTAATGTCCAACAATCTACCCTTTTAATGAGGAGTCCAGAAGGAAAAATGGGAGCTGCATACCCTGTGCTTGAAAACTCATAATAAGGAGAGAAATGTCACACTGAAGCACCATGTATTTCTGATTAAATTACCATTTGATTTATCATGGAAAAGAAATGCACACAAAATCAAATGAATCAACTTAGAACAGAAATGTAGTTCCTCACTCTCTGAGCTACTATTGATCTGATTAAACTCATGTGAAATGCTTCATATTGTCTTACTACATGAAAGGTGCTTTCTTCATCGCTGCTGTCTTGCTGCTGTTTCAACAAGAGCATAAAAGCATTTTGAGATGTGACTTAATCTAGTTTGAGAACGCTTTCAATTAGTTTCTTATATAAATGAGTAATGCACAGTTTCATTTCAATGGTTTGGAAGCGCCGTTGACTTGTATGACCTAGTTAGACTAAGCAACTGAGAATCACAGCCGCCAGTGGAATTTCTAGGCTGGAGAAAGGAGCCCTAGTGGGGATGAATGCCCTGGTATGCGTGTTTTTGATTGATTTCCCCATCCAAAGTCAGCCTGATTCACAGCGGAATGCTGTAGGAGAGATGTACCCAAGGTGACTGGTAAATTCATACATTTTGGGATAGAACATTTAAGAGGGGAGTGTTGAGTACAATGTTGTTTGCAGGGTCACGGGATGATTATAAGATTTGAAGCAATTATTATGGAGAACGGGTGAGAAGAAATGACAGCTGGGTGTGTTAAAACAGAGATGGGAATTATGGAGAGTTGTTGATGATCAGTGTCGGATAGATTGAATCACATCTAAGTTAACAGAGTACTCCTGAGTTCGGTGATACTCCTGACACAGTACATGAGCCTTTATAACTGTTGCAAACATTGAATAAAACTCTCTGACTAAATAAACCAACTTTTCAAAGCCGCTGTATTAACAATGCGAAGAATCTGTAAAATAATTAGATGATTGCATTGCAAATGAGAGCCCCTAGAATTCCATAAGTAAATAATCAGACCCTTTAAAGCAGCTTTATAAGCAATGTCAAGAATTTGTAAAATAATTAGACAATTGGATTGCAGCCAAGAGCCCCTAAAACTCCTTGAGTAAACATGCTATCTATCTCAATTCATGTCTAGACTCAATATATAAAAGTAATGGAAACAGATTGAACATTAATACTTAGAGTCATGGCAATGTACAGTACAGAAACAGGCACTTCAGTCCAACTCATCCATGGTAACCAGATATCCTAACCTAATCTATTCTAATTGCCAGCACTTGGTTAATGACCTTCTAAACCCTTCCTATTCATATACCCATCCTGATGTCTTTTAAGTGCCGTAATTGTACCAGCCTCCATCACTTCCTCTGGCAGCTCACTCCATATACACATCACCCTCTGCGTGAAAAAATACCCCCTTAGGTCCCTTTTAAATCTTTCCCCTCTTACCTTAAACATATGCCATCTACTTCTGCACTCCCCACCACTGGAAAAATATCTTGTCTATTTACCCTATCTATGCCCCTCATGATTTTATAAACCTCTACAAGGTCAGGCCTCATCCTCTGATGCATCGGGAAAACAGCCCCAGTTTATTCAGCCTCTTTCTTTAGCTCAAACTAAGATATCACAGCATATCAAAATTTTACTATGAAATATAATATGCATTTTAGCCTATTCAGAAATGTTATGCCATGCCTCTGGAGCAACTGGGAAATGAATGCACACTTTTTGAGAAGATTTGCAGCTCAAGTTGAGGTTCTGGATGTAAGTTAGCTCACTTTGCTTTCAGACATTTCATCCCCATACTAGGTAACATCATCAGTGAGCCTCTGGTGAAGCGTTGGTGTTATGCCCCGCCTTCTATTTATGTGTTTAGGTTTCCATCAATTGGTGATGCCAAACAAGCAGACAAAGCATGCCCAGAAATCCTAGCCACTCTCCCCTATATCAAAGACACATCAGAAATGACTGCCAGACTACTCAGATCTCTTGGCATCATGGTAGCGCATAAACCCATCAACACACTTAAAAGACCTTATGCAAACAACAAGCAAAGCAGACATCATCTACAAAATACCTTGCAAGAACTGTAATGAACACTACATTGGACAAACAGGCAGAAAGCTAGGCACCAGGAACATCAGCTTGCCACAAAAAAAAATGACCCACTCTCACTAGTGTCCTTACATACAAATAAGGAAGGCCAGTACTTTGACTGGGACAACACATCCATCCTAGGACAAGCCAAACAGAGACATGCATGGGAATTCCGAGAAGCATGGCTCTCCAACCAGATTCTATCAACAAACACATTGACTTAGATCCCATCTACCACTCTCTGATAAAAAGAACCGTAAATGACATCACCAGCCCAAAGAAACCTAAACACATAAATAGAAGGCAGGACATAACATCAGCGCTTCACCAAAGGCTTACTGATGATGTTACCTAGTATGATGATGAAACATCTGAAAATGAACCTTCTAGCTCAGTGAGCAAACTTACATCCAGAACACACATCACCTGGCCCAGGGCTTGGGCAGTACCACTGTACCACAAGAGCTCCATGGTGTGCTGTATTATCCACTAGGCATTTTATTCCAACTCATCCAAAAACATTTCCATGTTGATAATATTGATCTGTTAGTAGACAGCTTACCTGTTCTCGCATACAACAATCTGGAAAATAGCCTAGGTTTCTGGCCTATGGATATGCCCAAATTGATCACATAACCAGAGATCGATGTTGGGAAAACCCAATGCACTGAGTTTGTGGAAAATGACTTGGAGAACAGAACCTCTGATGGGAAATTACCCTACCCGTCCAAGAAAGCCTGACTCTGAGCTAGAGTCACAGATTTCAGCCAGTTCAGACTTAGTTAACTGAAAGGTTGCCCAGGAAATGTTCGACATAAAATCCTAGTCTAACTCATTGGTAAGCATACAAGCAACAGCTGAACCTACCCCACCATCAACAACCTCCAAACCTACATCCCTACTGCTGACTGACCACATTGATTCCCTAATCCCTCGCTCAACCTCTACAAATACCTTCCTGACTCCAACCAAGTGAGTTAACATTGAAAAGAGGCCCCTCAGGCTACCTCATTGGGTTTTTGTTCCGGACTCCATTTTGTCCCATTGTAATCTTGTAATGCCAACCCTTTGGATCTGTGTAACCTGGTTCATGACCTCCCAGGCAGTAAAAAGGGTTTCTCTCTATTTAGTGGGGAGATGATGCTCTCATGGGCAAGTAACTGAGACCCTGGGTAAGTTTCTGAGGCAAAGGGGTCAAATTGCACCACGGTAGCAACACATTTGAAAATGAAAGTGAATCTCAATAAAGATAGCCTCTAAGCTATTGACAATCACTGTTAAAAGTCATCGAGCCCACTAATGTTAAACTTTTGTTTCGAAGTTCATTTTCAGGATGTTGTCTTTGTTGGCTTGGCCAGCACTTATTACCCTTCCTTAGTCACTCTTGAGAAGGCGGTGTGAGCCGCTATGTTGAACCGCTATACGTGAGGGAGGGAGTTCCAGGATTTTGAGCAGGTGACAGTGAAAGGATAGAAATATATTTTCAAGTCAGGATGGTGCTTGGCTTGAAGACAAACTAGAAGATGGTAGTGGTGTTCCCGTGTATCTGTCATGGTTGTCCTTCTTGATGGTAGTCGATGTGGATTTGGTGAATGCTGCATCTTGTAGATGACGCAAACTGTGCATTGGTAATGGATGGAGTGGATACTTGAGGTTGTGTTGCCAATCAAGTGGGCTACTTTGTCCTTGATGCTGTCAAGTGACTTGTACATGGTTGAAGCTGCATTCAGCCAGGCAAGTGGGGGGTATACCATCACCTCCTGATTTATGCCTTGAAGATGATGAAGAAGCCTTGAGAAGTCAGGAAGTGAGTTACTTGTCACAAGATTCCCAGCCTCTGACCTGATCCTGTAGACTCTGTATTTCTATGGCTAGTCCAGTTCAGTTTCTGGTCAGTGGTAACCCTAGAGTGTTGATTGAGATTCAGGGGATGTCATGTCATTTAATGTCAAAGGGTGATGGTTAAATTCTCTCCTATTGGAAATGATCGTTACCTAACGTTTGTGTCATGCAAATGTTTCTTGGTACTTGTCAGCCCAAATCTGAATTTTTTTTCCTACTCTTGCTGCATTTGAACATGGATGGCTTCAGTATCCAAAGAACTGTGAATGATGCTTAACCTTGTGTAATCATTAGCTATCAAGCCCACTTGTGCTCTGATGATGGATGTGAGTCCATTGAAGCAGCTGAGGATGTTTGGATCTAGAACACTAATCTGAGAAACTCCTGTGGGGATGTTCTAGAGTTGAGACTCCTTGACCAATAATCCCAGCCATCCTCCCCAAGACTTGGAAAGTCTCCCCTGATGGTTGTTGCCTCTAGTTTTGCTACAGATCCTTGTGCCACACTCAGTCAAATGTGGCCTCAATTATTGTTGCACTCTCTGCAGCTGTAGAATTCAGATCTTTCATTCAGGCTGCAAAGACATCAGGACCTGGTAGGACCCAACTGAGTTTGGGTGAGCAGATTATTATGGATCCTGTTTGATGACAACTCCATCGCTTTACTAATGATTGCGAGTAGACTGAGGCATGATAATTGTCAAAGTTGGAATGTCAGTTCAAGGACAATTAATGATGGGCAGCAAATGCTGATCATTAAAGTGATGCCAGCATTCCTTGAAACAATGAGGGAAAAAAAATCGAACAAAACCCATTGTTATTATATAACCTTCACAAATTGATCCCCCTAACTTTTCCTTGCAATAAACTGAAATATCTCGCCTTCTCTGTTCTCTGTGTATAGCTGCTGTTCCTTATCTCTGGGCTTATTCTAGTTAATTGACACTGTTCTGTGCCTGAGTCCTTGTCAGTATTTCTAATTCTATGCTTAGAATAGGACACATACTCCAGCTGAGGCCTGCCTGTGATTTATATTTTTAAAAAACTATCTTTCTTATTTTACTTATAAATGCAGGGTCCTGCACACATTTTTTGAATGCCCTTGTGAACTTGTCTTGATAGTTTTAAAGAGTTTTATGTTGAATACCAGGACTCACTGTTCCTTGCACATACTTTAAAAATTGTACCATTCAGTTTATATCACATCTCCTTAATCGTCCTTCTGGAAGGCATACTTCTCTATATTACGTTTAATCAATCACGTGACTGTCCATTTCATGAGTCTATTTGTGTTCTACTAAAATCTGGCACAGCTTTTATCATGTTTTACAACTTGGAAAGTTTTCTGACTTCTACAAGCTTTGAAATTATGCCCTGTATGCACAAATCCAGGCCATTGATTATATATGATTAACACCACAGTCCCAATACCAACACAGGAGAGACATCAACCATTAGTTGACACCAACCTGAAGAAAAACAATCACTATCACACATGTGCAATGTTCAACACGTGAGGCAGCATCTTTTTTAAAAAAAAAAGAAAAACAGAATTAATGTTTCAGGTTTGTGACCAGCTGATTATTTCTGACATTTAAGTTCCGACCTCCGGTTTCAACTATTTTTGCTGTTATATTACTCAATCTGTTTGGATATGTTATGATATACATAAAGAGCAAGGTGAGACTTAAACCCAGGCCTCCTGGTTCATAGGTAGGGATACTACCATTGCATCACAAGACCCTATTTAACTCATTTAGTATCCATGCTGTCCCTGTCCCTTTCAGCCTATTTCTTTTTATTTTGCTAGCTGGCCCGAAAGTCTTAATTAAATCTTTTTTGAAACCCATGTGCTAAAGATCGACTGTACCACCCACACATACCGTCTCCATTACTTCATCAAAAAACTCAATCAAATTTGTCAGATTTGATTTACTTTTAGCAAATCAGTACGTGCTGCCATTTATCAACCTGTAATTTTCCCAGTGACAATTCATTTTGTCCAAGATTATGACTTCTAAATGCAAATCATATCTGACAAACTAGATTGAGTTTTCTTGATGAAGTAATGAAGGGTGTTGATGAAGGGTGTATTGTTGATGCTGTTTATATGGATTCCTTCATCATTTTGGAAATTCTATGTTTAGCTTCCTTTCATTTACCCCCCTCAGTGGAATTTTTCTTTTCTGTACCCAACTTATTTATTGCCTAAAGGAGCCCACTGCAAAGTGATTTTTTTTATTGACCAATCTTCATTCCAGACGACCTGGGCCAAACACCCTTGCTTCTTGCCTTGTTCCTGGAAATCTTTTCCTCTCATGAACTAAAGGAAGATAAATCTGTAAGTGTGACGTAACCAATAATACTATGAGAGTATGCAGTTAGATGTGTGTCCAATTCATATTGTTCAATTATAGCAATGGCATATATGGGCGACACACTGCAGCTGGAATTCATGATGTTATGTAGTAAACCTCTAGGTAAGAGTGTGCCAACAAATTTCTCCCACAAAGCTTTCTTTGCAGTAAAACAATTTTCGTAAAGAAGATCCAAATTATTTCCTTGATGAGTTTATTACTCCCTAATCAATTCTTTCTTTTCAGAATCCACCTGAAAATGGTCAATCAATCTGTTTGTTGATTTAATTTTGCTGTAATCACTAGATTGTGTCTGATGTTCCTCAAATCATTATGGTTCCAGATGGGATATCCCAAACTGTTAAGCTCCCACATGAGGGAGAGATGAACTGACTCCCCTTCTTTATTCACCTGACCCCTCAGTTGGTTGCAAGAAGGTTAGTTTCAGAAGGATGCCCCCCCCATTGTGGATATCTTTCTCTCAGATGAACCGATTTAAAAAGGATCCAATTCAGCAAGGCTTTACTTGAATTAACAAAAGTAATGAGCTTATTAATTACTGCATGTGATAAGAATGACTAAATACAACATACGTGCATACAGATGAAAAGTTAGAGACAGGTCTAACAGATGGAAGTTCAAAAGGAATAGACTTGGGGATCAATATAAGAATTGTTTGTAAAGGGCAGATAGTTGAACATTGCAACTGTTACAGTGGAGATGACCTGTCATGTTGATGTTGGTTTTGTCATCATGAGTTTCTGTGGTTTGCCATCCAGGTTGATTCGGTTGTTAAGAAGGCACATGGTGTATAAGCTTTTATTGGTAGAGGGATTGAGTTTCAGAACCATGAGGTCATGCTGCGACTGTATAAAACTTTGATGTGGCCGCATTTGGAGTATTATGTACAGGTCTAGTCACCGCATTACAGGAAGTATGTGAAAGCTTTGGAGAGGGCTCAGAGGAGATTTGCTAGGATGTTGCCTGGTATGGAGGGTAGGTCTTATGAGGAAAGACTGAGGGACTTGAGGCTGTTTTCATTGGAGAGAAGATGGTTAAGAGATGACTTAATTGAGACATATAAGATAATCAGAGGGTTAGGTAGGGTGGACAGTGAGAGCCTTTTTCCTCAGATGGTGGTAGTTAGCATGAGAGGACATAGCTTTAAATTGAGGGGTGATAGATATAGGATAGATGTCAGAAGTAGTTTCTTTACCAGAGTAGTAGGGACAGGAACATACTACCTGCAACAGTAGTAGACTCGTCAGCATTAAGGGCATGTTAATGGTCTTTGGATAGACTTATGGATGAAAATGGGCTTCAGATTGGATCCACAGATTGGCACAACATCAAGGGCCAAAAGGCCTGTACTGTGCTGTAATGTTCTATGTTGTTGGGATTCTGTGGTTCTGATTCTTTTGACTATGATTAAATTCCATCATTCTGGGTTTCTCTCTCATCTGGCTATGAGCTAGCTGACTTGCAGCACTCAGTGTTAGAGAGGGCCTTTACACAAAACACAGGGATGACTAGGGAACAGTCCTTCGGTAATCGCAGCACAGTAGAATCAGAGTACAAGCTGGAAGACACAACTATGTCCAGTCCCACTAGCACACTCCAGAAGAATTGAAGTTTGTTTTTTAATCCCTGTCCTTGTGTATTCTTCAAAGGACAAAAATGCCAAATGCGTCTGCAGTTTGGGACATAACCCATACAAGGATAGCTTGCTCAAAAACCAAAATCACTGGCAAAACTCAGCAGATCTGGCAACATCTGTGGGAAGAAAGCAAAGTTAATGTTTTGAGTCCGTCGACTCTCAGAACAAGCTTGGTATTGAGCAAGAGGTTATCAGCTCCTTGAATGCGCGCAGCCACAAGATATGACAGTCCAATCTATTTGACGTTTCCATGACACATTTTAGTATTTTATAACATTGGTTCCACACAGAATGTTTGCTAGCTAGCCATTAAATTTCCACCTGCAGTCCTTTTTCTGCTAAACAGTTGTTTGGTTAATTTAGTGGTGGGTGTTTACATATTAAGCAAACGGTTCTTTGCTTAATGTGGGGGCTGGAAAGCATTATCTCCTCATTCCAACATTTTTTTGATTCAGTTCCCTCCCTTGTTTGTCCCACCTTTTTGTTGTAGTTTACTTGTCGCTAATTGGGTGTTATTTGGTTAATTGACAAATTGCTGGGTGGCAAAAGTAATAATAATAATAAAGAGCTTTGTGTTTGGTTAATTTGGTAATGCTTTTTTTTTTCAAATTTAAAACAAAATGCTGGGTTCTTTCCCAGTGGGGAGTTGACTTCTGAGGAGGGAACGAGTGCAGAATGTAAAGGTGGGGATTTGTCTCTGTGTTTAACTATAGATTCGCAGTAAAATCTTGTTAATGTCTGAAGACCTGTTAAATTCACAGTGAATATTAGCAAATTACTACGGATGCTGGAATCTGAAACCAAAAGAGAAAATGCTGGAAAATCTCACCAGGTCTGGCAGCATCTGTAAGGAGAGAAAAGAATTGACGTTTCGAGTCTAGTTGACCCTTTGTCAAAGCAAAAAAAGGAGAAATAGGGAGGTATTTATAGTAGGCTGAGGGAAGGTGAGTCATGGCTCCAGAAGCAAAGGTAGCAATAAAGGGTCAGTCAGACTCGAAATGTCAGCTCTTTTCTCTCCTTACAGATGCTGCCAGACCTGCTGAGGTTTTCCAGCATTTTGTCTCACAGTGAATATTGGTCTGTTAAATAGGCCTTTATGAGGAGAGGGATTGGTATTTACACCAGTGAGGTGGGAAGCTTTATTTAGTAATTTCCTGAACTCAACAGACCCTTCTCAGTTTAAATGGTTTTGCTAGTCCAGGTTTTCTCTTTGTGGAAGTTGGAGGCAGGATAAGTTGGGTTACTAACATAATAGAAATGGCAAGTGTTGGGATGAGCTGGTGAGAAAGAATGTCTTGATTCTTTAGATCTTTTTTGCAATTATTTAAGATGCTGTTAGACTTTCTGATCTTCTCTCTTCCCACTCGGGCATTACATGCCAACTCATTCCCTCGCCATGTTCTCTTTAGACCACTCTCACAGCATCTATCACAGCCTCAAAAACTATGTAGAAATAAAAAATAATTCCAATCATTTAATACATCTGACACTTATACATACTTTATCGTGGAAAAGGTTTCTAACCATGAAACTCATTCAAGCTTTAAAATTCCTCAAGTGGTTGATCCTTTACATGAACAAAGAAACTTATGTTCAGAAATCCAAAGAACTACAGATGCTGGAAATCAGAAACAAAATCAGAAATTGCTGGCAAAACTCAGCAGGTTGGTCAGCATGAGTGGAGAGAAAGCAGAATTATTATTTTGCATCCAGTGACCCTTCATCAGAACTTCAGAAACTTATATTCAGGCTGCACATCAATGACAGCTATTCCTTTAAACTGTTAACCAAGTTATGAACTCCAAAACCCTGACGATAGCAGGAATTTTTGCTTTTAAACTCAGCCAGGCATTCATGCCAACATAAGAACTAGGAGCAGGAATAGGCCCTCTGGTCCTTCGAACCTGCTCCACCATTCAATAAGATCATGGCTGATCTTTTTGTGGACTCAGATCCACTTAACCGGGCTCTCACTATATCCCTTAATTCTTTTGTTGTTTAAAAAATCTATCTTAGCTTCAAAAACATTTACTGGAGTAGTGCCAACTACTTCACTGGGCAAGGAATTCCATAGATTCACAACCCTCTGGGTGAAGAAGTACCTTCTTAGTTTCATCCTAAATCTGCTCCTGCTAATTTTGAGCCTGTGCCCTCTTGTCCTAGTTTCAGTGGAAACATCCTCTCTACTTCTATCTTATCTATGCCCTTCATAATTTCATTTGTTTCTGTAAGATAGCCCCTCATTCTTCTGCATTCCAATGAATATAATCCCAGTCTACTCAGTCTATTCTCCTCTCAACTCCAGAATCAACCTAGTGAACCTCCTCTGCACCCCCTCCAGTGCCAGTACATCCTTTCTCAAGTAAGGAGACCAAAACTGTACACAGTACTCCAGGTGTGGCCTCACCAGCACCCTGTCCATCTGCAACATAACCTCCCTGCTTTTAAACTTAAACCCTTTAGCAATGAAGGACAAAATTCCATTTGCCTTCCTAATTATTTGTTGGACCTGCAGACCAACCCTCTGTGATTCATGCACAATGACACCCAGATCCCTCTGTATACCAGCATGCTGCAACAATTTACCGTTCAAGTAATAATCCTTTTTACTGTTATTCCTACCAAAATGGATGACTTCACATTTATTAATACTGTATTCCATCTGCCAGACCTTTGCCCACTCACTTAATGTACCTATGTTCTTCTGCAAAGTTTCACAGTCCTCAGCAGACTTTGCTCTACCACTCATCTTAGTGCCATCTGCAAACTTTGACATGCTACATGTGGTCCCTAACTCCAAATTATTGATATAAATTGCGAATAATTGTGGTCCCAAAACTGATCCCTGAGGCACACCACTTGTCACTGAATTCCAGCCAGAATAGCATTCATTTATCCCCACTCTTTGCTTCCTGTTAATCAATTAATCCTTTAACTGTGCTAATACATTACCTGTAATGCCATGCATCCTTATCTTATGCAGCAGCACCTTGTCAAAAGCCTTTTGGAAATATAGGTACACCACATCTACTGGGTCCCCTTTGTCCACCTTGCTCGTAATGTCTTCATAGAATTCCAATAGATCTGTTAAGCATAACCTGCCCTTGATAAACCCATGCTGCGTCTGCCTAACGAGAAAAGTTCTATGGTTAAAACCAATGACTGCAGATGCTGGAAACCAGATTCTAGATTAGAGTGGTGCTGGAAAAGCACAGCAGTTCAGGCAGCATCCGAGGAGCAGGAAAATCGACGTTTCAGGCAAAAGCCCTTCATCAGGAATAGAGGCAGAGTGCCTGCAGGGTGGAGAGATAAATGAGAGGAGGGTGGGCATGGGGAGAAAGTAGCATAGAGTACAATAGGTGAGTGGGGGTGGGGATGAAGGTCAGGGAGGAGGGTTGCATGGATAGGTGGAAAGGAAGATAGGCAGGTAGGACAAGTCATGGGGATAGTGCTGAGCTGGAAGTTTGGAACTGGGGTGAAGTGGGGGAAGGGGAAATGTGGAAAACTGGTAAAGTCCACAATTCTATCCAGATTTCTATCCAGATGCCTTGCTATTTCTTATTTGATAATAGACTCAAGCATCTGCCCCACTACAGAGGTTAGGCTAACCATCTTTTATCTACCTCCCTTTTTAAACAGTGATGTCACATTTGCTGTTTTCCAATCTGCTGGAGCTGCTCCAGTGAATTTTGGAAAATTACCACCGGTGTGCTTGCTATTTCTCCTGCCATCTTTTTTCATACCCAGGGCTGCACTCCATAAGGGCCAGGGGACTTATCTATCCTTAGCTCTATTACCTTGCTCAACATTACCTTTTCCATAATAATGATTGTTCCCAAGTCCTCACCCACTTTGGTCTCTTTGTCATTTACTGGTATGTTATTAGTGTCCTCCACAGTGAAGACCATTAGAAAATACCTGTAAAATGCCTCAGCCGTTTCATCACATCCCATAACTAAATGCCCCATCTCATCCTCTAAAGGACCAAGGTTTACTTTAGCCACTCTTTTTTGTTTTATATATTTATGGAGATTGTTGCTATTTGTCTTTATATTTTGAGCTAGTTTTTTCTCATGTTCTAGCTTACTTTTCTTCATAGCTCTTTTTGTGGCTTTCTATTGACCTTTAACGTTTTCCCAATCTTCTGATTTCCTGCTGTTCTTGGCCATTTTGTATACCTTCTCTTTCCATTTGATAGCACCCCTTATTTCCTTCGACACCCACGACAGATTACCCCTTTTCTTACAGTCCTTCCTTTTCACCAGAATATACTTTTGCTGAGCACTTTGAAAAAATGTTTTGCAAGTCCTCCACTGCTCATCAACTGTCCCACCATAAAATCTTTGGCCAGTCTACTTTAGCAAGTCCTCTCTCATTCTATCATAGCCTCCCTTGTTTAAGCACCGAACCATGGTATTGGATTTTACCATCACATTCTCCATCTATAATCTAAATTCAACCATACTGTGATCGCTCCTTCCAAGAGGATCCCTAAATATGAGATCATTAATTATTCCTGTCTCATTACACAGGACCAGATCTAGGATAGCTTGCTCCATCATGAGTTCCATTACACACTGTTCAAAAAAGTGTCATGGATACACTCAACAAACTTCTCCTCAGGGCAACCCTGACTGAGCTGGTTCAACCAATCAACTTGTAGGTTTAAATCGCCTTGGTAATTGCCATTCCATTTTTATAGGGATTAGTTATTTCTTTGTTTATTCCCCACCCCAATGTGACGTCATTATTTGGCGGCCTATAGACAACGCCTATCACTGACATTTTCTTCTTAGAATTTCTAATTTTCATCCAAATAGATTCAACCTTATTCTCCATAGAACCTGTATTATCTCTTAGTCCCGCCCTGATGTTGTCCTTGAATACCCAGAGCAACACCACCTCCCTTACCTTTCCTGTCTGTCCTTCCAAGTGATCTGATACTCCTGGATATTTAACACCCAGTCATGACCAATTTGTAACCATGTCTCCATAATGGCTAATAAATCATATTTATTCACGATGATTTGTGCTGTTAACTATGAGCATTCAGGTAAAGTGTCCTTATGCTAGTTTTCTTACACTCATGATTTCCAACATCTCTAATAATATCTCCTGAATTATCTTTCCTTTTTACTGCTTTCATGGTCTGCCTTGAACTTAAACCCTCCTGCACACATGCTAACCTGCTGCTTACTTTTTTATTTACCATCATACTTCCTGCTGTTTTCCCTTTCCCTTCTCCCCTACTCACTAGATTAAAGTCCTAGTGACCACCCTATTTATCTTGTTCGCTATAACGCTGGTTCCGGTTCGGTTCGGTTCAGATGGAGACAGTCCCATCGGTACAGATCCCCCACGCCATTCCAAAACTGATGCCAATGCCCCATGAAATGGAGCATTTCATGCTGATAATTTTTAGAAAATATCATTAAAGATCTAGCAATGGAAAGTAATTACTTTTTCAAACCTACCCAAAATGGCCTATCAATCAAAGCAGTCCAGCAGAGAGAATTTGACCTTCACTTACCACTACAGACTGTTTGCATGATTAAGGTGAGGAAATCATGACACTTAAAGGAACCTTATCCACCTTCAACAGTGTTTACCTCATCTCCATCAATTTATGATTTCCTCTCTCTGCAATTGAATGTTACAAAGGAATCAGTTTGAACTCTGCAATACATACTGTTTTGGAGTACTGTGTCCAATTCTGGTCACCCTGTTATAGGAAGGATACTACAAAGCTGGAGAGGGATCAGAAGAGATTTACCAGGATGTTGCTGGGACTGGTGGGTTTTGAGTCATAAAGAGAGGCTAGTTAGGCTGAGACTTTTTTTTTCACTGGAGCATAGGAGATTGAGGCATGACCTTGTGGAGATTTATAAAATCACGTAAGGCAAATGACAGGTGTCTTTTCCCTCGGGTAGGGGATTTCAAGGCTAGGTGGCATATTTTTAAGGTGAAAGGTGAAAGATTTAAACAAAAGGACAAAGGGCTTTTTTTTTACACAGAGAATGGTTCGTGTGTGGAATGAAGTTCCAGAGGAAGTGGTGAATGCAGGTACAGTTACATTGTTTAAAAGACATTTGGATTAGTACATTAAGAAATGTTTGGAGGGATATGGGCCAAGCACAAGCAGGTGGGACTAGTTTACTTTGGTATTGTGGTCATCATGGATTGGTTGGACCAAAGGGTCTGTTTCCATGCTGTATGACTCTATGTTCAAGTGGCCCTGCTGAGTTTGGATTTTCTTCTTTTGTGAGACACATCAGCAATATATGAAAAACTGAAACAACTGACAATGAAAATCCAGCCTGTTGAATGCAAATGTCAACTGCATCATCCTGTCCAATTCTGGGTACCACTGTTTTGGAAGGATGCCAACTCTTGAAGAAGGGTACAGAGAGGATATGTGAGAATGGTTCTCAGGATGAGGGACATGCATGGACTGTTGATAGGGCCGTTGTTCTTAGGGAAGAAGGTGTTGATGGGACATTTAGTAGAATTGATCAAAATCGTAAGCATCTGGACAAAATGGCTGGAGGAAGCATACTGCTTTTGGCAGCAGATTCGAGAACCTGGTTGGCAGTAGAGTCAAAACCTCCATGACGAAGAATGTTATTAATGAAATGAATGACAATGAACTGAAATGCATCACCTGAAAGACTGTGATTGTCAAAAGAAATTTGGATACACTTTGAGAGCAGAAAACAACATAGATCCATAGGGAAGCAGTACTTGTTAAATTTCTCTTGGAGAGAGCCAGGTGATTGGTGTTCTCTTATGCTGAAACCATTCTACAGGCACAGTTGCAGCTGGTAAGAAGGGGAAATAATTTGAGGATCTGTCTCTGGAGAGATACTTGCCCACTTTCTCCACCACCATCACACCCCTGCACCCCCCACCCCATCCAATTGACCTCTGGGGAAGAATATCCTTTGGGACATCTCAACTTAACAATAATTAAAGGTCTTAATTGTTCAATCAGTCACTTAGGAAAATAAATTTTCCAGTGCCCTGATTACATACATGCCTTCCAGCAGAAAAGGACTTTGACTCAATACCTGATTGGGAGACCTGGGTGACTTGCATGCCACTTTAGCAGTGGAGGGGCTCCATTTACAATAGCATGAAGGCAACTGCACATATGGATGGTGGGTGGGGAGGGAAGGGGAGGGTAGTGGAGGCAAGAGGTTTGTCACTGAAAGCTTGCCCTCCAACAATGGGCAGCCCTCCACTTTCCCCATGAGCACACTGATGAGAAATGAAAGAAGACTTACCTTCTCCCTCCTGGATCCCAAGAAGACCCGTCCTCATCTGACCATTGATAGGAACCAGAAGCTGCTGACCTGTAATTGGCCAGCAACGTCAAGACATTGTGAAGACCTTCACTAGGCTGAGAAGCTCTCTGGTTAGTCCTTAAGCTGATTGTCTTACAAACTGGTAAGCCTTCACAGCGAAAGGAATGACCAATGAGTCACTAGAGTTTGGCTGAAAAATGGACAATGGCTGCCTCTTATTCTATGATTGGTTTTGACCCTTGGATTTTTCTTTCTGTTCTGTGTGCCTCAGGTCTGACGTCTATTTCTTCACAATAGCACACAGGTTGAACTTTTCATCTAAATTCTAGTGTTGTGGTTGAGAATCTGAACAAGCGAAACTGACACAGGTATTAGAAAGGTGAAATAAGATTCTTCGCTCTTGCAGGAAGTAATTTTGGTTGAGTAAATGTGCAAATAAGTATGTGCACAGACTCCCAGATACATGTGTAATTGAAGCATAAAACAAAAATATTGAAGAAACTTGGCACTCCTGTATTATGCATGTAATTGCCTGAATTTCTCAATTTTATGCTTGTCAATCAGGCCCTGCACATGTAGGTATTAGTTCAGTGTAACAGTCTGACCACAAAGCCCAAGGTATGCATTTGATGCAATGAAGCTGACTCAAGGTTGTTTTAAATGTTGGCCCATAATTCATCTAGAGAAGGAAACAATCACTTTTAAGATGTTTCTTTGCAATTTCAGACAATTTATATGCTTACTGACATCTTCATTGTAATTTCAATTCGTTTTGCATTTATATAGTATGAGTGCAGTTTCAGTTAAAAGTTGATAAGCTCTCACAACTGCACTATTTTAAACAAGGGTAGGGTTAATTTACATGAATTATGGCTAGATGGCTTTCACCTCTCATCTTTGCATTTAACAAAGACGTTAATATATGGAGTCAAACTCATGGTTTCCTGATTTCTGGTCATCAATGTTGATTTTCACTTCCAGCAAATGCTAATGAAATTAACAAGGCTGTGATCCCTGAGTATTCACCCTGACTGTTCATTTGATTGAGCTGTTTCAGATTTTGGAAATAATCAATTACATTGATAGAAATAAATTATTTCTGCCTCCTATGACTGCGGGACCCAGCCTGAAAATCTGAGCCAGGCCTCTGATGGTCATCCATTCGGTTTCATCAGAGAAAGTTCTGTATTTAACTGATCTAAGGTGCAAGATACCATTATTCACTGTTGAGGTGGGGACAGATCACACATGCACCGTATAGCACTGAATGCATGAAAATGTTAGACATTTTTATTCTTTTACAAAGCATATGGACTCTGAGCAATCTACCTTGACCAGGTGATCGGTGGTCGTTTTTGTTATTTCTGTACAGACAACAATAAACTCGGATCTGAAGGAAGTGTCATAACCATGGATCATAAATCTGGACTGCCTGTGGATGTGCTGTTTCAATTCCAGCAAGTCTTTCTCACTAAGGAACCAAAATTAGCTGAGAAGATGACTGAGGATATAAATTCATTGCCATATGGAGAGTGTGGCAATTGTAATGTGGTCAGCCAGGTGGACGTTATACAATCTGAGTTTCCTGCTTGGAGCTATGAACCTGGTCCCATCTAGGAGCCCTGGCTGACAGATATAAACAGGAGTGTCAGAGGTTCTGCTCACTCTGAGAGCTGACTCTGAGGGTGTTGGATCAGTGTCAAGCACTCACATAGTGTAAAGTGTGAGTTGGTGTTGGGATATTAGCCTCTGTGGAGTTATTTCAACAGCAAAGAGGATGGGATTATTGGTATAACCATGCCAATGTGCCTACTAGCTGAAACCCAACTGGCTCAAACAGGCACCACAACTGGCTTTATTTTTGGAAAATGCGGCAAGTGGAGTATATGAATTGAGCTGAAAATGTGTTGCTGGAAAAGCGCAGCATCCAAGGAACAGGAGAATTGACGTTTCGGGCATAAGCCCTTCTTCTCCCAGAAGCTCTCTTCCTCCCTCATCCTTGGATGCTGCCTGTCCTGCTGCGCTTTTCCAGCAACACATTTTCAGCTCTGATCTCCAGCATCTGCAGTCCTCACTTTCTCCTCGGAGTATATGAATTGTAAGGTATTCTGACAGAAGTGGACACCTCGCTAGACTGGCTGAGCTTGGGGAACATCACTTGAGTGAAGGCAATTGCATAGCCTCACTCAGGACATATCCAAAACAGAGGGACTCTAGGTCAGCCCACAGCAAACGTGCATTACAAAGCTGAGACTCAGCCAAATGGTTAAAATTTTCTTCAGGATCCAGGCCGGCAAGCAATTGTAGTTGCTACCCGTATATAGATTTGAGATAGCTAAAGAATCCCAGTAGGCCTGAATTAAGCGAACTCACAGGTTGTTATCCAGGAGAGTACACATTCAAAGTTTGGTAGAAGATTTGGTAGAACACAGAGTACACATCTTGGAAAGTCCACCTACATCTGGTTTGGAACATTAGCTTGCTTAACAACACTCAAATCAGAACCAATCAAAATAAACATCTGGTTAAATGGTCATCCAATTCTAATAAAGGTCGATACTTTTCAGCCATTTCAGTGATCGCAGAACTAGTCTTTGATGAAATTCACTCTGGACTCCAACCCTTAAGTTTGCATAAGACCTCGACCAGACTGAGAACTATACCGTGGATTTTGGATTAAGGTACGACTTCGGTTCTGGTCTTTTATGAGAAGCAGCTGACTCAGTTACCACTGATTGTAGTAAAAGACTTGAGAAAGATTCACCTAGATTAACTCAACATTATTCTATTCGAACATGGCTGCCTGAGTAACATGTTAGATAAAAACCTGGACGTTTCTCAGGAAGGTCGAGGGACTATCAAAGGAGCCAAGGTCACCTTGCACGTTGACCAGGAAGCAGTTCCACGATTCTGCAAGGCATGCCCAGTGCCATTTGCCTTACAGGCAAAATTAGGGGCAGGAATCAGGGGGCTCGAAAATGAAGGAATCATCAAACCGGTCCAGTTTGTGGAACGGGCAGCACTAGTTGTACCAATTGTGAAACCTGACGGGGCGGTTTGTTTTTGTGGGGATTTTATGCAAACAGTAAATTGCTTTTTGCAACTTGATAAATACCCAATCCCTCAGACAGAGGATTTATACACAAAGCTGGCAGAGGGGCTGTCCCTCATGAAGGTGGACATGAACCATACATATTTGCAATTGTGGTGGGATGAGGATTCCCAGCAGTATGCCATAATTAAGACTAATAAAGGTTTGTACCAATATATGAGACTGACATTTGGACTATGGTCAACCTGTACAATTTTTCAGAGGATGATGGGGGATATTTTACAAGGTCTACCCCAGGTCGCCATTTATCTAGATGACATGCTAATAACAGGGAAGACCAATAAGGAGCACTTAGAGAACTTAGACATAGTCCTTAGAGGTTTCTCACAAGGGGCATATGTCTTAGAAGGAAAAAATGTGTTCCAGGCACCCCACACAACCTACTTGGGCTGAAGAGTCATCAAGACCAGTTATATCCTTTGAAAGATAAAATGAGGGTGATGAAAGGTGCCCCAACTCTCATGTCTGTCCTGGAGATTCTGTCTTTTCTTGTGCTGGTGAACTATTATGGAAAGTTCATGCATACCCTGGCCTCCATCCTGGCACCTTTGCATCAATTCTTAAAAAAGGATTTGCCTTAGAAATGGTTGTGTAGCCAATTAGCCTTCAGGAAAATGACAAAACAGCTATCATCCTCTAAGGTGTTGGCACACTGTGATCTGGGTATTGACATCTGATGCCTCCCCGTATGAGGTGGCCCAATAAGGAGAATTACCCAATAGCATACACATCCAGAACTTTTCTAATATAGTGTGTAAATATACCCTGATAGAAAAGGAAGGTTTGGTGGTCATATTTGGCATCAGAATGTTACACCAATTTCTTTACGTACATAAATTTATAATAATAATGGATCACAAACCCTTGCTAGGTCTACTTAGAGAACAAGGCAGTGCCACCCATAACTTCAGGCTGAACTCAGTGGTAGTATCTAATGCTGAGTGCATATGATTACAAGTTGGAACACTGCCTAGGAGGTCAAGTAGTAAGTGCGGATGCATTCAGATACTTCTCAGTGGCATCACTACTGGGATAGTCTGTAATTTAAATTTTCCAGACACCCTTCCAGTCACAACTGACACTATCAGAGTTTGGACACAAAGATCAGGTCATGGCAAAACTAAAAGAACTGGTGCAGGCATGGCAGATGTCACCATCTCAATGCCTTTGCCACCTGAAGAGGAGAATGAATTTCTTCCCGAGACACTCTGGGTGCGAGAGGTGAGCATCAGTGAGTTATGCACTGCCTGTATCTGGGGCAGAGTCAGAGCAACCAGACCTGATGCTAAAACGCCCCAGGAGGAACTACAATAAAAAGAACCAGCCTATGTCCTTCGACTCCGAGAGGGAAGAATGTACTGATTGTAATGTGATCATTCACATAGACCTCTTGGATATGAGATCCCTCTTCGGACCAGATTAACAGTCTCAATCAAGGAGCCTTGGATGACAGATAAGAACGGGAGTGTCAGAGGTTTTGTTCATTTCTGAGGGAGCTGGATCAGTGTCAAGGAGTCTCCCCGTGTGATGGGTTACTTGCCTTTGTGGAGTTATTTTAAAAAGGAACTTTGGAGTGTCAAACCCTAAGATGTCAAGGAAGGTTCAAAGAGAAAAATGCATTGTAAATTGAACTGTAATCCTTTGAGCCTCTTGGACTATGAACATGACAGGAAAAAGGATGAGTGATATACTTGCATATTCCTTTTTCAAGAACACACGGGACCAAGGGTTAAATCAAATTTCAATATTGGTCTGTATATGCTAGTGTGTTGATGGAGAGGAGAAAGTGAGGACTGCAGATGCTGGAGATCAGAGCTGATAATGTGTTGCTGGAAAAGCGCAGCAGGTCAGGCAGCATCCAAGGAACAGGAGAATAGACATTTCGGGCATAAGCCCTTCCTCAGTGTGTTGATGTACTCGTGTACACTGGTTGGGCTGAATCACATGTGTGCTTTAAGAGTTGCAATCAAGAAGCGATTTACGAGCCACCCTTGCACTGCATATCCAAATGCAGGAAGCTAGCTGGCAACTCAGTTGAAAAGGAAACGAGATAAAAGAACTTCAGGAAACCTGCATTGACAATAATCATAAAATGGACTGCACAACTGTCAACATTTACTCATCTGCTCTTCATGGTTGCCTCAGAGATAGTACCTTCTTATTAGATTAGATTCATTCCCTACAATGTGGAAACGGGCCCTTTGGCCCAACAAGTCCACACCGACTCGCCGAAGAGTAACCCACCCAGACCCATTCCCCTACCCTACATTTACCCCTGACTAATGCACCTAACCTACACATGCCTGGCACTATGGGCAATTTAGCATTTCCCATAGTTCATCCAAACTGCACATCTTTGGCTTGTGGGAGGAAACTGGAGCACCCAGAGGACATCCACGCAGAAACAGGTAGAATGTGCAAACTCCACACTGAGAGTCACCCAAGGCTGGAATCGAACCTGGGTCCCAGACGCTGTGAGGCAGCAGTGTGAATTGTTGAGCCATTCTGCTGCCCAACCAAATCAATCTTATAGTTGAGTTGTTGTCAGCTCTCATTTCCAATTTGTGTACGTGTTATTAGATCTTCTCACATTTAAGAAATAATAATATTCATCATATTTTGGTAACTCAAGGAAGCCTAATTAAAATGACTCATTTTAAAATATAAATTCATTTTGCTTTGGGAGAAAAGTATACCACAAGGAAGGGATCCTTTGTAAGTATCCTTATTGCTACCAACTGATGGAGAATTGAATAAAGGAGGGGAACCAATTCATCTGTCATCACCCAAAAGCTTGAAAATTTGGGGTATTTTGTTCGGAACTATAATAAATTGGGATACCTCAGCTGGGAGCCAGTGGTAACGCAAAGCATTAAAATGCAAAGTATATTCTCTTGAGAAGGCATTCAGAATGCAGGATTCCTTCTGCAATGTACAGCCCTTGTTTTCTGGACACGAAGACTCAAATGTAATGATTCTTGTTGGCAAGTTTTGAACCTCACAGAGAGGAGTGTGAAGAAGCAATTTCACCACCAGCATCTGTGAACTGATACTATTCAACACTCTATCCTTCCCCAAATCCCCGTTGTATGGCAATGGCTTATGATATGGCGCAATTTATGTAGAGATTGAAAATCTAGACTCTGTGGCCATGAACCTAGCTTCAGATAATCAATCTTAGCCTGAAGACAAGTCATCACCAGTTAGTCTGGGACTACACAGTGCAAAGGTGTAAGAAGGAAGTAGCCCTACCTAACTGGACAGTAAGGTTAAACAGTGAGCAAGGCAGTTAATTTGATTTCATGTGCGAGATTATACTACTACTGTACAAAAGCTCTGCTGAAAAATTGTATGACCATTCAGAAGTTTCTCATCTCCATTGATCTTTAACAAACCTGGAGCGAGATGTTTTTCAGGCCAACAACATTTTCATCTTTCGTAACTGATTCAGAACACATGCTTTGTTTCTTTTTCTCCTATAATTTAAGCCATGTGACACCTCTAAAGCTAGTCTTTTTTGTTCATATGTGTCTGTGTTTTAGGGGTTGGATGTTTTGTTGCATTCACATATAAGGGATTGTATAAGTTTGATAAACAAATAGAGAAAATTAACAGTCTTCCTTTTGAAGTAAAAGCTGAAAAGGTTTAAGACGCTCCTTCAGAAAGTATATTTTGTTATAAGTAGCCAAGGGATCATGAAAAAGAGGAAGTTAGCCCATCAACCCACCTCATCTGTACCAGGCAGAAGAGCCATTTAGTGAGACGCACAAGAGTTCAAGAGGCAGTGACCAGCCATGAATCGTGGTGTCTTCCTACCTCTAAATATAGCAGCATCCCATAAACACACCCTTGGCCAAAGCAAATTCAACAACGTAGATTTCCCTGACTTGCCATCTCCTCTAGTCCAGGAGAAAAGAAAAATAATGACAGAATGAACCTCGCAGCAGAGACAGAGCTGTATCTGGCTGCTTCAACTCCAAAACCCTCAAGTTCAACAAGTGAAAGCAAAAACTAAAACCCTGCGTCTACATGGACCTGACTCCACCCACTCATGCTTTCTTTGTTGAATTAAAAAAATACACTCAAAAGTTTTACTCTGCTTTCCATAGAGCAGACACCTCAGCACCAGATTTGAAACACCCCTCTTCAGGAGAAACAGGACAGAACAAATCCCCCATAAAAGGCACAGATTATCACAGTTGCTTCATCAGGAATTCATCATCAGTGTGTGGAGAGTTTTGTCATCCAGTCGGATTTGCTCTCATGCAAAGAACAATACAGCACAGGAACAGGCCCTTTGGCCCTACAAGCCCTGTGCCGGCATGTTTTGTCCTTCCGTATTAAAATTATCTTTGCTTACAGGATCCATATCCATCTATTCCTTTCCAATTCATGTTTTCGTCTAGGTGTTTCTTGAATGCTGCTATTGTGTCTGCTTCCATCACCCCCTCTGGCAGCACATTGCAGACACTCAGTGCCCTTTGTATTAATTTGTTGTATTCATTCAAGCATGTGTGCCCCTTGAGCTCCAGAATGACATGACTGGATACACTACTGCACACAAACAAAATGTTCAAGGGTGAAGAGAAAGCCAAATTTCAATGTAATAGAAGTTTATACCTTAATTGTTCCTTCCATCTGAACTGTTCAAACTTCACCACATAACTGTAATAAGCACAGGTCACATCATTAGAAAGGTGAATTACAGTGTCTTCAGAAATGCTGATGACTTTCACAAGAGAATCAATGACCCTAAACATTCTACAAGTTGCAAATTGGAACATTCCTGAAAGATGAAAAATACGTCATTCACCAAAAAAAGACCATTTAGCAAATTGCTAACAAGGGCCAGAGAAAATCATGAAGTACATATACTGGTTCAGGTGTGACAGCAATGTGACCGGTTTGTTTTGGGCTTCTGAAGGATCCCATATATTCAGGGCTTGGGCCATGCTCCTGCCATTGGAATGAAATGAGAGTCATAAATGCAAGTATTGAAATTCAAAGGGTGATTGTTGACCAGATGTCTAGTTGCATGGCTGCATATGAGTGCTCCATTTGATTAAGAATAGGGGTGTGGGCAACAAGGGGTGCAGGGCCGATAGGGAGGCCTCCTAAGCAGTGGATAAATGGACAGCCCATCATTAAAGGGTGGGAGCTGCCAGTTCGGTAGATAAACAAAACAATGCCTCAAGACAGAGACACCCTCTAAATAACATTGCAAAGGTTAAAAATAAAATGTGGTCAATATTGCTAGATCACCACGGTGCAGGGACATCCTTAGCTATGTGCAACTGAGACCAGGGAATGGGGACAGTGATGGTTTAAATTCATTGGAGCATCAGTGGCTCACCATCAGTCTGCCATTGGGCAATGGTTGAATTAAGTAAAAAGGGTAAAAACAATGACTGCAGATGCTGGAAACCAGATTCTGGATTAGTGGTGCTGGAAGAGCACAGCAGTTCAGGCAGCATCCAAGGAGCAGTGTTAAGGCAATCAGACTTCAGCCTCAGTTTGGACCTTTCACTGACCCAAAAATTCCCCATGCCTCAATGAAAAATGCAGTTGGGCTAATTCACTTACCTACTGCTGGCAGGGGTGTGGGATGAAGCATTGTCACTATGCACCTGCTCCCCGCTCAATAATATTAATGAAGATTGTCCTAAGCCAAATGGAACCATGGCAACAGACTAGTGTATCAGCCAGTCACCATTAATTGTAGGTTAATTCTGTTCATACCATCTCCGCATCCCACTGAAAATAAAGCTCACAATTTCTAATTTGCTTTATAATAGGAACACCTACGATATTCCCATTGTTTAGTTTGTCAAGTCCAATAGGATATTCATTCCAACAATATGTTGTCAACTCTCACTACTAATATTCCGTGCAATCCTTAATCAGCAATGTCTACTGCAATTTCTTAATTACACTGCATAAACCTTTCAAATGCGCTCATTCTGATTAATAATGCTCTGCCTAAACCTAACAACGTTAACTTTTCAAACATTTTCGAGAGATGAATTTTTTAAAAAAATCTATTTCTAGAAGTGAAACCCAGCAAGACTTCTGGGAACAGGGAACACATATAATCACACATCTACCTCAAAACAAGAAGGAAGGGGTTTTCAGACTCAGTATAACAGATATGGACAAGGTGACTGTACCATTGAGCTATTGGGGAACACATGTCTCAAAGCCCCACTTATTGCTTTGAACCCTTTGGATTCTGAAACAAAGGCTACAAGGGCAAACACACAAAACATGGAGTGCTTTAGTCTGAACTGAATAGATTTTGTTTCTCATGTAACACATCTCACTATGGGAGCGAGCTTTAAGAACTAATTTGCCTACATTCAACTGCACTGTGACGTGACACATGTTTGGAAATAATTACCTTCTCACTGGAGTGAGAAAAATATCATTTCTGTCCACAGGAAATTTTGCATGGAACCTTCTGGAATATGGAGATTATTTGTATAAGTCTCATATTGATGTGGTTTTCAATCCAAAATGTCATGCTCCTCAGGATTCCTTGACCAACATACCCTACTGTTCCAATCGTCATCATCCTGAAATATACTTGTGCTAAAAACAAGAGCTCACATTTTTATTAACTCAAAAAGGATCAAGCCAGTATTATCAATGAGGAAGGGATGTCATAATGGGAAAGTGAATGGGCCAATAATCCAGAAACCTAGATTAATGGTCTGGGGGTATGGCTTTGAATCCCAACATGGCAGATGGTGAGATTTGAATTCAGTAAAAAATCTCCAGTGAAATGCTAGCCCAACTATGTGACCATGTAATAATTACCAATTGCCACAATGACCCATCATTAATGCCCTTTAGGGAAGGGCATTCACATTCCTTACCTGGGCCACCTGTGACTTCAGACCCACCACACTGGTACTTGACTCTTAGCTGACCTCCAGCCAATCAGGGATGGACAATAAATGGTGGCATAGACAGTGGTGCCCATATCTCATGGATGAATAAAGAATCAACATTGTCTTTTCTCTTGGATGGCGGGTTGTTTGTGTCATATCCATTTAGGTCTACTAATGTTGGGATTTATCATTCACCACATCTTGACATTCAACCTTAATAGCCCAGAAAGGGACCAATGAAGCAAAGGCTTGGACTTTTATCTGCTACATCAGTTTAACAGAGGTAGAACGGAGGGAAGGTGGACAAGGCCTTCCTGGTCCAGCCTCCATATGCACAGTGATCTCATATTGGCTGGTCACTGAGCATCCATAAGAAAGGGCTGTGCATCTGGGAACCGGACTTAAGGTGGTGGCTGTGTTGTCACCAAATCACAGAACTGTGAAAGCGCAGGAGGAAACCATTCAACTCATTGTGAGTTATATCTACTGATGCAGAAAGAGACAGTATGTTTCAAGGGCCTCTGGTAACTCAGATGTGAGTGCAGTTGTGTTCAATGGGAAGCCTGCAGTCATCTGTTGTCTACTGGATCTGTCAGAGTATAGTCTCTCCATAGACTGCTCGAACAGCCACTGAGGGGTGGATGTCCCCTTGAAGTAGCAGACACATACTTGAGCTGCAGCCACTGCTTGTATGGAAGGTTGAATTGGTCAGATCATTGTTTTTTTCATCAGGTCCCTTGCAGGAGAAATCAACTGGTATCTACAGAGGACACCTCTGAAGAGGAGGAGGGTTCAGCGATACATCTTTGTTCCACTCCCCACGCCAGCTCAGACACTCTTACCTCAGTAGATTTGTACACAGGAGTAGATGCCAATGGGCACAGCACTGGTCGGGGGCCAAGAGTATACACAAATCATGATATAATAACAATTCATGACATTTAAATCACACCCACTCTTGTAACACTATTAAAACAGTCAAGTATCTTGCCATCTCATAGCATATGACCTGATTGATACATGAAAGTTTCAGGTTTCATCTTTGTCGGTCCACTTGCAGCATGAGATGCTGAGGGAAGCTTAGAATACATTATAACTGAATGGCTCAGTACTAGGTCTGAAGTGCTCATGATTGTCGGACATATAGGTGCCAGCAGCTGTAGTAAAAGTTAATTTTACTATTGCATTGCTCACAATTTCTGTTGTGTTAATTGAAATATGAATGCACACATGAAGTCATTGCCATCTGGAAAGTGAGAGACAGACAAATCTTTCAAGTGAATATCTTTGATTTGAAGGGTTGCACCTAGATTCTGAAATATTTTATTCTCAGAGACTGGCAAACCTACAGTGGGGTTCTGGTATTTTTTTCTTCAGAAAATATTTAGTGTAAACACAGATCTGTTGAACACATTGTTTTACAGGTCACAAAACACTACAGAATGTATATTTTTTAAATTATGGCCAATCCCTGTATTATACAGATTTTCAGACAGAAGCAGACCATTTGGCTTACTCTTACCAGCCTTTCTCAATGAGCTTTATCAGTGTAATCCTTTACTCCATTGGTTTTACCTCATCTGCCCTTCTTAAGTACAGTTATACTATTAAACATCTTAACCAGACCTGGGTAGTGAGTTCCACATTCTCAACACTTTTAGAGAAAAGAAGTTTCTTCTGAATTTCTTTTTTGATTTCTTGGTGACTATCTTACATTGATGGCGTCTTGTTTGATTTTTCTCCACAAATGTTTTGAGTAGAATTTTCCCATTGAAGGTATGAAATAGGAATTAAGACTCCTCTTGGGTGTTCTTCCTCCAGTTGAAAACTCATTGAAATCAAGATTTTTTTTACATGGGCACAGGCATTCAATGGCATGGAGCCTGTTGTGTAAAATATTGGTTCTCTAGGGGCAAAATGTGGATGTTACATTGGCTCTACACTGTCTACTCATGTCTCACATAATTTTTTGGGTGAAGGCAAGCTGTTCTAGGTTAGCTTTTAATGGGAACAAATGTATCTCTACCAACTCCCTAAAGTTGTAATAATCATGTCTTTTCAAATGTAATTGTATTTTTGGATATCATGTAATCAGCTTTCCTCTTGTCTAAGAATTTGCTTTCTCCTCAGTCAGTCTGTCACAAACCCAATTCATAGTGCAGCATCAAACCACAGAATACAAGAGAATTTTTTCTACCTTTTCCAGTGCCTGTATTGCGAATTAGTCTATGTGATCAGAGATGTATGTGATATCCCAATATAGTCGAACAATGTTTTGAGAGACATCCGGGATAAATTCTCTTTTAGTTCTATCCTTCCAGGAATAGAATTTGATTTTATTTTGTTTAAGCATGACTAACCTACATGATGCTTCTAGTAATTTGTGAGTTTCAACTTGACAATTTTTTGTTTCTTGACCTGCTTTATTCTGAGTAATATATAACCTTTTTTCTTTACTAAAATGCAACATCTCACATTTTTAATCTGTTACAATCCATTTGCAATATATATTCTCATTCTGCAGGTTTATTCATTTTTATTTGTTTTATTTTGTTTCAGTATTTATTGTCTCCCAATTTGACGTAATTGTACAGTTCAGATTCCAAAGTGTAAAATGTTGATATAACTTGTATTTTAAATCAACAACGTACCATTTCTGCAGCTTGTCCCCTGACTACACTTTGACCATATTAATAGGGTTGTTATGTGGCACCTCATCAATCACCTTTTGGATAACTGAATAAATTACATATACCATATTGCTGTTGTTTATTCTCCCTGTTACTTCTTCAAAGAATTCAATCAGGTTGGAAAGCAAGACTGTCTATTTTGAAGTTCATGCTGTCTATATGTTATTAAATCTTAAAATTTCAATGTTTTTTGTTTTCTCATTTAATTGGAATTCATTTAATTTTCCTTACATAATGTAAATTTATAGTTCCCTGGTCATATTTTCTCTTTTTCTGTATAGGTATAATGTTAGCAACTTTCACTGGTTAACTGTCACTATAAACTTTTCTAACATCTTCTGAACTATGAAATATTCATTTGCTATCTCAATTGTACATTCTTTCAAAAGGCAAAAAACCTTTTTTTTTCTCTCTTTCAGTTGATTTGTTTTAAATATGTTTGTATCATTTCTACCCCCTTTTTTTTTGATTGTTATATCTACCTGATCTATTTCCAAGATAAATATTGAAGCAAAGAAATAACATATTCCTGCCATTTTGTGGTTTTATTCTTTTCAATCCTTAGTTGCAATATTCCCATTCAACTTCCTTTTTTTCTGTTAATGAACATGTCAGATATTTTATTATTTTGATTTGTGTTCATTGATAACCAACTTCATAATTCATTTTTCCTTCCTAATTCTTTTTCTCTGGCTTGTTTCCTAATCTCTTTGTATTCTCCCTTATCACAGAATTCCAACTCCTCATCTACTCACCACCTTTCTTTCTCATAGTTCTTCCCTTGGCTCATCATCCAACCACATTGTCTCATTTCTTTTTAGTATGTTTTGTAGCAGAATGTAGCAAATCTTTTCAGTTAAAATTTTCCCATTGCTGCTGAGAATCTGTTGTCCAATCATATTGTCCAAAGTTGTATTTTCAGCTTCACACAAATCAGCGTTTCTCCTGTATATGTCCTCCTGCCATATTTATAATGATAATGCCTTTATCAATTATTATCTTTCAGCACTGTGCATGTTAACCCAAAAGTTCTCCCTACATTTCTTCTCTGATCTGTTTGGTTTGGTTACAAATATAAGATTCAGTACTAAATCCTCCCTTGTTTGGGGATTCTCGAAGCAGGGCCATAGTCTGAGAATTAGGCCCAGTCCTCTGAAGTGAGACATTAGGAAGCACTTCCACATATAAAGGATGGTAAATGTTTGGAATGCTCTTCTGCGAACGACAGTGGATGCTGGATCATTTGTGAGATAGATTAATTTTTATTAAGCAAAGTGTTAAGGGTCAAAGTCAGATATGTGGAGACAGGTCAGAGATCTTATTGAATGGTGGACCAAATGTTTGGAGTGGAACAGACTCGATGGGCTGAATGGCCTACTCCTGTTCCAACGTTCTGATGCTGTGCTTCTTGGATACTGGGTTGGAAAGGAATCCTGTACACATTTAATGAACTCTGTTTCCTTAGGCCCTTTACTTGCTTCTTGAACGCAATTAGTTTTGGCGCAGGTGATTTCATCCATTTCATCTGCATTGTTTTTACTCATCATTTGTTTGCATATCTTTTCCTTCATCTCCCTTGCAATGTGCAGTGATTTGCAAACCACCCCAGTTAGTGTGATTGATCCTTTACTGTCCTTTATCTTTCTCCACAGGAGTTCTTTTTCAGTCTCGATGATTGCTATGTCGAGGTTTTTTGACTGCCGATACTTTATCTCAAATTATATAGCTACTCCATCTTGCTTTTTTGCTATCATTTCGAAAGATGTTTCAGCCTGCGAGTATTTATGACTCCCAGTTCAGATTTTTCTGTCACCATGTATCAGTAATACAGGAGGGAAAGGATTAGAAAATTGCCTGTCAGTAACTTTGTGAATGTTCGATTGACTTTGTTGTAGGAACAGAGCATCTCAAGTAAATTAAAGCACTCTGTGGACCCCGTATGAAATAATAGCTCTCTGCAGCAGTATAAAACAGTTATGAATGTTCATTATAAGTATATTAAAATGATTAAAATGTTAATACTATCTTCCATGCATTAATCATTGGAATGCTGATGATGTGACAACTGATATCTACGTGACACATAATATTGATGTAAATGCTAATGCCCATATCGATCTTTATACAAGTGCATTAACAGCACAGAACAAAAGTCAGAGGGATTCTAATATCTCTACTTACTTCAGTGACATAGGAACGATGCATAAAATGCACCAGTCTGAGAATGAATATAGGTCACTGCTGTCTCTTGTTATCTTCAGATACAACTGAGCCAATGGTTGTTGTGTGCTAATTTTTGTATTGGATAGCTGGTCTTCATTCTTTAATCATACAGTTGCATCTCACAAAATAGGAATGACAAAAAAAAATTGTAATACTTAGCCAGCTTAGCAAGTTATTGTATTCCATAGTCTTTCTTGAATGAATAAGCATTGAATTTGTTATAGAGTCAAACTGCACAGAAACAGATTCTTCGGTCCAACTTGTCCATGCCAACCAGAATTCCGAAACTGAACTCATCCCATCTGCCTGCATTTGGCTCATATCCCCCTAAATCTTTCTTATTCATGTATCTGTCCAATTGTCTTTTAAATGTGATAATTGCACTCGCCTCTACCATTTCCTTTGGCAGCTCATTCCTTCCATGTGAAAAAAATTGCCCCTTTGGTCCCTTTTTAAATCTTCTCTCTCTCACCATAAACCTATACCCCTCTAATATTGACCTGTCCTACCCTAGGGAAAAGACCTTGGCTATTTGCATTATCCGTGCATCTCACGACTTTATAAACCTCAACAAGATCACCCCTCAACCTCCTATGATCCAGGGAAAAACATCCCAGCTCTTCAGCCTCTCCTGAAACCCCCCAGTCTCAGTAAGATCATTGTAAATCTTTTCTGCACCCTTTCCAATTTAAAAATATCTTTCCCATAGCAGGGTGACCAGAACTGTATGTAGTACTCTATACCCCAGCACAGCTGTAACATGACATCCTAACTTCTAGATTCAATAGTCTGACCAGTGAAGGCAAGCATTTCAAATGCCTTCTTCACCACCTTGCCTACATGTGACACCACTTTCAATGAACTATGTACCTGATCCTCTCTGTTTGACAACACTTCCCAGGGCCTTACCATTCATTACCAATAAAGTCATACCCTGGTTTATCTTGCCAAAATGCAACACCTCATATTTATCTCAATTAAGCTTCATCTGTCATGCCTTGGCTCATTTGCCAGTTGATCAAGATCCTGTTATACTCTTCAATAACATTCTTCTCTGTCCACTGTATCATCAATTTTGCTGTCATTTGCAAACTAACCATGCTTCCTATAACCTTATCCAAATTATACATAAATGACAAACAACAGTGGTCCCAGCACCAATCTCTGTTAAAAACCTGCTGTTTACAGGCCCCTAGTCTGAGAAACAACCCTACACTGCCACCCTCTGTCTCCTACCAGCAAGCCAATTTTGTATTCAATTGTCTAGCTCTCCATGGATCCCATGTGATCTAGCTTTACGAACCAGTCTCCGATGCGGAAGCTTGTCAAAGGCTTTGCTAAAATCCATGTTAAACCTGTTTATCACTTTGCCTTCAGCTATCCTTGATTATATCCTCATAAAACTGTATCAAGTTTGTGAGACAGGATTTCCCATGCACAAAGCTGCGCTGACTATCCTTAATCAGTCCTTGCCTCTCCAAATGCATGTAAATCCTGTTTTTTAAGAATCCCCTCCAACAGCTTACCCACTGCGAACATTAATAAATCACATAATAAATTAATAAAGTACAGCAGTGTATAAGTGTCACACAACATGAATTCCTGAGGTAAAATGAAGTAGAAATGACCTTTGGTGGTATCAACATCCAAAAGAGGCATATTCACTGATGTTGCATCTGTGAAAAGAATGCGTGACTTTAAAATAAATTTAACAAACAACAGAGCAATAATTGTCTTTGACCAGTCCAATACTGAAAAATAACCACTTGGTTAAAGTGCCAAATTGTGACCAGTGTCTATGAAGCTATAGCCCAGCATGGAATCGATGGTTTGAAGAGGAGTAGAAATAAATTGACAGAGAAAAATACATCTTCTTCAATTGTAGTAATAGGTCATAAATTGGAAATTTACATTCCACTGCAAGAAGTAATATATTGTTAATTTGTTATGGATGATTTTAAATATATTGCATGAGCCCCCAGTGTTGCTTAAATATTTCTCCTCATCCTCGCCTCTTGCCTCATAACACCATCCCTTTATCATTTCATCTCTCCTTCATTACAAATCATCCCCTTTTCTCTTTCACCCTGCATCCCTTCCTCCCTCCTTCATTTGAGGGAGAATCTTTTTTTTAATTCTTCACGTTAACCTCAGAATCATCTTCACCCACCCTTGGGTACAAACTAGTTTGAAAATCCTACTGATACAGATATATAACCAGAGCAAGAGACTTGTAGCCATCACTGGGGACTCTGCCATGGTTATATCTATTTTGTGCTTCATGTGTTAAATTATCAACAATATGGATCATTAATGTTAAATGGAAGGAACACAATTTTTTGAAATCATTTAGGAGTTTACTTATGAGTAAATTTACCCTTCATTTTATCAAAAAAAATCATCCCACAGTGTACTCTGCAAAATACCTTGTGAATGCTCCTACAAGTGCTCCTATAAAACAATATAAATTGTAGTTGACAGTGAGAGCAAAATTTGAGTAATTGTACAATATGCACAAGAAATTGCATTAATTTCACTTTGAAAGATTTTGAAACCTTTGAAAAGTTTTATCAAATAAAATAGAGCACTCAGATGGATGGCACAGAATAAATTATATTTTATTCAAATTTCATTATTGCAATTGCCTAAATTTGAAAGTGCTTTGGTATCTAGTCTCAAAGATCCTTATTTCAAAGTGATTCATGCAATTCAATTACACATTTCAGTTCTTTAAGTGTAAAATGAAAGTACTGTGTATTCTTTGTTCTTTAGCAGTTTAGGGATCAAGTAATATAATTTTGTCTGATAGGATTATAGATGAGGCATTGAATTCCATTGGTAGGCATTTTTTAAAAAATCTACCATTTTTCTCAGATGATCAGTGGGCCCTTTGGGCAATTTGAGCTTGATATTAGGTTTAAGGCCAGGTGGGAACAAGGAAGCTGTCTCAAGGTCAGAAAGCCCATAAGAATTACCAGAGTTTTGTGTACAATTGAAACAAAATCTCCTCAGTTTATATTCAATTTCCACTTGCACCAAACAATATGTTCTATTGATGATTTTTTGAATACTCCCTTTCCTGGTCATTGTTGTTGCCTGTTGGATGGTTGGAACCCAGAAATGGAACCCAGAATGTCCACTTTGTTCATTTTCAAGTATGACAGAGTTTTGACAGCTGCACACATGCTTGACATCCAGGACAAAGCAGCCTGCTTTATTGTACTACATCTATGGAATCCACTCCCTCCACCACCAACACTCAGTAATTGCAGTGTGTCCTATCTAGAAGATGAACTCCAAAAATGCACCAAAGATCCTGAGACAGCACCTTCCAAGCTCACAATCACTGACCATTGGAAGGACAAGGGCTGCAGATATATGGGAACAGACCATCTGCAAGTTCCCCTCCAAGCCACTAACAATCCTGACTTAGAAATACACTGCTTTCCCTTCAGTGGCGCAGAGTCAAACTTTCTAGAGATCCCTTCCTAAAGGTATGTGGCTCTACCTACACCAAACAGACTGTAGCAGTTCAAGAAGGCAGATCATCACCACCTTCTCAAGGGCAAGGATGGGCAATAAATGCTGACCCAGCAGCGAAACCCACATCCAATGAATTAATTTATAATATGACTTGAATTTTACCTCTGAGCTTTGCCCTGGATTGCAGGGGAGAGGAATCAGGTAGACTGCAGGCAAAGTGTGGGGACGTTCAAAGCAAAGATCAAGTTCGAGAGCAATAGAAACATTGGAGATCAGAGGATTGATTGGGGCCCATAGTCAGTGATGGGAGATCAGAAGCAAGATAGGAAACCAAGTGAAAGAGTAGTGGTTTTAATCAGAAGAAGGGAAGGTTGGAGGTCAGAGAAGGTTTTGAAATGTGATCTTGCGCCAGAGGAAAGATCAGTGATTCCAAGGTCTGGAGGGGAAGTTCAAAGTCTGAGCTATAAACACAGAATGGAAGATATTGGAGATCTGTTGAAAGATATCACAAGGTCACAGGATGGGTAGATTTGATTCATTTGGTTTTTTTTGAGACGGTGGAGTGGGGTCCAGTCACAGAAAATTGGTGAAATATATAAACTGTGCCAAAAAGATAAGTGAAAACAAGTTAAACGGGTGGATCCAGAAAACTCTAGGTTGGCATTAAATTTAACATGGTGGAGACATACAGACTCATTTGATATTTAAGTTGTCAACCTGCCTCCTGAGAGTAGATTGTTTGTTCCACACACATGTGCATGCACCCAGCACCCACTGTTAAAACAGGAAGTGAGCAAATTGGAGCAGTTTGGGGTCAGGAATCAGATTTGTTACATTCTAACATCCCACTTAATCCAAGCCGGCCCACCCACTTCTGGAATGAAACCTCCCTTCCTCCGATTCCCCACTGTTCTTGGCAATGATACAGCCATGGAATATAAACTGGATTGATACCATTTTCATATTGCGCCGGCTCCCTTCTTCAACATTTTATACATCTGTTTATAACTGTAATATGCTTCATATAATTATAGAATTACACAGAACAAATTGAAACCCACTCAAAACTACTGTTTGCCCAGATCTTTGAAAAGCTATCCAATTAATCCAACATCCCTGATGTGCCCTGTAACCTGCAATTTGTTCCTTTCAAATATACATCCAGATTTGCTTTAAATGTTGCTATTGGATTCATTTCCACTACCATGTTAGCCATTGCATTTCTGATCCTGACTGCTCACTGAGTAAATGAATAATCTCCCATTTCCCCCGCCCCAGCTTTTTGCCAATCATCTTAAAACTGTGACCTCCGGTAATTGATACTTCTGACAGTGGATGTGATCTTGATCCACCTACCTGGACAATACCCCTCACAATTCTAACATCTCTATTAAACAGGAAACATTTGACTCCACATGCACCCTGTCAAGATGCCTTATGATCTAATATGTTTTAATTACATTGCCTCCCACTCTTCTAAACTCCAGCAGATATGAACCCAACCTGTTAGATTGTATACAATAAAACAGGAGGCCAATATTTTACGCAATCTGTCTCACCTAACCTGTTGCCATTTTGGCAAATCTCTTTGACTCTTTCCGAGAGATTAACATCCTTTCTAAAGTGTGAATATTGGATACAGTGTTCTGTGAGGTTAAGCAGTGTTCTATAATGATTTAAGATCACTTTGCACCAATGTTTATAAATTTGACTCCATCTAATCATGAAACGCGGTGTTGTGCAAAGTATTATTTAGAAGACAATGACAGCATCGAATATGCATGCACCCAATTCTTGTCTAGTCTCAAGATGGAATAATCAGCAAATATTGCACCTATGTTAATGGCTATCAAAAACAGATGCCATGTCCACAATGTGCAAGGTAAAGAAATTAGTGTTATGATTTGGATTACATTTAAATTTTGGTTCAATTTTATTGCCATGTGTCCCTGAGTACAGTGAAAAGTGTATAGAGTCACCACTCTCTGGTGCTATCTTAAAATACATTTGTTAGAATTAAAAAAGAGTGCAGAAATTAAAGAAACAGAAATAAAAGGAAAAGAAAATGTCCAGATCACCCACGCCGCCTCCTCCATCACTGCCAAGAGTCTTGACCCAGGTTCACCAATGCCACCTGTGGCTGGACTCACCAACGCTGAAGTTGCCACCCTCCAGTGCCATCACTCACTCCTGGGCCCACCTCGCCAATGTCGCTGCCACCTTGGTACCAATTAAAGTATCAGAGACGACAACCTTCCTGATCAATTGCAAGAGTGTAACCCTTTGAAACAATGCTGACCTCAGAACTGCCACCAATGCTGATGCCACCGCCTTACCATCGTGCTGGGCCCACCAACGTCGAAGTCACCAAGCTCTGGTACCACCTGCAATGTTAACTATGAATGAAATGACAAATTGGCTTTCAGCATTGTGAACTCTTAAGTGAGTTATGCATCTGCTTTTGATAGCCATTAACATAGGTGCAATATTTGCTGATTATTCCATCTTGAGACTAGACAAGAATTGGGTGCATGCATATTCGATGCTGTCATTGTCTTCTATATAATACTTTGCACAACACCGCATTTCAATAACAATGAAGAAACTAAACATGCCACCGATGTCTGAGAGATGTTGAAATTCTTCTGCTCATCCTTCTCATGCATTTGTTTGTTATGTTGCGCGTTTTGTGTTGTACCTTTGCCTTCAAACTATCTATAGGACAACTGCTTTTTTTTTGAGTGTGTGTTGAAGTTTCCAGTCTGCAAATGTTTCTGTTCAATCAGGTCCTATCTTTCTTGGTTATGTCCATCAAACCAGTCACCATGTTTCCTGGTAGAAAACCCACGGTCCTCATTGAAGCCACTTCTTATGATAGACTTTAGGGTTGGCAAGGCACTATGGAAACATTGTCATTCTTACAAATTCATATGTGTGAAGATGTTGGGAGATCTCAGGAATTCTATCATTGTGACTATATTCAAGAGTGGAGACAAATCTAACTGAAGTAACAAGAGAGGGCTTCCTGCCATCTGCCACAGGGATGATCATTGCAAAAGTCCTCTTTGATTACTGCCTCTCACTGACCAGCAAGCTCCTTTCAGAGGCTTGTTAGAATTTTGAGTTGAAAAGGGTGGCGCTGGAAAGCACAGCAGTGGAAACATCGACTCTCCTGCTCCTTGGATGCTGCCTTACCTGCTGTGCTCTTCCAGTGCCACCGTAGTTGATTGGCAGTGATCCCCCTTGACTGCAGTGGATTGGGGATGCATAAGCTCAGCAAGGTCCTCCAAAGGCAGTGACAAGAAATAGATTTCAACAACAGCATATTTAATATTTGCAGCCTAAGAAGTCCAATCACTCAAAATCAGGTTCCTTGGCTGGGGCATGTTGGTTATCTGTCTGACACCATATCCCCAAAGCAACTGTTTTCCTTGGAACTTGGATTCGGCAGGAGGCTCCGAAGAGGACAATGGAAATGTGTTACCCATGACCTGAAAACATCCTTGAAGAGGTCAAGCATTGCTGATGATTCATGGGAGACCAGGGCTTCTGAAATGAAGAAAGTTTATTTGGGAAGGACCCAAACATATAGAAAGACGTTGTGAGGAAGTGCAGAGGCGAACTTGCAATGCACAAACTCCACACACCTCAGCTTACTCAGCAAAGCCTGAATCCCACATTGCATTCTGAAATGGCTGATAATTAAATCCATCGATCCCAGCAAGGCATCTTCAATCCTGAAAGACTAAGAAGATAACAGATTGCAAGAAAAGAGGATATTCTTGTAATGTTAATGTGAAAAGACCACAATATTTTTGAAATAAAAGTTGAAAACACTGGAAACATGTGAAGAGTCAGTTTACATCTAACAATTAATCTTTAGGTTGATTCAATTAATGAAGGGTCAGGTGTGATCAAAGATTTTAGAAAAATGAACTGGCTTTTCCGTTAGCTGAAAAATGCTTGAACATATAAATCTTTTTAACCTAACTGCAGTGTACATTATACTGATACCTAAATGAATCTATGTTCGTTCTTGACAAAGAAGTACTATCTAACTATCTTGATTGCACATATCTAGAACTTCGCGTCATAGAGTCATAGAGATGTACAGCACGGAAGCAGACCCTTCGGTCGAACTCGTCCATGCCGACCAAATCTCCCAAACTAGTCGAGTCCCATTTGCCCGCCCTTGGCCCATATCCCTCTAAATACTTCCTATTCACATAACTCATCCAGAGGTCTTATAAATGTTGTAATTTTACCAGCCTCCACCACTTCAATGTAAAATAACTATTTTGTCTCAAAAATGATATGAAGAATTTCTGCCTATAACAAATCACAATGTTGACTTGATTCTATGTTCCCTGATGTAAATGTTTAAAAGCCAAATGAATGTTTTAATAAGTAATGGTAAGAATAGCATCCAAAATTCAGAAGATTGAAGGTTGGGTCAAGTCAAGAATTTTAAATATTAGCAGTACGTCGGGCATAAATATTTATTGGGTTTTATTGATCAATCTTTGAGAACAAAAGTATTTAAATTTCCTTTCCATCAGTAATTTAAGAAAAAAATTCTCAACTTATCATGTTAAAATGGAGAAATTTACCTGAAGTCTCAAAGAAAGATGGGCATAGAAAGATTCCATCATCAGCAATAAGATTTGCAGAAAAAGACTATTTTTCAGGGATCCTATATATGGTCCAGTTTATCGGGCAGCTCAACTAATTTTTGTATCTGGCATCTATGGACCAGAATATAGTTTGTTTTGTATCAATTTTGTCTTCTTTCTTCTATTTACCCATTGGCTTATTATTTATCCAATCAAGAATATGATTCTGATCAAGGACAACATGCATTTCTGGAGTGCAGAAATTATCCTTCAGTTTAAGGCAACTACTATACAGAAAAATGATACCAAATAAGGTTTGAATTTGGTGCAAAGGTGAATATATATCGCCATGGCTGTTTTCATAATCAATGTATATATATATTAACATGGTTAATAATTAATGTGGGTTATCCTGTGCTTGTACATGCATCTCTTACTGCATTATCAGTATAACTTATCGGGTATTCAGACATTATCACTGGGGAAATCACTATAAGACATACTGTATAGAGAAACCAGTTGCTGTAAAATTGATCAATCATCTGGGGAAACCTTTATTAAAGCATTCCCTTTTAGCATCTTTTCAAATTCGCAGGTGGTGCACTGTCATGATATGCTCACATTGCACTTTACTAAACATGCACCGAAGTAAATAATTTATCCTATAGTAATATCAATTACAACATCTGAGGCTAATAACTTTGAGTATTCTAAGGGCTGTGACAAGGATACGTTGCATATGAACCTTTGTTTTTCTTTAATGTAGTCTTGGTTTTTCAGAACTTAATCCAGCGAATGATCAGATTTTCACTTGCAATCAATTAGACACCAGTTTTGAGCCTTTTACTTGCATTTGATGGTTTATTAAAATAAGATTCTGACGTGTTACTAGACCAACACTTTAGGCATACAAAACAGCAAAAACTCATGTTAAACCAGAGGACTTGGAATTATTTTTATAGCCAGATGCTGACAACTAGAAAGCTAATAACAAAGAAAATAATGGATTATGAAAGTAAATTGGCAATAAATATAAAAACAAACAGTAAGAGCTTCTACAGGTAAATAAAAGGAAAGTGACTCATCAAAATAAATGTGAAACCTGTGGAGGTTGCAACTGAGGAATTGATAATGGAGAACATAGGAATTAGCAGATAATCTAAACAAATATTTCATGTTGGTCTTCACAGAAAAATCCCAGAGAAATCATAGAGAAGCAAGATACTAATGGAAGACAAGATGTTATAACAGTCTTTATCGTGAGGGGCAAAGTCCTCAACAAACTAACTGAGCTAACGCCAGGATCTCATGGCCTACATCCAAGGGTTTTAAAAGAAGTGGGTGCAGACATGGTGGAGATATTGGTCAAAATATTCCAGACCTTCCTGGATTCTGGGAGGATTCCAGTGGATTGGAAAACTGCTGGGATGCTTTTGTTCAAGAAGGGAGGAAGAAAAACTCCGGAAATTATAGGCCAGTTAGCCTAACATCCGTGTTTGGGAAAATGCTAAAGTCCATTATTAAGGAAGACACTGCAGAGAATTTAGAAAAGTTCAATGCAAACAGATTTAACATGGTTTTGTGAAAGGGAAAGCACTTTGTAAGGTGCTGCATAAGAGATTATTGCACAAGATAGGAGCTCACGGTATTGGGGTAATGTATTAATGTGGATTGAGGATTGTTCAACACAAAGACGAGAGTCTTTTTCAGGCTGGAAAGATGTAACTGGTTGAAAGCCGCAAGAACGGTCAATTATGTATTATAGAATAAGTACTAGGAAGAGGCAGAGTGTAATGTATCCAGATTGATGATGAAACAAAAAAAAAGATGGAAGAGCATGTTGTGATGAATATGTAAGGAAACTGGAAGGGAATTATAATTAGACTGAGTTAGTGGATGAAAACTTGGCAAATGCCTTTTAATGTATAAGTATATTAATGTGTGAGTTTCGTGTGCGAAGTCATGCACTTTGCGAAGAAGAATCAAAAGACAGGCTATTCTTGAAATAGAGAGAGATTCCAAACTGCTGCAGTGCAGAGGGATCTGGATATTCCTGTGCATGAAGCCCAAAATGTTAACATGTAGCAAATAATTAAAAGGCGTGTGGAAGTTTGACCTTTATTGCAAGGGGACTGGAGTTTAAAAATAGAGTAGTCTTGTTACAACTATACAGGGTGTTGGTGAGACTGCACCCAGGAATAATGTGAACAGTTTTGGTCCCCATTTTTGAAAAAATGAAGAACAGGCGATGGAGGCTGTTCAAAAATGATTCATTAGACTGATTCTTGGGATGAAGAGATTGACTTATCATGAATGATTAAATAGGTTCAGCCTTTATTCATGAGAGTTTAGAAAAGTGAAGAATAATCATATTGAAACATGCAAGCTTCTGAGTGGACCTGATAGGGTAGTTGTTGAGAGGATGTTGCCATGAGTGAGGGAAACTTGAACTAGCATTTAGAATTGGGTTTCTTATTGTGTGCACTCACGTACAGGAGTATAATGAAAAGTTTACAATGCTGCCCCATACAACGCCATCTTAGGTACAAAGTATCTCAGTACAAATCTGAGATACAAATTGGAGAAATAAAGAAAAGAAAAGTTACATTACCTTACAGGTATTCATGTAAGGTAATTACATGAATAATTTACAAAAATTACAAATAAAGTTCGATGATGAACATGACCTACTTTGTATAAAGGACCTGCAGTAGATCAACGCAGTTGGGAGAATGAGAGGACACTCATTTAAGATGTGAAGGGATTTCTTCTTGAAGATGGTAGTCAATTCCTGGAATTCTGTTCCACAAAGATTGAAGAGGTTCGATCACCAAAGGTATTTGAAGAGGTGTTAGACGTATTTTTGAAACATCAGGGTGTTGGTTGCTGTGCTGAGCTGGCACAGAGGTACAGTTGATACCTGTGGCAGTTCAGTCATGGTCTTGTTAAATGGAGAAACGGGTTTCGGAGACAAATGCCTACTCCTGCTTATATTTCTTCTGTTCTTAAGTAACACTTTATTCCAATGATTTATACCTGACTTGAATCAAATAGACTAACTTCAAAGTCACTGGGAACAATTCCTTCTTGCCTGAAATTCAATGCATTAATTGGATCCAGGTACAGTAACATTGAAAGTGCTTCACTCTTCAAAAGTTTTACTTATTCATTGAGAACTAACTGCTTGATGAGTTAAATCAGTGCAAGTTCAAGATGCTTGATGTGCACAGTCTTTGATTTGACTCATTGGTGTTTGGCAATCATTTAGTACTGCCTGAAGTAACGTTCATGCGTCTGAAACTTTGGGAGCAAATATACTCCTTCTCTGAACCTGGATTAATGCAGGAATCTAGGTCTTGGCTCTGACAAACTGGGTATGGGGATATGTTGCTGAGTCATTTGGAATCTCTGACAAGACCTGGAAGTCAGAAATCACATAACACCAGGTTTTCATCAAACAGGTTTATTTGAAATCACAAACTTTCAGAGCATAACCCCTTCATCAGATGAAAGCTTGTGATTTCAAATAAACCTGTTGGACTATAACCTGGTGTCGTGTGATTTCTGACTTTGTCCACCCCAGTCTGACACCAGCACCTCTGCATCAAGACTTAGAAGAACTAACACAAATACCAAAGGAATCTGAATGTAGTTATTGAGAGCTTCCCGTTATGTGTCCCACATCAGCGTGCAGACCCACATCAAGTCCACAATTTTTATTTTGCCACTCTTTGAGAAGTGTGGATGTTACTTGAGTTTCAATGTGTTAACTCTTAGCATGATTTATGTTGCAAAAAGGAATAATGTGTATTTATTAGGCTAAAAGGGCAATGCTACTTTAACATGCTTGCTTCCTGTGTCAACAATGGAAAGTGACCATTTTATGAGTTAAAATGATTCAGTGTTTTGATTTGACCAGTAATTGGTCAGTAGTGATCCAAGGAGAAAGTGAGGACTGCAGATGCTGGAGATCAGAGCTGAAAATGTGTTGCTGGAAAAGCACAGCAGGTCAGGCAGCATCCAAGGAGCAGGAGAATTGACGTTGCGAACATGAGCCCTTCTTCAGGAATGAGGAAAGTGTGCCAAGCAGGCTAAGATAAAAGGTAGGGAGGAGGGACTTGATGGAGGGGCATTGGAAATGCGATAGGTGGAAGGAGGTTAAGGTGAGGGTGATAGGCCGGACTGGGGGGTGGGGGCGGAGAGGTCAGGAAGAAGCTTACAGGTTAGGGAGGTGGTGCTGAGTTCGAGAGTTGGGACTGAGACAAGGTGGGGGGAGGGGAAATGAGGAAACTGGAGAAATCTGAGTTCATCCCTTGTGATTGGAGGGTTCCTCGGCGGAAGATGAGGTGCTCTTCCTCCAGCCATCATGCTATGGTCTGGCGATGCAGGAGTCCAAGGACCTGCATATCCTTGGTGGAGTGGGAGGGGGAGTTGAAGTGTTGAGCAACGTGGTGGTTGGGTTGGTTTGTCCGAGTGTCCCAGAGGTGTTCTCTAAAACATTCCGCAAGTAGGCGGCCTGTCTCCCCAATGTAGAGGAGACCACATCGGGTGCAGCGGATGCAGTAAATGATGTGTGTGGAGGTGCAGGTGAATTTGTGGCGGATATGGAAGGATCCCTTTGGAGGCCTTGGAGGGAAGTAAGGGGGGGAGGTGTGGGTGCAGATTTTGCATTTCTTGCAGTTGCAGGGGAAGGTGCCAGGAATGGATGTTGAGCTGGTGGGGGGTGTGGACCTGACGAGGGAGTCACGGAGGGAGTGGTCTTTTCAGAACGCTGATAGGGGAGGGGAGGGAAATATATCCCTGGTGGTGGGGTCCGTTTAGAGGTGGCGGAAATGACGATGGATGATACGATGTGTATGGAGGTTGGTGGGGTGGTAGGTGAGGACCAGTGGGGTTATGTCCAGACATTGACTGTAACCGAATCAACACGGACATTTACTATAAACTGACCGACTCCCACAGCTACCTAGACTACACCTCATCCCACCCTGCCCCCTGTAAAAACGCCATCCCATATTCCCAATTCCTTTTTCACCACCGCATCTGCTCCCAGGAGGACCAGTTCCAATACCGAACAACTCAGATGGCCTCCTTCTTCAAAGACTGCAATTTCCCCCCAGACGTGTTCGACGATGCTCTCCACCGCATCTCCTCCACTTCCCACTCCTCTGCCCTTGAGCCCCGACCCTCCAATCGCCACCAGGACAGTGGTAGAGTGTGGTCCTCACTCTACCACTCCCATCCACAGTGCCCTTCCTCCTCAATGCCTGCTCAGTTTCCCCACTCTCCTTCAACAAATCTGTTTTTCCAGTGTCCATATGATCCTTTGGATAAGATTAAGAACTGCAAAATGGGTACAACTCCTAATATTGAAATCATGGGTAGAAATTAAACCTCCCAGTCCAGTGAGTTTGGCTGTGGCCATCTTCACACTGAACTCAATCCAATCTGTGATGGGATGGCTCATAAATGTACTTTCTGTTCATCTCAATTGAAGCTCGTAAGTGAGCAATCGATGCCTACCTTTCCCCCTTTTCATTAGTAAATACTTATGCTTTCAAGCTTTAATTACACTCCTCATTGAGACCCAACTCCCCTGACCGCTCTGACCATGACATTCCCAGGATAACAAAGTGGAAATCCTGACCACACATTACTTTCAAACAAGACAGAGGGTGGGGTGGAGAGTTGCTTTTCAGACTGAAGGCCTGTGACCAATGGAGTGCCACAAGGATCGGTGCTGGCTCCACTACTTTTCGTCATTCATATAAATAATTTGGATGCGAACATAGGAGATATAGTTAGTAAGTTTGCAGGTGACACCAAAATTGGAGTTATCGTGGACAGTGAATAAGGTTACTTCAGACTACAATGGGATCTTGATCAGATGGGACAAGGGGCTGAGGAATGGCAGATGGAGTTTAATTTAATAAATGTGAGGTGCTGCATTTTGGAAAGACAATACAGGACAGGACTTTTACACGTAATGGTAAGGTCCTGGGGAGTGTTACTGAACAATGAGACCTTGAAGAGCAGGGTCATAGTTCCTTGAAAGTAGAGTCGCAGGTAGACAGGATAGTGAAGAATGTGTTTGGTATCCTTTCCATTATTGGTCAGAGAATTGAGTACAGGAGTTGGAAGGTCATGTTGCAGCTGTACAGTTGGTTAGGCCACTTTTGGAATATTGCGTGCAACTCTGGTCTCCTTCCTATCGGAAAGATGTTATGAAACTTGAAAGGGTTCAGAAAAGATTTACAAGGATGTTGCCAGAGTTGGAGGATTTGAGCTATAGGGAGAGGCTGAACAGGCTGGGGCTGTTTCCCCTGGAGCGTTGGAGGCTGAGAGATGGCCTTATAGAGGTTTACAAAATCATGAGGAGCATGGATAGGATAAATATACAAAGACTTTTCCCTGATATGGGGAGGTTCCAGAACTAGAGGGCATAGGTTTAGGGTGAGAGGGGAAAGATATAAAAGGGACCTAAGGAGCAACTTTTCCATGCAGCGGGTGGTGCGTGTATGGAATGAGCTTCCACAGGAAGTGGTGGAGGCTGGTACAATTGCAGCATTTAAAAGGCAGCTGGATGGGTATCTGAATAGGAAGAGTTTAGAGGGATTTGGGCCAAATACTGGCAAATGGGACTAGATTAGGTTAGGACAAGTCGGCATGGACAAGTTGGACCAAAGGGTCTTTTACCATGCTGTACACCTCTATGAATCTACCTGTGCGTTGTTTCATTCCGTTTCCAAAGATTACATCAGACATTGTTCTAGTTTAAATGATTACAAATATCAAGTGATCAACGAATTACCAAATGAATAATGAACAACAGTATTAAATATTACCCATGCAGTTCTATTATCAAGCCACTTGTAGTAGAAAAATCAAAAAGGGTGTGACCTGTGTTGTGCAGTTCATTGACATGTAACTTTTATATTTGCAGTGCTAGTGCACTGCTCTAAATTCTCGGAGATAGTTTGTCCCCTTTTATTTTCTATCAAAATGTTACTGCATTTCATTTATTCATATTCAGATGGAAATAATCCATTCACACTCTTATATTTGCTGAAGGGTTGCCAAAGGCTGTTGAATTTTTATAACTACCAGACACTTTTAAAAGTAACTGGCTGTCACATTCATAACTGAATCAATTTAGAAATCCACATCTATTTTAAACTGTATATTCTTTCCTCTTTGAAGCCTACTGCTCCTGGCAACAGAAGAAACCGACATGGGAACATATGCATTTGTGACAGTTCTGGTAGCTTTTTAAACGTCTATTCACAAACTTGGACAGAGCCGAAGAAAGCTCAGAGGCAGCAAAGTAAGATTAACCTGGCATATTCCTTCGAAAAAGGAATTCTTTGTGGTACTTCCTAATTTATATAAATTGTCAAGTTTTGTAGTGTTGTGTTGAGTGGCTGTGCACCTGATGAGGTGTACGATATTGTGAAAGGTGAGCACACGTTTGAATTTAAAATAATAGAGTTGGAAGGGCCAGCTGTTAACGTCTGAAAAGGATGAAGGAAACAAGAGCATTGAAATATAAATATCTTCAAGATGCACAGCCTCCTGACTTGAAGATATATCACAGCCCCTTAATTGCAATGAGCTCAAAATTCTGAACTCCCTTCCCACTGACACTGAGGGAATACCTTCGCCACTGCAGTACAGAATTGTTATGGTGCATTTGAACCATCATGTCTGCACTGGCTCTCCAAATGACCATTTTAACTTCCCCTATTCCCTGTGACCCTGCACATTGTTTCTCATCAAATAGTCATCTAACAGCCTCTTAAACCCTCAATTGAACCTGCTCCCACCATCTTTCAGGCAGTACATTCCAAATCCTAACTCCTCACTGTGTGAAACGGTTGTTCTCTTTCACCTCTCATTTGATTCAATTACTTTGAACCTCCGCGCTCTCTTTCTCAATCCTTTAACGAGTGGGAACAGTTTCTCCTTACCTACTCTATCCAGACCCCTCATGATTTTGAGAATTATCTATCAGATCTCCTTTTACCCTGCTTCTCTCCAAGGATAACAGTCCTAACTTCTCCAAACTATCTTTATAACTGAAGATTCTGAACATTCGTGAACATTTGTGAACCTCTCCTACACTTGCTCCTCCCTGAAGTCTCGCACTCGGGACCACACAGAATACTCCAGCTGAAGTCTAACAAGTGTCTTATACAGGTTGAATCTAACCTCCTTGCTCTTGTACTTTTGTGCCCTTATTAATCACACTGAGAATATTGTATGTTTCAGCAACAGTTCTCTCTACCTGTCCTGCCACCTTTTAATGACTTCTGCATAGACACACTCAGGTCTCTCTGCACTTGTACACAATTACAAATAGTACATTTATTTTAGATTGACTGTCCATGATCTTTCTGTGAAAGTAGCGCTCACAGTTCACTTCATTGAATTTCACCTGCCACCTATCCGCCCACTTGATCAAATTGTCTGTGTCTTATCCTCCTCACAGTTTACAGTACTTTCAAATTTGGTATTACCTGCAAAGTTTGAAATTGTCTCCTGTATGTCAAGATTAAATAAGTAAATATATATATATCAGGAGAAGCAAGGGTCCCAAGCTAACCCCTCGAGAACTCCACTCCAAGATTTCCTCCATTCTGAACAATATCCAACAATATCCATTCAGGGATACAACTTTACAAAATGGTGGCTCACCACAAGCATTTCCACAGCTGGTAAGATTTACTCACCTTGCCAATTATGCCACTTCCAATAAACAAATTGAAAAAAAAATTAAGTACATTTACTGGTGTCAAAGCGGCATGAATTGCTCCTTGATAGTTTAGCCAGAAGGGGGACATATCGACTGCTTTGTCACTCTTGCAGCAGCCCAATGCAAATCTTGAGGCATACTTTGATGTGAATTGCAAGGTTTCCCCAAAGTGATCATGGCAGCAGAAGAGCTGTGTGAACCCCACCGGTGACTTGCTTGAGAACGGTGCACGGCAGTATGACCTTTGTAGGATGTAGGCTGCAGGCTGCTCATGTGTTTGTGAATTACGAAGCAAGCTCTTCAGCCATGTCTTCACAGGATAATCCTTTCAACTGGTAGCCACTCACTGGTTATCATGGTGACTCAAAAGTGACTGGTACAGTAGATGACACGAATGAAGGCACCAGGGCTAAGGTTTGTGGCTTTGACTTGTGTGATAAACATCTTGCTTAGGATGTTGAGAGAGTGGAATCGCTATGGGTTCCAGCACATGTGAGAGTTGACATTTGGTGTCGACAAAGTTACATGACTGCGGCCAATTTCACCATATACCATGGGGACATTAATTCTGATTTCTCTCCACAGATGCTGTCAGACCTGCTGAACTTTTCCAGCAACTTCTGTTTTTCTTTCTGATTTATAACATCCACTGTTCTTTCAGCTTTTGTTTAGGGCGGGACTGAATCCTGCCCTTTTGGAATGCAGAGTCTCACTGACCGTGTTGTGAGTCAAACAGGGAGATATTGCAAATGGTCTTTGCTCTGCCTGGAAGGACATAGCCACACAAGTATTCATGATCAGGACCTTCAACAGTACTGGCAGTGCCACCCTTGTGCTGCTCTGACACTGTGCTTTATCTTGGAGCAAGTGCCAGAATTCAGTGACAAAGTCTTTCATGAAGCTTTTGAATCTGACATCCACCTGAAACACAGTGAGAAAGTGTAAGAGTTTACTCTCTGTAGAAGGTGGGGGAATCTTTCACCCCTTGTTCACCACCTTCTCCTTCAAACATCTTGCCCTGCTCAGAGTTGCCTCTGGGGATGAGAAAGCTCCGTGAAAGGATGGATTTCTGCTAGTTTGGACATTCACCGTCTGGACTCTTCTGACTTTTGGGAGCTTTTATATTGGAAAAAAAAGATCTGCTGGTTGACTGACAGTCGTGAGGATGAAGCTGTTTCTGGGGCAGCCAAGCTGGAAGCAATTGGATATCTGTCTGTCTCACTCGGTTGCAGTGGCAGTGTTCTGATTATTACCTGCCTCAACTACTAGAAATCCACCAATCCGCCAGTTAGTCAACCAGACCGAATGACTTTTCTTTACAAACTGGTCAAACACAGCAACTGTCAGTCAGTTCTCTTAAAAAAGAAATTAAGGCAGGTCAAAACAAAACTGACATTTGCTAAGAGTGGGATTAGCGGATATTTTCTGATTGAGAGGTTCAGAGATGTTGTTACACACACCTGGAGCAGGTGGGGCTTGATTCCGTTCACCCTGGCTCAGAGACAAAGATGCTACTACTGCACTGTAAAAGCCTTGATTGGACAGCAATGATTAGAGGAGAGAGGTCATCGAAGGGAGTACTAAAGTTTTGAAGGAAAAGTAAAGCTGGTTTTAATTTGGCCAGAAAGTATTTGCATTCATAGAATCCTGAAAGCGGCCATTCACCCCATCGAATCTGCACTGACCCCCTGAGGAATATCCTCCTCAGACTCATTCTCCTCTCCCACCCCCATCCTGTACTTACTATGTCTAATCCACTTAGCCTACACACCCAGGACACTACAGGCAATTTAGAATGGCCAATTCACCTAACCAGCACACCTTTGGGAAGACACTGGACCACCCAGAAGAAACCCACAAAGACATGGGGAGAATATCAATCTTCACACAGACTGTCACCCAAGGGTGGAATTGAACCCCATTCCCTGGCACTGTGGCGGTTGTGATAGTCACTGAGCCACTGTATCACTCTAATTCAGATGATCAACAATGTGATTATGACTTGATTGCTGAGGAAATAATTTATTCAGACCTACTTGCCTTTGGTCACTCTTGGTCTTGATCCTTCTTCCTGCCATATTCTTGTGCTAGTGAGATGCAGTATAATAGGTAAAAACTAGGTAGGGCTTTTGCCTGAAACATCGATTTTCCTGCTCCTCGGATGCTGCCTGAACTGCTGTGCTTTTCCAGCACCACTCTACTCCAGATGCAGTACAATGTCATCCATTCCCCCCTCTTCTGCCCCCTCACCACACCCCTCCCCTGTATCTAGGTAAAAACAATGATTGCAGATGCTGGAAACCAGATTCTGGATTAGCAGTACTGGAAGAGCACAGCAGTTCAGGCAGCATCCGAGGAGCAGGAAAATCGACGTTTCAGGCAAAAGTCCTACCTCCCCTGTATCTGGCTACAAATAGGGAGGATATTTACCAACCTTTTGGTAATAAGGCAGTGAGGTGCCAAGACTGGTATGATTAGAATGGAAAGTTCTTTTTCTAGAGGGAAGTAATGTCCAACATCATCCCATTCTGATACCGTTTCCCCCCCCCCCCACCATGGGAAAGAAGGCAGATCAGCTGTCAACTAGGTGGTCAGGTCAACCACTTAAGGTGACCAATTAAGGGTTAGGATTCTTTCATGTAGAGTTGAGGAGGGTATCTTTGGATATTTGATGAGGAACTAGTGAACACTGAACAACTGGCTGCCATTATCCTTCTTCAACCTCCACAGTTCTCCTCCTCAAGACCTTGCCACTCAGAGACCATGCTGACCCAACAAGATTTCTCCCACACCCAAGCAATCCCTTCCAATTAATATCGTCCCACGCTGAATTGATCAATCATTGTTATTTTCTAACACCCCACTGTGTACAGTTTTTGAATATCATCAAAGAAGGATGACCTCTCCTGGCAGTTGCAGTAACAACAATAATCACTGCAGGTGTTGCCACTGTTAAGCTTGGGGCTGCACCTTTGGAGCCTCACAAGCTATCACTCTATTGGACCCCAGCAGCAAGATGTTCCCCTGGGGATCTGTCAATAGCAAATGGGAGCTTGAATCCCACCTTCTGCTCTGGCAGTGGAAGTTCTGCTTCACATGTAAAATTCAACCCATGTCTTTTCACAATCTTTTCAGTCAGAGCAACATGTGCCACATGGCTGGCATCTAACACTCCACTCACTGCGGGCTTCCACAATCTTCAACTACTCGGGGAAGACACCAAACAGCGTTTGGTGTCAGTGTTATCTGTTGAGAGGTATCACAGCCTGCCTGCTTCCTAGAGACGTGCACTCCGAAATACAAATGGCCTGCCTTCTCTCTGGCACAGGATTGTGTGCTGGCACATGACACTTCTAAATTGCAGGCACAACGGCACTACTAACGCCAATTAGGACAACCCACTAAAGTCGTGAATGACACATACTTGTCTGACTTGTATACTTCAAAACGGAGGACCTATCCACCCAATGCATGACTTTCCAAGTATGACTGAGGTTTTTTCCCTCAATACAGGATCAATTTGTGCTGACTTTATCTTTTGCACCTGAATTAAAGTCAGAGCTATTAGTGTCATAGTCATAGAGGTCTGTAGTTTAGAAAGAAACCCTTCGGTCCATTGAGTCTGCACCGGTCAGTAACAACCACCTAACTATTCTAATCCCATTTCCCAGCACTTGGCCTGTAGTCTGTATACCTTGGCATTGTGAGTGTATGTCTAAAGACTTTGTGTCATAGAGTCATACAGCACAGAAGCAGACCCTTCGGTCCAACTCGTCTATGCCAATGAGGCTGCCCAAACTAAACTAGTCCCATTTGCATGCATTTCACCCATATCCCTCTAAACCCTTCCTATTCAAGTATCTTCTGTTTCTACCTCCCTTGCAAACAATGAATTCCAGATTCATAGAACATAGAAAACATAGAACATAGAAAAATACAGCACAGTACAGGCCCTTCAGCCCTCGATGTTGCGCCGACCGAAGCCTACCTAACCTACACTAGCCCAATAACCTCCATATGCTTGTCCAATGCCCGCTTAAATGACCATAAAGAGGGAGAGTCCACCACTGCTACTGGCAGGGCATTCCATGAACTCACAACCCACTGAGTAAAAAATCTACCCCTAACATCTGACCTATACCTACCACCCCTTAATTTAAAGCTGTGTCCCCTAGTAACAGCTGACTCCATACACGGAAAAAGGTTCTCACTGTCAACCCTATCTAAACCCCTAATCATCTTGTACACCTCTATCAAATCTCCCCTAAACCTTCTTTTCTCCAATGAGAAAAGTCCCAAGTGCCTCAGCCTTTCCTCATACAATCTTCCTACCATACCAGGCAACATCCTGGTAAACCTCCTCTGCACTCGTTCCAATGCCTCCACATCCTTCCTATAGTATGGCGACCAAAACTGCACACAATACTCCAGATGAGGCTGCACCAGAGTCTTTTCCAACTGCAACATGACCTCAGGACTCCGGAACTCAATTCCTCTACCAATAAAGCCCAGTACACCATATGCCTTCTTCACAGCACTATTTACCTGGGTGGCAACTTTCAAAGATCTGTGTACATGGACACCAAGATCCCTCTGCTCAGCCACACTACCAAGTTGTCTACCATTAGCCCAGTAATCCATCTTCTTGTTACTCCCAGAGCCCTCTGAGTAAATGCATTTTTTCTGTCATTCCCTTAAAACCTCCTGCCTCTGACCTTAAATCTGTGCCCTCAGTTATCGATCCCTTCAAAGAATTTCCTTCCTGTTTACACATCTACGTCTCTCACAATTTTATACATCTCAATCATGTCCCCTCACTATCTCCTGTGCATCAAGGAAAATAACCCCAATCTATCCAATCTCCTTTCATTACTGAAACTCTAAAGCTCAAGCAATATACATAACAACATAAGAACTGGGAGCAGGAGTAGGCAGTCTTAGCCCTTCGAGCCTGCTCCAACATTCAATAAGATCAAAGCTGATCTTTTCATGGACCCACCTCCACTTATCCGCACTCTCAACGTATCCCTTACTTCCTTTATTGTTCAAAAAACAATCTACCTCAGCTTTAAAAACGTTTACTCAAGTAACATCAGCTACTTCACCGGGCAAGGAACTCCACAGATTAATAATCCTCTGGGTGAAGAAGTTCCTTCTCAGTTCAGTCCTAAATCTGCTCCCCCGAATTTTGAGGCTGTGCCCTCTTGTCCTAGCTTCACCTTCAGTGGAAACATCCTCTCTACTTCTATATTGTCTATTCCCACCATAGTTTTATATGTTTCTATAAAATCACCCCTCATTCTTCTCAATTCCAATGAATATAATCCCAGTCTACTCAGACTCTCCTCATAAACCAACTCCCTCAACTCTGGAATCAACCTATTAAACCTCCCCTGCACCTGTTCCAGTGCCAGTACATCCTTTCTCAAGTAAGGAGACCAAAACTGCACATAATACTCTAGGTGTAGCCTCACCAGCACCCTGTACAGCTAAAAAATAACCTCGCTGTTTTTAAACTCAATCCCTTTAGCAATGAAGGACAAAATCCTAACCTTCTGTGATTCATGCCCAAGGACATCAGGCCATTCTGCATAGCAGCATGCTGCAATTTTAACCATTCAAGAAATAACCCTTTTTACTGTTCCTTTTACCAAAATGGATGACTTCACTTTTATTAACATTGTATTCCATCTGCCAGACCTTTGCCCAATCACTCAAAGTATCTATGTTCCTCTGCAAAGTTTCCCAGTCCTCTCACACTTTGCTCTACCACTCATCTTAGTGTCATCTGCAAACTTTGACACCGTACACGTGGTCCCCAACTCCAAATCATCGATATAAACTGTGAACTGAGGCAGTCCCAACTGAGGCACACCACTGATTACCAATGAGTGTCACTGATTGCCACCCAGAACAGCACTCATTTATTCCCACTCTTTGCTCCCTGTTAGTCAACCAATCCTCTATCCATGCTAATGCTTTACCCCTAACACCATGTATCCTTATCTTGTGCAGGACCTTGTCGAAGGCCTTTTGGAAACTTAGGTACCACGTCCACTGGGTCCCCATTGTCCACCTTGCTCATAATGTCTTCATAGAATTCCAAAAGATTTGTTAAGCATAACCTGCCCTTCATGAACCCATGATTTGGAGATGCTGGTGTTGGACTGGTGTGTACAAAGTTAAAAATCACACAACACCAGGTTATAGTCCAACAGGTTTAATTGGAAGCACACTAGCTTTCGGCGTGACGCTCCTTCAACAGGTGATTGTGGAGGGCTCGATCGTTCTGTGAAATTCTGTGTTACGATCGAGCCCTCCACAATCATCTGATGAAGGACCATCGCTCCAAAAGCTAGTGTGCTTCCAATTAAACCTGTTGCACTATAACCTGGTGTTGTGTGAATTTTAACTTCATGAACCCATGCTGCGCCTACCCAATCGGACCATATCTATTGAGATGCCTTGCTATTTCTTCCTTGATAAACTAACTGGTCTATAATTCCCCACCTTTTGACTCGCATCCTTTTTAAATAGTGGTTTCACATTTGCTGTTTTCCAATCTGCTGAAACTGCTAGAGTGCAGTGAATTTTGAAACATTATCACAAGTGCACTTGCCATTTCTCCCACCATCTCTTTTGGTACCCTGGGATCCGTTCCATCAGGACCAGGAGATTTATTTATCCTTAGCTCCATTAGTTTTCCTCATACTACCTCTTCCGTAATAATGATTATTTCGAGGTCCTCACCCACTTTTGTCTCTTTGCCAATTACTGGCATGTTATTATTGTCCTCCACTATGAAGACCAATACAAAATACCTGTTCAATGCCTCAGCCATTACATCATATTCCATTACTAAATGCCCCTTTTCATCCTCTAAAGGACCAAAGTTTACTTGGCCATTCATTTTCATTTTATATATTTATAGAGACTGTTGCTATCTGTCTTTATATTCTGAGCTAGTTTTTTTTCTCACATTCTATCTTACTTTTCTTGATAGCTCTTTTTGTGGCTTTCTGTTGACCTTTAAAGTTTTCCCAATCTTCTGGTTTCCTGCTGTTCTTGGCCATTTTATATGCCTTCTTTTTCCATTTGTTAGTATCCCTCATTTCCTTTGACACCCATGGCAGATTACCCCTTTTCTTACAGTCCTTCCTTTTCACTGGGATATAGTTTTGGTGAGCACTTTAAAAAATTGCTTTGAACATCCCTCCACTGCTCGTCAACTGTCCACCATAAAATCTTTGTTTCCAGTCTACTTTAACGAAGTCCTCCCTCATTCTATTGTAGTCTCCCCTGTTTCAGCACAAGACCCTGGTATTGGATTTTACCTTCACACCCTATTTGTCTGTCTTCTAAATTCAACCATATGTGATTGGTCCTTCAAGAGGATCCTTAACTATGAGGTCATTAATTATTCCTGTCTCATTACACAGGACCAGATCTGGGATAGCTTGCTCCCTTTTTGGTTCCTTACAATACATTTCCTGGTAATTTTAGCAAAAGATTATTTCCAAATAAAAACAGAAAATGGTAGAAATCCAAAGTGTAAAAGTAAGCACTTGAAAGGAAAATACAGGTTAATATTTTTGTAGAAATCTTTGCAAAACACATCTGGCTCATTAATTTATCTACTTCTTTCAGATGCACTCTGATGCATTGTGCAATTTCACCATTTTCTGATTTTCATTACAGATTCTGGGCACTGAAATGTTCTCTAAATCTTGACGGGTTTACAAAAAGCAGGTAGTAACCTGGTGATTTACTGGAGTTTTTTGTAATTGCAACAGAATTGATCGAAATAATAGTGATAGAATCCCTATAGTGCGGAAAGAGGCCATTCGGCTCATCAAGACTGCATTGACTGTCTGAAGAGCATCCTGCCCAGACTCACTCCCCCACCATGTCTTCACAACCCCCCTCAGCTGATCCACGAAGGCTGCACATCCCTGGACATTGCAGGCCAATTTAGCATGGCCAATCCAGCTAACCTGCATATCTTTGGACAGTGGGAGGAAACTGGAGCTCCCAGTGGAAACACACACAGACAAGAGGATAATGTGCAAATTCCACACAGACAATTACCTGAGGCTGGAATCAAACCCTGGTCCCTGGTGCTGTGAGGCAGCAATGCTAATCAATAAGCCACCATGCCACAGCTGCAGTTGGCTGAAGCTTTGTCAAAAGTATTTCATGCATCTCTCCTCACAGCTTGTATCCTTATAGATGCTAACATTGTTGCTTAACATTCCTACAATGCAGCAATAAAGTGTAGAACCCCAAATGTGGATTTTCTTAACCGTTAGTTCCTATTTCTTTGTTTAACATAATATCCCTCCTCCTCAATAAAAAGGTATTGTCTCTAAGCTAATATAACTGTTCCAATCCTAAAGGAGAATATCAACTGACTTTTATAAAAAGTGAACACTGGAAGACTCTTTCATGGTTTGTTTTGTCAAATTATTAAGGTCTTGTTTAGGTGATAGGATACCATACCCCCAACTGATAGGTTTGGCGTCCATAGCTTTCAATGGTGAGCTGATGTGCTGCATTGACCTTGTCCGTGTTGCTGGTGGTGTTGTAATCATTATGCTTGATGTTGCTGAGATTGTGCTTCTTCCTAGTCATGTGACACCACTTGTTCACGATGCTGATGATTTTACCTCACCAGTTAGTAACATTGATGATCATTTCTGCTTTCCTGGTTCATGTGCAAGTTGGTAAGGGGTGGATTGTTTTATGAATAAAGATTGGACAGGTTGGGAGCATGTACCTATTGAAGGATGGAAGAGTAACAAATGACTTGATGGAAATATACATAATTTGAAAACCATCAGATGTAGAAGCAGAAGCAGGCCATTCGGTCCATTGAGTCTGCTCTTCTGAGAGAAGAAATTCTTGTACCTCTGTCTTAAATGTGCGAACACTTAATCTGAGATTATGCCTTGTAGTCCTATGCTGTTCCACAAGGGGAAATAACTTTTCCACATGTACCTTGTCAAGTCCCTTACTTAAGTATTGCATGTTTTAACACGGTCACCTCTCATTTTCTATATTCTTATGAGTACAGGCCCAAAGTACTCAAACTTTCCTAATAAGGCAATCCCTTCATATCTACCATCAGCCTAGTGAACCTTCGCTGGACTGCTTCCAATGCCAGCGTACCTTTGGTGAGATTTTGCGGCCCAAAAAATGTTCAGCAGTGATTTGAATAGCACCTTGTATCATTTTAGCAAAACTTCCCTACCTTGACGGTGCATGACAGGGTGGAATAGATGCTTTTTTTCTGGCGGAAGAATCTACAACAGTGGCTTGCTGTTTTAAATTAAGAGGTTGTTCATTTAGGACAGATTTTTTGTTCTCTCAGAAGATTGAGTGTCTTTGGAACATTCTTGTTCAAGGCGTTGGAAGTAGAATCTTTAATTTTTTTTGAGGCAGAAGTTGATAGATTCTTGATTGGTGTTACTGTAGGCAGGAATGTGGAGCTGATGTTAAAATCAGATCATTCACTGATGGAGCAAGCTCAACCAGCTAACTGGCCTTCCACTGATCCTCATCTGGATGGATGTGCAAGACCATCTTGGGTTTCAGCATGGATGACCTAGAAGTATCACCTTGAGACGTAGCTTTTGACAGGTTTCAGGTTCTTGTGAACAGTTGATCCTTTCATTGGCTCAGGTCATGATTTGGTTTGCTATTTGTATCTTGTCAGACCATCCTTGGATCTCTTACAGAAAGGTTTTTTTTTGTTTAACTTTACTGAAGAAGGAGTGTTGGCATCACTAGCTAGGCCTCAATTATTGTCCATCCTGAATTGCACAGAGTATATAGCTTAGAGACAACCACATTTCTTTGGGTCTGGAGTCACATGTGGGCCTGCCCAGGTAAGGACCGGAGATTTCATTATCTAAGTAGATTTTTCCAATAATGGGCAATGGTTTCATCATTTGACTCTTAACTCTAGGTTTTTATTGAATTCAAATTCCAACATCTGCCATATCATGATTCGAATAGAACTGTGTGTCTGGTTTTATAGTCTAACGATTACATGACTAGGCCATTGGCTCCCCCTTTCATGTTTGCTTGTTTCATATGTAATGTTTAGTTCAACATGGGTGTTACGTTCACTAGCAGATGGGCCTTTACACATGGATATTCTCTCCCATGTTTCTCCTGTGATGACCACCAAGATAAGGTACTGAGTAGCACCATTGCTCTCCTTTGTTTGTATTTCAGAGTAACATCATAACTCTGAGACCTCAAATGTAATCTCTGTTGTCCTGCTGGAGTTCTACACTGGTTTTTATTGTAGATTTGCTCCAGTGCATGATAATCTCTTTCAACAATAAACTTTCTCCGCTAGAGATTTGAATGGAATTTTATCACATCCATACACGGCTGCCAAAAGCTCTTTCACATGTTGTCTGTTTTTTTCCCTCTTGTCGCAGAGCTGTGCCCAGACATTTTGTCGAAGCATCTACTTGTAAAGTGACATTTTTACTTCTGTTACAGCATGACAGACTTGTCTCCTTGCATATTATTGACATGTGCTTGTTGAAACTCCTCTTGTGGGACTCTGACTGCTCGTGTTCATCACCCTCCTTACATCCGCTCTTGTGGATTCTCTGTGTGTTCTGATGTGCGAGGTGTGAAACAAGGTTGCATTGGGTTAACCCAAGCAAAGTTCTCAGTGCTTCCTCATCTCCTGGAGCTTCGAGCTCTGAATTGGCTGGCTTTTTCAGGACTCGTGGTACAGATTCAAAAGGGGAAATTGACTGAGAACTGGACAACAGCTGTCTTCCTTGTTGTTTCCTCTAGAGAGCAAATACCTTCAGGAGGGGAGCGAATTAATAGGAAAAGAAGGCTATCTATAGTCCTACAAAATTAGTGCACCCTTAAATACACGTGTGTGCAGACCTCCTGAGCTAACCACAGCTTTTAGAATGACTTTGAATCTCTTGGTAGTTTACCAGTAAGAATGTGGAGTTATGGCCATGTGATGTACTTGAGTGGCAGAACAGGCTGGAATAAAACACTCTTGTAAACTCCTTTTACGAGCATGTCCAGAGATTAGCCAAAGCGCACTTGCAAGGTGCACTGATCTGTAAGTATAACTGTACACACATAGTTGCAGAGATATGTGCTGTCTGTTCTGTCTATGGGCATACTTCCTGCTGCATACCATGACAAAGGGAATAATTTAGTTGCAGTTACAGGGACAGATATGTCAATGCACAGTAGAATATTATTTAGCTCTTCCTCTCACCCACACGTTGATTAGCACCTGGAATAATCTGATTGCTTCAGAATTACACATCACAGGAAGCATGCTATTCGGATAATCATGCTGCGATTGGCTTGTTTGAGAATGATATCTATTCTTATTCTTCTCTCTTGCTCTTTTCCGAGACTTTTGCTTTTTTTGTTTCTAATTCTCGTTGAAAGTTACGATTGAAACTTTTTCCACCATCTTCTCCAGTTATGCATTGCAAAACGTAACGTGCTACTCAAAATTAATCTAGTACATTTCTGACCTGATTCCTTTGCCGTTGACCTTAAATTAGTGTTCTCTGGTTAACAGCTCTCCAGTCAGTTCAAAAAATTCTTTTATAAATACCTGATCCTAATCCTTCCTAATTTTAACATTTCTATTAAACGTTCCTTAACCTTCTCCATAGGAGGAAGATCAATAATTGGTTTAATAATCCCTTCACAAAAGTCCCTCATATCTGATCCTATTCTGGTAAATCTCTGCACCATCTCCAAATTCTTGACGGAATTGGACATAATAGGCAAAATTCCTACTCTGTCATCTGCTTCCGGCTCACTACCCAGGAAGAACATTCCAGACACTACTAATGAAGAGGCTGCTTTGGGGTGCACTGTCCCTCTTCGCGTTTCTGAACTGCCAGAGGCCTGTAGCCCTGGACACAAAGAAACCTCACTTTCAGAGGTGGGGGGTGGTGCTACCTGCTCAGGATGGTCAATCTGTGAAGAAGCTTGAATTTATGTATAAACTCTGAGCAAAACTACCAAGGCACCACAGAGGAGGAACACCCCAGAACTGTGCCTCTCTGGTGCTTCAGGATGAACAGTAGTGTAGAGAGTGCACTATGACTCCTATACTGGTCAGCTACCATCTCACCAGGAAGATCCCATCGGCACCCACAGTCAGCTTATTAATAGGCAGTCGGTATCAGAAATTCCACAGTCCAAAGATGTGCAGGTCAGGTGAGTTGGCCATACTAAATTTTCCACAGTGTTCAGGAGTGTGTAGGTTGGGTGCTTTAGTCAGGGGTTAAATGGAGGGGAACGGGTCTGGGTGGGTTATTCTTTTGAGGGTTGGTGTGAACTTGTTGGGCCAAAGAGCTTGTTTGCACATTGTACAGATTGTATTATCCTAAATTGCTGCAAATGTATGGGGACTTGGCGAGAACTCACCTTGAGTATTATGTGCAGTTTTGGTCTCCTTATCTGAGGAAGAATGTTTTGGCTATGGAGGAAGTGCAGTGAAAATTTACTCATCTAATTCCAGGGATGGCACAACTGACATATGAAGAGAGATTGGATCGCTCCAGACTATATTCATTGGAGTTGAAAAGAATGAGTTGATATCAGATATCAGAGAAACCGATAAAATTTGATCAGGACTTGACAGGGTAAATACAGGAAGAATGTTCCTGATGACCAGGAAGTCTAAAAACAGGAGTCACCGTTTAAGGATGTGGGGTAAGCCACTTTGAACTGAGATGAGGAGAAATTTCTCCACCCAGACAGTGGTGATTCTGTGGCCACAGAAAGCAGTTGAGGCCAAAATATTGAATGTTTTCAAGAAGAAGTTAGGCATAGTTCTTCAGGCTAAAGGGATCAAAGGATATGGAGACAAAGCAGGATTGCAGTACCGAGTTGGATGATCGATCATGATCAGACTGAATGGCAGAGGAGACCTGAAGGGCTAAATGGACTACTCCTCCTATTTGCTATGTTTCTAATTATTCAAAATTAACCATGCAAGTAGGAATTCAACAGCTTCCTCATTTCCCCCCGTCCCAAGCCTCCAACTTGGCACCATCCTCCAGACCAGTCCATCACTGCCCCCATTAACCTACCACTTTCTCCCTCACCTTCATCTACCTATTCCTTTCCAAGCTACCAGCCCCTAACCCACCCCCTCCCATTTATCTCTCAACCCCATCCCACAAGCCGCATTCCTGATGAAGGGCTTATGCCCGAAACATCCATTCTCCTGCTCCTCCGATGCTGCCTCACCTGCTGTGCTTTTCCAGCACCACGCTCTTGACTCTGATCTCCAGCATCTGCAGCCTCACTTCCTCCTATGTGAGTTGGTAGCCCACATCAGTGGTATCCCCACTATTCAATTGTTTTTTAGTGTATGCCTATAGACTGATAGCTGTGTTGTGAGCCCAGTTTGAGTGCAGTTACAGAAAATAAAGTACAGAAGTTAAACTGAAAATAAGAAACTGGAATAAGCACGAGGAGTGCAGACATACGAAAAACGTTACTAAAATAGAGTTCCTGTATCCACAGAAACTGATTTGTATTGTCTGCATATCTGACATGTGAAACATGGCACCATCGCTGGGAAGAAAACCAATGTTGGGAATCCTTCGTAGCATTGACGTAACACCACAAAGTCCGAATTTCCTTCTGCTCCCATTTCCAAACCTTCCCAGCTAACAAAACTGAGAAACATGCTTGCCAATACTTCAGCTAAGACCTAACTAGTGACACAAAATGTTTTTAGTGTAATCTTTAATGTACTTTTGAAGCCAAGGATATAATTTTACGACAGTTGTATTGACTGTATGTGCAGCATGCTGTCTCACAGCACCAGGGTCCCAGGTTCGATTCCAGCCTGGGGGTGACTGTCTGTGTGGAGCTTGCACATTTCCCCCGTGTCTGCGTGGGTTTCCTCTTACAAGCCAAAGATATGCAGTTTGGGTGAATTGGCCATGCCAAATTGCCCATCGTGTTCAGGTATGTGTAGGTTAAGTGCATTAGTCAGGGATAATATAAGGTAGGATGGTAGGGGAATGGTCTGGGTGGGTTACTCTTTGGAGGGTCAGTGTAGACTTGTTGGCCAAATGGCCTATGACTTGCCCTGGTAAAATCAAAGGTTTGAATGTTAGATACAACTTATGGAATTGATGATTTGCATTCCATTGATGCTTGAGCTAAATCAAATGACACTTGGATTTATTTTTGGTCCAGGTGTCTGCATGAGTCTGAGAGAGTCCCCAACAACCCTTTCCTCCTTCCATTCATTCTCATCTTGAGCCCCACCTCTGCTTACCCACCTCTATAACCCAACTCAATCTGCCCAACTGCTCACCCACTCTGTCCTCTCCATGTTGTCACATGATATAGAATCATAGAGATGTACAGCATGGAAACAGACCTTTCGGTCCAACCCATCCATACTGACCAGATATCCCAACTCAATCTAGTCCCACCTGCCATCACCCGGCCCATATCCCTCCAAACCCTTCCTATTTATATACCCATCCAAATGCTTCTTAAATGTTGGAATTGTACCACTTCCTCTGGCATTCCAAACAGTACCATCCACTGCGTGAAAAAGTTGCCCCTTAGGTCTCTTTTATACCTTTCCCCTCTCACCCTAGACCTATGCCCTCTAGTCCTGGACTCCCCGACCCCAGGGAAAAGACTTTGTCTATTTATCCTATCCATGTTCCTCATAATTTTATAAACCTCTATAAGGTCACCTTTCAGCTTCCGATGCTCCAGGGAAAACAGCCCCAGCCTGTTCAGCCTCTCCCTATAGCTCAAATCCTCCAACCCTGGCAACATCTTCATAAATCTTTTCTGAACCCTTTCAAGTTTCACAACATCTTTCCAATAGGAAGGAGACCAGAATTGCATGCAATATTCCAACAGTGGCCTAACCAATGTCCTGTACAACTGCAACATGACCTCCCAACCCCTGTACTCAACACTCTGACCAGTAATGGAAAGCATACCAAACACCTTCTTCACTATCCTATCTACCTGCGACTCCACTTTCAAGGAGCAATGAACCTGCACTCCAAGGTCTCTTTGTTCAGCAACACTCACCTTCTCCTATTACGAGCATCCCCCTGTCCTTCCAAGTCTTCTCACTGAGTCATTGCCATTTTGTATCCCCCATGCCTGAGTTGTCTCCATTTCACTCAGACCTCCCCTTATTTCTTCCCCATGACCCTCAAATCATCCTCCCAGTTATCTTCGCTGTTACAGAAATGACACTATTCCCATGTTGTCTTGCCCTTCGCAAATTTCCCCAGAATTATACTCTCACCCCAAGATCAACCTTAGAACTCAAGGCGACCAATCTCAACTGTACCACCATCCCTGGCTCACCCTTTCCCTCCCTGCTAAAGGGAGAAGCACATTGTACCAGGAACCAAAGTTAAGAAGAGGAAAGCAGTTAAATGAAACAATCATAGATGGTTGATATCAAGCTTGAGTTTCTGGAGATCTACAGTTTGCAAAATGATTGAGGGAAGTAAAGAATTTAATATAATTAAAACTAGTTAGAGAAGTGAATAGGGCAGCTGAAATTCAAATCAAACTATGTGCGCTGGGTTCACTGAAATCAATGTGTTGCACAGCTGGTGGTTTTGTTGTGAGAAATAAAAAAAAGTCTGTCAAATCATTAATACAGTTAGTCAAAAGGGGGAATAGGTGTTGAATTTGTTGCAGTTCTGAGTTTACAGTGAACCTACCCAGGCCTCGATTTGATCGCCTTGTGATAGACTATCGATCTCCTCAAATGGGATTTTTTTTAAAACGAACAAATCGTTACACAAATGTGTTCACACGGGGGTGTTCCACCGAGCCGTTGGAGAAAGCTGCTAAGTGAAGAATACTTACACTGCTGAAGACAGAGATACAATGTTAAAAATCGCACAACACCAGGTTCGAGTCCAACAGGTTTAATTGGAAGCACTAGCTTTCGGAGCGACGCTCCTTCATCAGGTGGTTGTACTCCCAATTAAACCTGTTGGACTCTAACCTGGTGTTGAGTGATTTTTAACTTTGTGCACCCCAGTCCAACACCGGCATCTCCAAATCATGACCGAAGAAAGTGATGCACACTTCCTGGTAGGCAAGTGATAATTGGACCCAATCAATCAATTAAGCTTGTTTTCTTGATTCGACAATAAGTCCCCCCCACCCCCGGCCTTTATATTGTAATTAATTTTTATCTCTGAATACATTGGAAACTGCTTGCAATCTTTAACCCGCACCTGCTGAATGAATGAAAATTCTCATCCTGTCAGTTATTGTCACTTTCTTGAAAGACGGTAATTCCGTAGTTGTGCAACGTGACTCTAACTTGGCTTCATTCACATTGAAAAGATCTTCTGAGATGAAGTATTAGACCCCCTCCAAAAAGCCTGAAGTGAACTTTTTTTTGGAGGAATCTTTAACCATGTGTGTAAGGATTAGACTATACACAACAGAAATAAATTCTTTGCCTGGTCTGCAATTACGAACGTATTTTTTTATTCGCAATTACTAATGCTTGAAGCAGATGATAATGATCATTATCTCTACTTAATTGAAATGCAGCATACTGAACTACTAATTACTGAACTTCCTCAGAAGCAAAAATTGTGACGGTATGAAATTTTAAAAATGTATAATTAATGCAGGAAAGGGGATAATTGGTCCTGCAATGATAGCACTTTTTAAAAAAATGATCAAGGTCAGAATAAAAGAGCAGGAACTGCCACTCTTGCATTGAAGTGATATGTAATGGTGGGCTGTCATTTTCATATTGCAGAATTCTCTCGTTCGGTAGTAAAGTGATGAGCAGCAGAATGCCTTGCATTTTATCACAAGGATGGGAAATATGTTATTTCCCAATCTCCTGGTCAATTCGTCCTGCTCTTTTTTTCCGCCGAGAATACACTGCATTCACTCCGAGTCTCGTGATGAATGAAATCACAATTAAGTGAGAGATGTACTCAATAAAATCTCATTTAATTTGAATTAAAGATAGTTTACAACACTCCCTTGTTCTTATATGTCACGTTTCAGGGGTTTTAATTGACTACCAGGTTGTATTTAATCAGGGGATGCGAGCTAAGCGTTGCTACTTTGTTGTGATGCAATCTGTATCTGTCATTTTGCAGCTTTCTTAATGCCATCCAGCGCGTCAAACTTATTTATCTCCCGATTTTGTTTAGAAAATCGATGATTTACAATGCAGTGTAATTGAAGAAACTTGTTGCAGTTCTTTTTAATGCTTTTGTATCTAATGTAAAGTTGGTCATTTGTAAAGTAAATCAAATTAAGAATCATATAGCTTTATGTATCCAATTCTAGTAGCAGACTTTTTTTTGGATATTATTGTAGCTTTTAGAGATGTGATCTACTCAATTACAATTAGCTGGTTGGGATTGTTCTTCTTAGATAATTAGAGGTGGATTTGAAAAAAGCTTTTCAAACATTTATTAGGTTAAATAAAGCAAATAAATAAGGAAAACTACTTCAATTAATGGAAGGTTGAATTATTAAATGGTATAGATTTAAGGACTGAAACGGGGTTGATATTGGCTATTCTGGATGTTTTCCTGTGACCAGGAACCTTTACATTGGTAGGGTGTCCCAGCCTGCTTCCCAAAGTGTTGGAGGCAAGTATAGCACCATGGATACTGGCTGTGCAGGATCTATTTCACACTCCAAAGGATGGCTATAGATTAAATTTTCACCCCTCATACCCTGAGCTCTCTAGTTCCACCTCTGCTGTAAGCTGCAGTGGACAACCATCCCCAGAGTCTAGGTCCCTGGAGTACAGGAGCAGGTACATGTGGGGTTTTAGGACAGAGAAGGTAGTTTGGATTTGAGGGGCATGTGAGTGGAAGGGTGGCGGCAATGGCATGTTGATGGAGCGACTACTAGAGGAGCACAGGTAGGGAATTTGGGAAGACTTTGCGGGGTGGTATCTGATGATGGAAAGAGGCAGTTAATTGAGGAGCATGAAACCCAAGTCGAGTCACTTGCCAGGTCCCTTCATTGAACCCCTCGTGTAGCCTAAAAATTGGGGCTAGGTTGTAACTTAATGATCCATTGTTATCTGCTGATGGCCACAGTTGGGCCAAGGGTGTGTGAGAAATTTGCTGACGAGCTAAAATTGTGAAGGAAAGGTGATAGCATGTGGCATTTGAAGATACATTCGCCAAACTTCATCCCTAACGTGAGGTCATTAAACATTTTGCACTGTATACTTCCTGGGGCTAAATTCCTAGCATTTGACTTCTGTGTTTGTGTGCTCCCATTGGGTTGTCACTGGGTGTGCTGCACCTCTGGTGACATTTATTTTCCTTTTAACCTCCTTTTGGTTACAACTTTGGGAAATGTTGATGACTATTCTCTACCTTAGTGAGCCAAAGCTCTTTGCTACACAATATTATGCTGAACATTAAGAAACTGAAATAGACACAATATCCCTATTCTTTCGGAGATACAGCATATCATTAACGGACAACTACATTGTGGTCAGTGATTAGCACTGCTGCCTCTTGGTGCCAGGCACGTGGGTTCGATTCCAGCCTTGGGTCACTGTCTGTGTGGAGTTTGCACATTCTCCTTGTGTCTGCTCCAGTTTCCTCCAGGTGCTCCAGTTTCCTCCCACAGTCCAGAGATGTGCAGGTTAGGTGGATTGGCCATGCAAAATTTCCCCCAAGGGACTAGAAATGCATAGGTTAGATGGAATAACCATGAGAAATACAGGATATGATTACAGGATGGAGTCAGGGTCTGAGTGTGATGCTCTTTTGGAGTGTTGGTGCAGACTCGATGGTCTGAATAGCCTCTGTCAACACTGTAGGGATTCTGTGATGCAGAATGTAACTTTTGAGTAGCACTGACATGGAACAATGTGGACCCACAGCATGGTTAGAGGTGGCTGCTGCAGAAATCATGATAATGACCAAATAATGCAAAGGAGGGGGATCAGTTTGAGTTCAATTTCTGCATCGGCTGAGGTTACCTTAGAATGACTGTCCTTAACCTTTCCTCTCACCTGAGGTGCAATGACCCCAAGGTTAAGCCACCACCAGTTGTGTCTCGCTCACTGCCTCACCACTGAGAGAGCAGCTCTGTGGTCTGATAAGACTATGATGACTTTACCCTCGTGCAAAAGACAGTACAAAAGTTGACATGAATTGGAAGGTCACTATAGACCTGCATTTCAATCACCATGTTGTCTGTCAAGGGCTCATCAGTTTATCTTCCAATAGTTTTCACTAAAGTGCCAGGAATGTGAGAAAAAATAACTGCAGAAAATGTTGATCATCTGAAATGCTCTGATTGGATGAGTGAAGGTAGCAGACTTGGTTTATAACCTTTAAAGGGGCTTCGGTTATTTTATAACCCGTTGATTACACTAGGATGCAAATTTTTGAAAAGGAAGAATTTTCAACCCCTTTGAATGCTGTGATTTTAAATAATAGACAGAAAAAAGGCTTTCTGATATATTTATATTTTTCTTCTGACTTAAATTTGACTCTCACAACAGCCCAGGGTTTAAACTCCATGAAACCAAATACTCACTCAGTAAAGACCAATTTGAGAATTGAAGCACATACCTTTTGACTTATTGACAGAATAGCAAAGCAAATCATAGCAGAACACTGCAGATGGGGGTGATCTGAGGTAAAAGCAGAAACTCGGAAGGTCTGCCAATGTCTGTGGAGTGAGAAACAGTCAAGGTTATGGAATCAATGACTTTTCTTTGGAGCAAGAGAGTGAGACTAATTGGCTTGAAATGGCTCTTAAAAGAGCTAGCACCAACATAATGGGCTAAATAGACTCCTTCTACTTAGACATAGTTATTTGGTATGGAAACAGACTCTTTGTTCCATATCATCCATGTTGACCAGATATTCCAAATTAATCTAGTCCCATTTGCCAGCACTTGGCCCACATCCCTTTTAAACCCTTTCTATTCATATACCCGTTCAGATGCCTTGTAAATGTTGTAACTGTACCCGCCTCACGCACTGATGGAGCTCGTTCCATGCACAACCCTCTGTGTGGAAAAGGTTGCCCCTCGGGTCCCTTTTTAACATCTTTGCCCTCTCAACTTAAACTATGCCCTCAAGTTTTGGACTCCCCTATCCTGGAGAAAAGACCTTGGCTATTCACCCTATCCATGCCTCTTATGACTTTATTAGGTTCCCCATCAGCCTCTGATGCTTCAGGGAAAATAGCCCCAGCCTATTCAGCCTAAATAGCCTCAAGCTCTATCCCTCCAATCCCGGTAACTTCCTGTTAAATCTTTTCTGAACCTTTTCAAGTTTCACAACATCCTTCCAATTCAGGGAGACCAGAATTGAATGCAATATTCCAGAAGTGGCCTTATCAATGTCCTGTACAGCTGCAACATGATGTCTCAACTCCTATGCTGAGTGCACTAACCAAAGAAGGCAAGCATGCCACACTATCTACCTGCGACTCCACTTTCAATGAACTATTCATCTACATCTCCAGGTCTCGTTCTGCAAAGCCCCACCATTATCTGTATAAGTCCTTCTCTGACTGGTCTTACCAAAATGCAACTTCTTTGATTCTATGAAACCAAAATGAAAGCCTTTCTGACGGAGCATGCCAACAAGTCAGAAAGAACAGCAGAGTTCTGAGGGTAAAGCAATAAGTGCTTGCTAGATGGCACTCAGCGTGTTTTCATAAACCTGCAGACTATTAGGAGCAAAGAAAAGCGAGTGAAGTGTGGAGTGTCACAATTGTAAACGAACGGAAAGAATAAGAAATAATATGATTCGTTTCAGTTTTTAAGTTCAACTCAGCAAGATCACTGGGTGAAAGTAAGATGTGCAGGAGTGCATATTTGTAATTTGGAGAAGTCAAGAAAAAAAACAAATCAGTGGCCGTAAAAGTATCGATAAGTTGGAACATGGTGGGGGGAGGAGAGAAAAAGTGAATCAGTCAAATGAGTGCTTACTTAACTGTAGAAACAGCTCCAATAATTCAGTTAGTGGCAATAAGTTTATTATGGCAGGTTTTCACCTTTTGTTTCCTCTTGACAGAACTGTTCAATTGTCTGCTTGCATTGAATTGAATAAATATGTCAAAAGGCTTTGGGTGTTTAGCATAGGTGGATGTTTTAGCAAAGGGCAACAGTTACTCATGGAGTCAAACCTCATTAGTAAGCCTTTGAAAGACACCAATTTATGTTCAATTGATAGAAAAAAAGGCATGCATTTGTACACTGGCGCTCATGACATGAGTTAACCAAATACTTTAGAGTCAATTAAGTACCTTGAAGTATAGTTACTGTTGAAACATTTGCAGATTGTTTCTGCTTCTAGAAACTCTCACTGTGAGCAGATTGCTTATTTTTGGATGTTGGTTGAGGAATAACTGTTGACGGGATCCAGGGAGAATTTTCCTACTCTTATTTAAATGCATCCACCTGGGAGATAAAATCCAGACAATCATCAGCTTAACATCTCATTTGAACGATGTCACCCCTTCTGATGCTGTGTACCCTCAGTGCGGCATTGGAGTGCCAACCTAGATCAGGCACTCAATCTTTTTTTTGTCAGTGGCTTGATTCAAGAAGAACATTTTGTTCTTTAAACCCTCTCTGTCTTTATCAAAATACTACTGTGGTGTTAATTGTACTGTGGATTTATGGTTTGTGATTTGTGGATACTTCAAGATCTGAAGTTGTTCTTTAATGAGTTTGATGGTAAGCGTAAATCAAGTTACATAATCATTGTATGAATCTACAAATGTATTTTTTTAGATTTCATTAGTCTGAATTCCACTGCAAAATTTCTATTGAATGTAGCTAGATAATAGCTTTATATTGTGTTCCTTCATGTTGCAATTACATAGAATGCTGAGAAAACACATGCACGCAATATAGGAATGTAATCTAACTACGGCTGTGTGGCACTTGTAAGTTATTAATTATTCCAAACACTTCTACAGATCAATGCCTTGGTGTACTCCCTCGGTGTTAGCTATCTGGTGTAATAATGGGTTTTATCAAATTTTAATTAAAATATTTAACTGTCAGCAAGGAGCTTGCAGATGATAACAGTGAAACTTCTCCTTCCACAAGTTATTGCTTTCTTTTATTTTATCTAGCACTCAATGTCCTGAGAAGGTGTTGGGGTGTGATTTTTTTTTTGGATCATTCCATTTTTGTGCTTGAAGGTGATTTCATATGATTATAAATGGATAGTTTGGCCCAGTGACAGTAAAGGAACAGAAAATGGGCCACCGATGATTTAGGACCAACTTGAAAGCGATGGCATTTCCATGATCGCTACTCTTCCTCTTCCCAACAGTGTTCCTGTTAGTGTGTGTTGAGTTGCTGTTAGCAAACATGCAGACAATAGTTGCTGCATTCAAAGTGTGTAACTCCTGGAAGGGAGATGCAGTGTCCTGGATAGTGTTGACATTTTTTTTGTGATCCTTGTTATGGCCTCCTTGTAATATTTATTCATTGACCTTTTGGAGAGATATTATATGTCTATCCATTGTTTCACTGTGGAAAAATAGAGATATGTGCATCACAATTAAGTTTCAATTCAATGTGAAGGAGCCTTGGAAGCTACCAGTAGATTGAGGAAAGAGTTTAGTTATCAGGTTTCAGTTTATACCTTTGCAGATCTGAAATCTGGATACAGGCTGTTGTTAGGAACAACCATTTAATACATACTCTTACTAACAAAGAAATGGCTTCTTAATGCACGTAACATGACAAAATGGCTTTTAACCCTGCTAGAGGCTGCATTCGTAAATTTACCATAGAGTACTGTAACCAAGATTAGCAGACAATGCTTCCTTTACATCACAGAAATAACTAGACTAGATAAGACATTACTAGCCATCCTAACTGACCTTGCAAGTGCAGGTGCAGAGTGAGACAACGAAGCTTGGATGTGTAAAGCAAGGTTGGCTCCCAGGAAATATCATTGGGCTAAGTTGCTGTCAATAATGTCATTTTTATTAAGTTTGATTGGTAATCGTTTGAATCTGCTCTGTAGCCATGGTTGTACTTATTTTCAAAAAAGATAAAAAAATGTCTTTGTCTTAAGCCATACGCAGCAGTTTCTCCTAAGGACACAGAAGTGTTTAACCACTGCGTTGCTGGACAACTTGTGCCCGGCCGTGATAATAAAATGTGAAATCTTAGAGAAACAGACAGAATTGCTAGTGTTTATTGACTGATCACGGAACAGAGAGATCCCCCAACCCAGCAGACCAGATCTTCACTTTGACCCTCAAAGCAGTCTTAATGTTTGATTGGCTCAAAGACGCACCATCAGGTTAGGTGTTGCAGTCTTGCTTGACAACAGGTTGGGATATTTTTATGGATAACTGTGTAAAACCAAACAATGCACTTGGTTCTGCATTATTTTGGCTTTCTTCATTGTCAAATTCTTGAAGTGATGAAGGAAAAGTAAACTATGCTTGTAGTTTACCTGACTCTTTGCATCCAGTCCACCATGAAAGCTTTGCGAATGTCCTCAAAATTGGTATAGTGGACAGTGAAGAAGGTTATCAAAGAACACAATAGGTTCTGGATCAACTGGGACAGTGAGCTTAAAAAGGCAGATGGAGTTTAATTTAGATAAATGTGAAGTACAGGGTGACTGCTGTATTCGCAGCATCGGTTTCCACGGTTTCAGTTACCCGTGGTTTACCGCGGCCTGAACATATTCCAGATTCAGGAAGATAGATTTCCCATTTAAAAGAATGGGTTTGCACCTACACACTGCTTCAGGCTTCCATGGTAGGTCTTGGGATGAATCCTCCACGTGTACGGGGCGGGGTGGGGGGGGGGAACTAGTGAATTGCATTTTGGTCAGACAAATCAGGGCAGGACTTCCGCATTCAATGGAAGTGTTATTGAACAGAGACCTAGGGGTGCAGTGCTTAGTTCTTTGAAAGTGTCACAGCTAAACAGGGTGGTGGAGAAGGTGTTTGGCATGCTCACCTTCATCAGTCAAAGCATTGAATATAGGAGTTGGGATGTCCTCTTACAGCTGTGCAAGGCATTAGTAAAGCCACTTTTGCAGTAGTGAACAAGTATGGTTGCCCTGCTATAGGAAGAATGTTGTTAAAATGGAAAGGTTGCAAAATGAGTTTAATAGAATTTTACGAAGGTTTGAGCTATAGGTAGAGGCTGAATAGGTTGGGGTTATTTTTCCTGGAGTGTCAGAGGCTTTTATAAAAGTTTATAAAATCATGAGAGGCATACATAAGGTGAAGAGCAAACGTCTTTTCCCTAGTGTGGGATAATCCAAAATTAGGGGACACAAGGCGAGAGGGGAAAGATTTAAGAGACCTAAGGGGCAACATTTCCCCACAGAGGTGGTGCATATATGGAACAAGCTGCCAGAGGAAGTAGTAGAATTGCAACATTTAAAAGGCAGGCATGTGTATAGAGAAGATTTAGAGGGATTTGTGTCAAGCACAGGCATATGGGACTAGTTCAGTTTAGGAATACAGTTCAGCACAGTCGAAAGGGACAGTTTCCAACCTGTATGGCTTTCCTTAGGTGATGAATCCCATTAAACATTAGCGATGTTTATCATGTTGAATGTTTCAAAAAAACAATTTCAGCTTAAATTATAAAAACCTAGTGAAAAAAATGCTGTAGCTAATGTTTATAAAAGATGTAATAAATGTATATGTGACAATAGTCATTAATATTTTGCATTACAGCCTGCTTACTTAAGTTCTACAACAGAATATTTTTATTGATGATCAAACCAGTCATTATTTGGTCCATGGTCTGTAATTCACTTATGTGTGAACATTCCTATTTGTTTAATTCTTTTGAGTGGAAGAAATTTGACTGATATAGATCAGAATGTAATCTTTTACGGTGCTGTTTGAGGGATGAGTGCTAACAAAATACTAGCAGAACTCACAGCTATTCCTCAAATAGTATTGTGGGTCCTTATATATCTGATCTGAAAGTAACATGTGCAACCATGCAGCACTTGCTCAGTGCTTCACTGAAGCCCAAACTTTGTGCTCAGCTATTTGAAAGAGTCATGATCTCCAGTCTCTGAGCTGAGAGTTCCAAGATAATACCTGGGGTGAAAACAACCACAACTTCAGTGAACTAGGGAAGGAGGAGAGCAAAAACAGCATTAAGGAATTGAGCAGGTATGAAGAGACCCGTATTATGTTTGAAGAATTATTCTGAAGAGGGGAAGAAAATGCTGCTTGAAAGCAAGTAGCAGGCAAGAGGCATAACTTCCAGCAATTGGGTGGAAGGTTATTGCAATGCTTAGATTTAGGCTCAAAATAAGAGAATTTAACTTGGGAACTTGGAAAGGATTGAACATATTGAACTGTTGATAAGCCAAGCATGAGCAGAAATCCATAAGGTATTGACTTTGCATGTAAATGAAATACAGTAAATAGTGATTTGAATGACCTTAAGGTGGTGCAGATTCTTGTGGTGCAGTGGAATATCTCTACCTGTGGCCCAGAACATCAGGGTTCAAGACTCACTTGCACTGGAGGTATATCATAACATTTGCAAATCACTCGATTTTTAAAGCTACAAGCTTCAAGACGGAGGCATGACTGACAGCATAGGCATTTGTTAGAGGGTGAGTTTCTGACACAAAATGTAACTGTATGGATTTATGAGCCTTTCAGAATTATGTTTGCAAATTATTGTGCTTTTGATTGAAATGTTACTTTTTAAATGGGCACTTCACTGATTTAGAGTAAACTGTGTGACCACTGAGAGATCTTTCCAGATTGATTTGAGTTTTGTGGCACAAGCTGGATTGAAAGTAGAAGTTCCAAAAAGGAAAAGACAGTTACCCCTGGGGGGAAGGGGGAGAGGTGGGGGGGCGGGGGGTGGGGGACCTCTAACATTGACTATCTCAACTGTGTGCAATGCATTTGACTGAAACTTTAGCTATCAATACTATGTCCTTTCAGTTAGGAGGGGTTGCCCCTCAGTGCCAGGGACCCAGGTTTGATTCCAGCCTCTGACAACTGTCTATGGGGAATTTGCACATTCTCCCCTTGTCTATGTGGGTTTCCTCCAGGTACCGCAGTTTCCCCCCACAGTCCAAGGGTGTGTGGGTTAGGTGGATTAGCCATGGGATATGCAGGGTTACAGGGATTGAGTAAGGGGGTGGGTCTTCTGAGGGTTGATGTGCACTTGACGGGCTGAATGGCCTGCTTCCACTCTGTAGGGATTCTATGATTACAAAGACAATCTACCATCACACCTGTAACATTGCCTGTGTCAATGTATTTGCTGTGGAAACCCTCTTGTATCTTTTTCCTGCCTTCAGACTTGATTAGTACAAACTCCCCTGCCCTCCTTGTTGTTCTCCACCCTCCGTGAACAAGAGCTCATCCAAAATACTGCTGCAACCTGATTCCTAGCCCACATGAAATCTGGTTCATCTACTAATCCTATTGTCACAGTCTTTCAAAATGCATCTCTTTCTTGTGTCCAAACTCACTAGTCCTTTTTTCTGATTTCTTCCAACCATCATTACCACCACCTCCAAACCATCGTCCCCCACCAAAGCCAACAACAGTACATCATTCCTTCAACTGACTGCTTTCCCTCTTCACCCTCCCAATCAATTATTCAGTGATTCGCAATTGATTAAATTCCTTACTCTTCTTCCAGTATGAATGCAGTGCTTAAACAGCCAGGAGAATTTAGCATTATATTTTGCTATTTTAAGCCAGCCCTTTAAAAACTACAACTGGAACCAGCTGAAGTTATATGCCCAATTAATTACAAAAATAAAGGTTTCATTTTATCCATCTGCTGTGTTTTCAGCCAATTTGTCTGACTCCTGCAGGAATAGATCAGACAATCGGGTCATGTTGCTTTCACGCACAGCAATGAGTTTACCATGTAAATGATATTACTAACCATGGTTAATGGTCCACGGATTAATATTAATTTTACATTCTTTTCATTTTACATTTCAGTACTTGAGTTAACAGGATGAGCCAAGCATTTGCTGTCCATTGGCTTTCTAAACTGACACTTTTTTTGTGATTGCTTGAGGCAAAAATCGTACCAATATCAACAGCCTATATTGAGAGTGAAGCAACTCCATCCACTCGAGATAGAATCTGAACCTTCCTTATTGAACAATAGCCACAACGGTTTATTATAACATTGCAATTCCCAAGTTTTTATTAGCTACTGTTATAAATATTAGTTAAACCAAGCGCAGTTGTTATTATTTTTGTTCGTTTTAGAATTGTATTGATTTGAGTTTTATAATAGGAATTTAAGTATAAATGTGCTTCCAAATTAAGATGATGAGCTTTGCTCGAGAAAAACACTTTTACCAAATACCTTGTTGCGTTGCTGGTACATAAATGTATGGATAATGTGTACAGCTGAGATCACAAAATGTGTACTCAAAAAGAAGACCATTCAGTTTCCAGATTTTGGTCAGTTCAAAAAAATGTGCTGTGGGCAATGTCACCTCTCTTGTTTTATCCTTTTTCCAACTCCTTTTATTGAAATAACCCGATTAGGAAAATCTGTTATCACCTTCCATCTTCTAACAAGACATTGATTTTATAGTCTGCATGCTGTGGAAAGGGAGAAATCGAACTTCAGTGGTAGCTCGTAACAGGCCATTGACTTTATTTGAAAGGAAAATTATTCATTGTGTAACATTGCCAATTTGCTGTTGTCTGCTTCATAATCTACAAACAACAGAGAAGCACCACTGGGAGGCACTGTAATACTCTCCATTATAACTGAACAACCCGTTGACAGGGCATACCACATTGTATCATCTCATCTGTTATCGACAAGGTGCACAGGGTCTCCCGTGACAACAAAACTTAGAGCTGTAGTTCACCACTTATCTCAATCTCGACTAAATACAGTATAAGCTGAGCAGAATAATTTTAAGCAGAGCTGTGATGACTCAGTGCAGCTACAGAGATACAAGTGGAGTCAGTAAATGGGAAATCATTTCAAGGAGCACTGCAGACAGGCAGACATGATTACAGTCTCAGTCTGCTCCAAGTGCAAGGACAAGATTTATGATGGGTAATGTGTGCATTTTCAATCAAATACATTCATGAAGAATATCACTTCAAGATAATACAGTGCAAATATTTATTTGTTGATGTATTTGAATCAAATTGGAAATATGCTGCAGATCTGCTTCCTGCTGGTTCATTTAGAACATTCAGAAATCATTTTTTCAGCATAACATCTCTTGCTCATCAAGGTGAGGAATGATGATCTTCCAGAATCACATATCTCAACAACATGTGCCAGCAATAAACATCAGTAGTTTATGTCAGTCATAATGCGTTGAAGATAATGTGGCATTCTGTAAATAACCCCCAACTATGTGCTTGGACTTGTAATGACTGCACTAATGGCCATTTTTTATATCCTACACTAGCTATCTCGATGCAATTTTTAAGTAAGGTTGCCCAATTAGTACAGAATTATGAGCAGTTTTGAAATGCCAATATTGTTTGCTGTAAAGAAATGGAGTGAGTTCATTGCACTCTAAATATATGAAAATATCAGAACAAGTGGAGTTATATTTGAACAACCTGCCTGAATGTGAGAGCACAGTAGTGTCCAACCACAGCTCTCTTCCCTCAGTCATACTTGAGCGAGATTTATGTTTAAAATGTGTTGTTGTACAAAACGAGGGAGAAAATTCTACTTGCACAAGGTAACCAGACTGATATCTTCTATTTGGTTTGAATCAGTGCTCAGCCACTGAATCATGTAATCAGCAGACCTCTATTATTTTCTCACCAATGAAACTTGCTACAAGGAATGGAATTGGGGTCAGAGTCTGTTAGGTTTAATAATCTTACTTGGAGAAAATGCAATCCATTGAAAAAATGACATGCAGACACTAGCCACCATTCTGATCACAAGCAAGTAACAACTGTTCTGTTTCAGCGTTGAAAGGAGCGATTGACAAGTGCAGTTTTCCTTTTCATGATAGGTAGATCCTGGTGACAGACTTGTTTTGTTTAATTGAATGTTCTGTACAGTTCAAGGTGCTTTGAAGGCTGAGATAGTATCTGCAGATGACATTTGGAAATATTTGAACTTCATTCATTTCAAATGAGCCCAGACACAATTTTAATCAAAATGATTGCTATTTCAGCTCCAGCAAAAGCATCAAGAATGATAGTCTCCATAAATAAAAACAGCAGAGATACAGCTTCTGCCAACTGACTGACTGACTGTCTGTCACCACCATGTTCACTGCAATTACAAAACATTTAGATTCAATGATTATTACAGATGATAAATGAATACAATATTCCGTAATTGTGCAGTCCAAATGAAGAAGGCATATCAGAGTTTGATAACTTCAACTGAATTTGATGGTTGCAACTCGCTTCATTAGTGTCAGTGTTTTGGGCTATGTGTATTTGTGTGTGTATTCTCAGACAATAAAGTATCATCTGTAGCATCAATTGACTTGGGTGCTATGTAGGCTTTAATACATGTACGGTGAATATCTGTTGGGAGTTTGCGGAGCATCTATCAACATGTTGGAAAATGAGCAAAGGTGATGTAGAATGGGGCATACTGCTGGAAACTGACCTACGAAATGTGCTTGACTCTCAAACATGGCTTTGGAAAAAATTCTGTTCATGGACAATTAGGCATAGACACCTAAATGATCTGGCTGACAAGATCTATATTCCATGAAATAACATAATAAAAACAAGAGGGAACTGGAAGAGAGAGAGGAAGATTCCCAGCAAGATACATTATCTGACCTAGATTTCTAGGAAACTATTCTCCTACCTCAGCAAGGAACAATGCATGAGACACCTGTGCATCTTAATGGAAGTCATTGTGAAATCTATCTTCCACTGTCACAATTCCCATCTCCAAGCAGTGTAAGAATTGAATTTTCAATGGCTATGAAGGTGAATGTGTTCATGAATCCAAGATTGAGGCAGAGGTATTTGCAACATCGTGCAGCGTGCCACCCACTGCTGCATAATGAGGTTATGTTTGGTGAGGTTGAAATGCACTTCATTCTCTCTGGCTAAAAGTAAGCTGTCCAAGTGAACATGTAGCTTAAATGCAACAGTGCTATTCTGAAGGGCACCATCGACAATGTGCACAGGGTTTTGTGTGTTCTCAATGCAGTTCCATCTTGTACTAAAACCAAGAGATTCATTCCCTCTGCATGTCGCTGGTGTGGAGCCATAGCAGCAAATAATGTGGCTCAATGCTCTGGCAGCAGTCACACTCCCTTTTCACAATACTTTCTTTCTAGTGTTGTCTGCTGTCACCATCAGCAAACTGAAAGGGTAGCTACTTAGCAACAAGAACTGCCTATTCCTGAAGACTCCTGCGCACAACCCATTCACGTGCTCAGTGTTGGTAGTGAAGGCTATACTGCCACACAAAACATGATAGAGCAGACCTCAGCATAATCCTTTGCCCAGACGGCTCTCAAGGAGCTTGTGATACGGAGCAGAGAAGGTTTCGAGAAGTGCGGTAATCTACAGGATGTTGCCCAATCTTGCCACCTTGAGGGACAGCTCTTGGCACCAGCTACGTGGCAAGTGGCTTCAGCAGGGGAAGGAATAGGAGGAAAAAGAACACAATTACTTTCTCCCTGGGCTAAGCAGTAACAGTACATTTACTCCGTTATTCACTATATGTTCCAAAAGTTACCTTTCTTCTGTCACTGTCCATCACAGCATTCACTTTGGTCAAAACCCAAAAACAAAAATGACCGTAGAGTATTTCTGCCTGTTAAATGCAAGTAACCCAGATGAGCAGGCTTGGTTTACTCAAAGCATTCAAATGGGTTTATTTAACAGGTCTGTCTGCACCTTACAATTAGTGATAACTAAGGATGCATCCAGCCTCTAACTTGTGCTGTTTCGTCCTAACCCTTGGATCTTTGGAATGCCGCAACAATAGCAGAAACATTGAGTAGTCTGTATAACATTTTGGTGTCAAGATTAGGATGATGCTGGAAAAGCACAGCAGGCCAGGCAGCATCTAAGGAGCAGGAAAATTGTTTCAGGCAAAAGCCCTTCATCAGGATTTTGCTCATTCCTGATAAAGGGCTTTTGCCTGAAACATTGATTTTTTTTTTGTTTCCTGCTCCGCAGATGCTGCCTGACCTGCTGTGCTTTTCCAGCACCACTGTAATTTTGACTCTGAACTCCAGCATCTGCAGTCTTCACTTTCACTTCTAACATTTTGGTGGTTTGGTTATCATTCCAGATCTTGTAATGGTGTAACATTTTGGAGATTTAATCTCCATACTGGTGTTTGCAATCTGTGGGTGTCAGTTGAATTTTTCATGGAGTTAGCAAGTTGGTTGCCATCCTCATGGTCTTCCACACCTGTAGTAGTCAAGGTTATATTTTATACAATAGAGAAAAGGCCCTTCAGCCCATTGAATCTGCACCAGCATATTTTTGTGTGTGCTAAGAGCACAATTGTAGTACTGCACAGTTCCCCAAGTTGACTTTTGTTTCTCCTCAATGTTACTCCATTCAGAGTTGTGACTTTGTAGGATTAAGTGCCACTCAACATGTTGGAGACATCTGCAGGCATTCATGCTCACTGTATAAAGTGTATGGCTCTGAACCTTCTTTTAGGAGGAAGTGGGGACTGCAGATACTGGAGCAGAGTCAAAGTGTGGTGCTAGAAAAGCACAGCTGGTCAGGGAGCATCCAAGGAACAGGACAGTCGATGTTTCGAGCATGAGCTCTTCATCAGGAATGAGGGGGTGGCACAAGGGGGCTAAGCGATAAATGGGGGAGGTGTGAGGCTGGGAGGTAGGTAGCTGGGGGAATGCCACAGGTAGATGAAGGTGGGAGGGCAGTGATGGTGATAGGTCAGAGAGGAGGGTGGAGCAGATAGGTGGGAAGGAAGATGGACAGGTGGGACAGTTCACGAGGGTGGTGCCAAGTTGGAAGGTTGGCTCTTGGATAAGGTGGGGGGAGGGAAGATGAGGAAACTGGTCAAATCCACATTGATCCCGTGTGGGTGGAGGATCCCAAAGCGGAAGATGAGGCATTCTTCCTCCAGGCGTCGGGTGGCTAGAGTTTGGCGTTGGAAGAGGACCAGGACTTGCATGTCCTTGGTGGAGTGGGAGGGGGGAGTTCAAGTGTTTTGGCCACAGGGCAGTGGGATTGTTGAGTGTGTATGTGTCCCAGCGATGTTCTCTGAAACATTCCGCAAGTTGGCGTCCTGTCTCCCCAGTGGAGAGGGGACCACGTCGAAAGCAATGGACACTGTAGATGACGTGTGTGAAAGTACAGGTAAATCCCTGACGGATGAGGAAAGATCCTTTTGGGACCTTGGTTAGAGGTGAGGGCAAGGTGTGGACACAGGTTTTACACTTCTCACGGTGGCAGAGGAAGGTTCTGGGACTAGGGGGTGGGGGGGTGCAGTGGGTTGGTGGTGGGCATGGACCGAATGAGGGAGTCTCCAATTGCAATAAGGACAGACCCCACCCCTGCCACCGGTCCTCACCTTCTACCCCAGCAACCTCTGGATACAACGCATTACCCTCCGCCATTTCTGCCACCTACATCGGACCCCACCACCAAAGATATATTTCCCTCCCCACCCTTATCTGTGTTCCACAGAGACCATTCCCTCTGTGACTCATTTGTTAGGGTTGGTGCAATCATTCCTCTTGACACTGGTTTCTGGTAGGCTTCCCAATACACCGAGCAGTTAGCTGAGAAGTGGGAAATCCTCTTATGAGTCCTCTGCAGCAAAACGTTTATTCTTGCACTGGCACCTGTGCTATCCTTTGTCTCCCTCTTCCCCTGGCTGCACTTAGTCCTGTCACCTCTCACCATCCTATCTCTGAACTACCTTGGAGGATACACGCAATGAATGCTGGTGGCTACAAGCGTAAAATTAAGTGATCTCTTCATTTCTTTTTCCCTCACTGCTCAGTCAGTCTGGAACTCATTTTTGTAAATAAAAGGAAAGTTATTCAAGATTTATCATTGTGGTGTGAGGGCCAGGGTGGGGAGGTATGAGGTGTGTACTTACACAATCAGTAGCTTGCAGAGATTGTGGAATGAGGGGCAAGCAGGATTTGAGAAGAAGGTCTCAGTGGGAGGATACTGCCATCCACAGTGGTATGCAGTATTGTCATTTAACCCAAACTCAGCAATGGATATTCTAATCATGATTCCTTCATTGGCAGGTTAGGGGACACCGAACCGATGAAGGGGTGTCCAGTCCTGATGAGCAGCCATTGATCAGAAACTTGTTAACTCTGTTTCTCTCGCCACAAATGCTGACAGATGTGCTGTGTATTCCCAGCACTTTTTGCTTTTATCTCAGGGACATACTTAGTGTATTAGCTTTACACGGCACTGGGAAGTTTCAGCTTTCAGCTCCCTCCATTAAGTTAATCAGTGGCTCAGTTAGTGGTGGCAACCCCTGAGAAGTCAGTCAAATGAGCAAGCAGCAGGAAGCTGACATGCTACCCGCATTGCATCGAAAAACGGGAGTAAATTTACACATTGCAATTTCATTCTCTCTTTCAGGGGCTTGTCAATTCCGCTTAAAAAGTTTTTGTTCCTAATCTAACTTTTTTTTTTAACTGAGTGCCTGAAATAATAAGATTCAGATAAATAGCTGTTCTTTGGTCTGGTCTGGCAAGGCCTTTTTGGGGAAATCTTGTAAAACCTGTTTCATTCTGGTTCATGGAGCTGTTGATCAATCTGATCTCACTTTATTTTCTGCAGGTGAATGTGGTTGCAAGGAAGGATATACAAAAGATCCTGTTCACAAGCATCTCTGCATCAGAAATGACTGGGGCATAAACCAAGGGTGAGTGTATGTCCTGTTACATATCACTACACATTGCTCTTTCTCCATTCCATCCCAATCTCTATCGGGTCGCTACAAATAATAACCCATTATATTCACCATTTATCAGTGATATTCCAAAGCCTGACCCTTGCTCTGCTTCTGTTGAATTCCAAGCATTTAGGTCTGTGACATGTAACGTTTTAGATTCTTCCTTAAGCTGCTTTTCTGGTGCTCCAGGATCCCTGGTATTAGTGTTCATGACCAAGTCGTCATGGTTTGTACAGCTGACTGTGTACTCCCAAAAGCAAACCTTAACGGTCTACAGAAACTGTCATCACCCACACTTATTTTTAAAAAAACGTTAGCAGTATTTGGAAATAAGCAGGTCATATCAAACTTGTACTTCGAGCAAGATGGATCTGTTTGTCTCATTTTGCTAGTTTCTCCTTCTGTAATGCCCTAGTCTTTGTTGCAGTACAGCTATTGTCTGCTCTACTTGTAATATTCTGGCTGCATGATGCTACCTGTAGCAATGAATGAGCAATGACTTAATTGGGAACAGTCTCACCTTCACAATCAGTCCTGCAGCAGGACTTGAGCACAAATGTTAGAGTTACCAATCTACTGTGGTGCTTTGGGAGTTGCACAGGAGATTTGTCTTTCTGACAAGACTTTTAAAATGAGCTCCCATCTACCCAGGTGAACCATTGCAAAGCAATGCCACGGGATCTGTTACATGAGAGCAGAGGAATTATCTCGAGTCTCCTGGTCAATAGTTATCCCTCCGTTAACATGAGGAGAATGCCTTACCTTGCCGTTTTGTAAGAGGTTGCAGTTCACGTGTTAATCTTCTCATTTTCCTCAAGTGATACACTTCAAAGATACTTCATAGATTGTCAAGTGCTTTGAGGCATCATTTGTTTGCATGAAGTGTAATCTAAGTGGAAGTCTTTCTGTTTCTTAAATAGCTGTGATACTGTGAGGGTAAATGCTGGTCCAAAGCCTATTCTGTAATAAGCACACTTTTTTTTATTTTAAAGAAAAAGACTATGGATGCTGGAAATCTGAAACAAAAACTCAAATTTCCAGAGAAAGTCAGCGTCCATGGAGGGAGGGCAGAGTTGACATTTTGGTGACCGTTCTTCAGATGCTGCCAGAACTGAGTTTCTCCAGCAATTTTTTCTTTGGATAAACAAAATGTTCCATGTCGGGATCAGAATCTTATGGCACATTGTTATCTGTGGGCTTCAGGACCTTACGAGGTACAGAAGTCTAATGTCATTTATTTGGGATTTTTGCCACATTGGCAATCTCACCACCTGATAATGATTGCCCATTCATTTAAGAATGGAGAGCAGGCTTCAGAAACTGGGTGACAAATGGGGAAACCCTGCAACACTGATGAAACAGCAGGATACCGTGGCAGGTAACTGAGGGAGACAGCGTCCAAAATGGAGATGTGCACTTTCTCTTCAACAGTTTTGAATCTAAAATTTAAGAAAGGGTATTTGCACTTGGGCCACAGTTGCCATTGGCCATCCTGCGTGAAGAGATTTTCTTCCACAGCAAGTGCTGAAACAGGCAGGTCTGCTGCTCTAAGCTGGTCTGGTGCTCTCGTTATCCTAGTCTCCAGGTGAGGTTGCTGTCTTCAGGTAGCTGTATTGTTCCCTGCGACTTGCAGGGGCCTGGAGATAGATTGGCAAAGCCAGTCAAGTCAGCTTCCGACGATAGGTCTCAATTCTCAGCTTAGTAGGCTGTCCTGAGTCCTGACAACACCACTATAACAGACCACCACAGACAGCCTCACACAGGGCACCTCACACCTTCAATTCATTATCTGGGCCAACATGGCACCTATTGTAAAACTTCACTTGAGAATGTAACTTTAAGGAAGTTCTGGGATTTGCATACGAAAGAACTGAAGCCAACATGCCCACTCGAAAAGATGAGAGACTTAACAAACAAGCCAGGTATTTTTTCAATGTATAATTTTAGTTACATCACACTCTAAACTTTTGCTATAAATTCTGTGTCCTACAATTTTATACTCCTCAACCACCTGATGAAGAAAGAGCAGTGCTCTGAAAGCTAGTGCTTCTAAATAAAGCTGTTAAACTATAACCTGATGTTGTGTGATTTTTAACTTTTGTACACCCCAGTCCAACACCAGCACCTCTAAATCATATCAACAGCTTGAAATATAGTGTAGAGACTTGAATGTATTCCTGTTAGTTCTGATAACTTTTTGGCAAGAATTTGAAGGGTGATTTGGATATGAGAGAATGTTGCAGCTGTTTAGTTCTCAATTCTTCGTTTGTATAAGTTCATGTCCACCACTGATTCAATGGAATGATCAAGGTTTTGGTTAAAAACAAATAAATAAATTAAAAGAGAGGTTATGTGACGATGTTTGTTCAGTGAAAATTAACTAGTGAGGTTGAGTTATAAATATATACTCTGTATAGGATATGCCCTGACAAAGTATTGAAGTCATTTTTAGTGCATTATATCTCTCTATATGATCTAATTCAATCCTCCTCACTGAGAGGCAGGACTACTGATTGACACATTGGTGTCCAATGAGGCACAAAGCTCATTAATGCATTGCCTCTGACCATTTATATCTATAGACTGTGTAATTGAGGTCAGCAGCAATCAAAATAGTTAATCTCCCTGTGTGAAAGTTAGTCAAATGTCAGTAGCTTGGAAATAATCTCAGTATTGATTTTCTTCAGGTTGTTCTGTTGTCTTTACATCCACCCTTCTGACAATAGGGACTGAACATCTCTGCTGTTCAATAATTCTCTTAAATTAACTAAAGCGACTTCAGTCAGATGTTTCTACTGCAGGCTTTGCACTCTCCAGATTTCTTTCAATAGAATGACATAAGACCAACTGGGCAATTGCAGTAGTTAAACGCCATGAGCTTATTTTCATCTAACCCTATCAATGGATGTTTCTAATCCTTTCTCCTGATGTGCTTACATTCATTTCAGGGAAAGTACTTACGTTCATAGGCTCACTGATTCCACACAGTAATAAGTTGCACATTCTACATGCTCTCTAGGTAAGAAAGATTTGCCCAGATTTCCTTGCTGCTGCTGCCCCAAAGTGGGATTTGGGCAGGGGTGGTGTGGAATGATGATATATCCTGTTTGAAGTCAGTCATCAACACCAATAAGCAATGAGATCATACGTATCAAATGCACTGAGGAGGCAGTTTTAAAACTGTCGTTGTGTGATCCACTCGATAACTTTGCCAGCTGGACAGTGAACTTATTAGATTAATTTGCTCATCACAATTTCCACTGCCATCTACTTCACACAAACATTTTATGAAAAGAAAATACTGCAAATGCTGGAGATTCTGAAATTAAAACAGGAAGTGTGTTATATTGGACTCGATGCACCAACATCACCTGTCTTTCTACGGATGTAGCTAGATCTGATGAGCTTCTCTCTCAATTTCTGTTTGTACTCTGTTCTATTTCCACTCAGAGCCTATTACAGAGAAAGTCTCTAACATCTTGGGAAAAACTTGAAAGATACCCATGCAACAAGATGGTTGAAAACATCACACAATACAAATGCATTGCGAACGTTTTAAACAGAACTCATGTTCTGCACCTCCAAGAAAGAGGACATAATTAATAATACTTTTTTTAAGTGATAAAGTTTATATTAAAGTTTGTCTAAATACATTGGTCCATTTAATAACTGCAGGACTATACATTTGAACTTTCTTCTAAAAATGATGATGGATATTTTTCAGAAGAATACCAAGATCCTATTTAGAATATTCAATTACTGTCTCAATTTGTGATTTCCCATCCCTACTTCTTTTAAGCTCCACAATATTGAAGTGCTGTACAGATCGCTATCACCAGATATGTTTGATATCTTCTGACATCAGCGGCTTTCAATAGCTTTCATTTGCACTCAAACAACTACAGTATTTAGACATCACTTAATCTGATTTATGCTGAAAAGCAATGATTGTAGGTGGTAATATCACTGGACAAATGATCCAGAACCCCAGGCTAAAGTTCTCGTGACATGGGTTCAAATACCGTCATGGCTGATGGTGAAATTTGAATTCAATAAAATCTGGAAGAAAAAGCTAGCCTAATGGCAATCGTGTCAATTGTTGTAAAATCCCATTGATTCCACTAATGTCCTCCTCCTGTCAAGGAAATGTGCCATCTTGACGTGGTCTGGCCTGTGATGTAGTTGACTCTTAACTGCCCTCTGTGCAATTAGGGATGGCTCATAAGTACTGATCAAGCCAGATGAATGATTTTTTTTAAAAAATCAGCTATTAATTGCACTCGACAACAATCCCACGCACTGCGAGAGACAGAGTGTGTCTCTCTCTGCCTCTGTCTCTATCTTTGTCCCTCTCTGTCTCTGTCCCTCTCTCGCTTATTTGCTCTTCCTCACTTGCTCTCCCACTCAGAGGGAGGCAGGCAAAAGATCTCGACTTAGTTCAGGTTATGGGGGGTAACAGAAGGCAAGGGCACATCTGTTAAAGTCGAGATCTAAGGATTGTAAGGTTAAGATGACAGATTGTCTGATACGAGGAGACATTTCTTCACTCAGATCCTTTGTAAATTGTGGGATCCTTTTGGTGTGAGGAACAGTCAAGGCTGAGATCAATTCATTCTTGCACTGAGAATCAACGGGGATAGGTGATAGAGTCAAGCTGAGAATGAAAATCGACCGTGATCTTATGTCATGGCTGAGCAAAATTGACAGGCCCAAATGACTGGTCTGCACCCATTCCTCCTCTTTATTCATTCACACGCTGGCTGGGGCAGCATTTATTGATGATCCCTGGATTCGTTTCGAAAGGTGGTGATGGGCTGTCCTCACAAACCACTGCAGTTAATTTGGTGTAGGTGCGCAATGACCTAAGGGAGGGAGTTCAGGATTGTGGCCCAGTGATATTGAAGGAAAAGTGATATTTCCAAGTGAAGGTGATGAATGGCTTGGAGGGATACTTGCAGGTGATGATGTTCCCATGTATCCACTGCCCTTGTCCTTCCAGCTAATAATGGTCACGGGTTTGGAAGATGCTGTCTAAGGAGCCTTGGTGATTTTGTTTCTGCAATGTATCCTGTAGGTATTACTACTACTGAGTATTGATGGTGCAGGGAGTGAATGTTTGTGAAAATAGTACCAAACAGTGGGTTTATCTTTTCTTCTGGATTGTGTTGAGCTTCTTCAGGCTGTATTCATCCAGGCCATTGGGGAGAATCTCATCACACTCTTGACTTGTACGTTTCAGATAGTGGATAGGCTTTGGGGAATCAGGATACATTACTCATTGAAGTCTGCCAAGCCTTTTTCTTGCCCCTGGAGCCACTGTATTTATATGGCTAGTCCAGTTCAATTTTTGGTCAAAAGTAAAATCCAGTAGGTTGATAGTGTGGGATTTAGTAGTGGTGGTTCTACTGAATTTTCAGCAAATGCTATCATTGAATATAGTCATTGCCTCCCAATTGATGTTCTCTAACATCAACACAGACCTAGCAGCAGAGGCCTAGTGACCATTCAACCCCTCAAATGGCCATTTGTCAACCCAAGTTTCAGTGTTATCTGGTATTCTTTGTTGTTTTGTTTGACTTTAAACACTAAAACTAGGGGCGGTGCAGTGGCTTAGTGGATAGCACTGCTGCCTCACAGCGCCAGGGACCCTGGTTCGATTCTAGCCTCTAGCGACTGTCTGGGGAGTTTGCACATCCTCCCTCTGTCTGCATGGGATTCCTCTGGGTGCTCTGGTTTCCTTCCACAGTCTAGATGAATTGGCCATACTAAATTGCCCGTAGTGTTAGGTCAATTAGTCCGAGGGAAATGGGTCGAGGGCGGGGTAGGGGTTAATCTTCAGCGGGTCGGTGGACTTGTTGGGCTGAAGGGCCTGTTTCCACTCTGGGGGGGAATCTAATCTAAATCTAAAACACTCTGCTACAGTGCATGCACATGTCTATCTCATTCACACTTATAATAAAACACAGCAGGACCCTCATAGGCATGTGAGAAATATCAGGGAACCCGCGACAGTACTCTGACAAGTTCATCTACAAAGCAAATGGAAGAAAGGATGAATTTGAGGTGTGAGGTTGCTTTGCCATCTACCATTTGAAAGCTTTCCACTCAGTTGTGAAGTTTCAACAAAAATTTTAATTAAATTGTTCGTGTTGCAGAAGTAAGCATTAAATAAGCTTGTGTCAGTTTGAAAAATCAAGAGAATTGTGTAGCTGTTTTGGCATATGCAATTAACTGGTCCTGTTACTCATCTTTGCATTTGAAAATGCTAGTTGAGTTTGGGTGTCACTAATTAATATTCTTGGGTGGCTGATAAAATGAACGTTGATGTGTTTTAACTTCGGTTTGAAAGTTCTGCTGCAATTGCCATCAAGTCCATGTCAAGTTAGAAGGCAAGAGGACTCCGAAGCAAATACAGAATGCTGGACAAACTTTGTAGGTCTGACAGCACCTGTAAAGAGAGAGAGAGAGAGATGTAGAGTTAATGTTTTGAGTCCAAGCTGATTTCTTCAGGACTGAAAATGAGAGAATTGTGTTTTTAGGCTGAAGTGAGGTGGGGCCAAAGTAGGACAGATTGTAGGGTGCTGAGAGTTAAGACAAAAACTTTGCTAATGGAGCGGAAGGGCAGGTAGCAATCTAAAAGAGGATGTGAAAAGAAGAAAATGGGTCACTTGATTGACAGCCAAGTCAAAAAGGGGTGTGTGTGTTTAAAACAAAAATGGAGAATATGGCATTGTTGCTTTGTGGAATTCAGTCCTAAAATCTGTAGGAAATAAGGTGTTCTTCTTCCAGCTTACATTGGGCTTCAGAACACTAATAAGCACCGGACATAAATGATAGCACGGGAGCACAGTAGAGACAGAGGGGAGTTATTCCACAAAAAAGTCAACCAGTCTGCATTTGGTCTCGCCAATGTGAATGAGACCACATGTGAAGAGCAAATGCAGTAGACTAGGTTAATAGAAGTATAAGTGAAATGTTGCTTCATCTTGGTGTGTTTGAGGCATTGGACAGTGAGGAGGTGAACGGGCAAGTGTTGCACTTTCTGTGATTGCATGGGAAGGTGCCATGGGGAAGTGTTGAAGAAATGGAGCTGGGTGTCCCGGAAGGAAAGGTCCCTATGGAATACTGTCAGTCGGGGGAAGATGATATCTTTGGCGGTGACACTCTGCTGGAGGTGGTGGAAATGGCAGGATGAGCCTTATTTGTCTTGGAGGGTGCGGAATGGGAGGGGACAGAAATGCTGGAGATGGGTGAGACATTGCTTTGTCAACCACAAAGTGGGGGCATAGGCTTTGGGGTTTCCTCAGTTGAGGAAAAAGGAGGATATATTGGAAGTAGCCCTGTGGAAGGTGGCATCATCCAATGGAGACAGAAACTGGGAGAATGTAATGTCATCTTTCCAGGAAAGAGGATGTGAGGACATGTAGCCTGGGTAACTGTGGGAGTTGATGGGTTTGTAATGGATATTCATGGACAATCTATCTCAGAAACAGAAACAGTGCAGCCAGGGAAGAACAACAAAGAATCAAAGGTGGACAGATGAAGGTGAGAGAAGGATAGAAAATGGAACCAAAATGATGAACTTTCCCAGTTAGAGAGAGAGAGAGAGCAGGAGGCAAGCACCAGCAGCATTATTGATATACCAAAGTGTGTTTGGACAGGGGCCAGAGTAGGACTGAGACAAGGAGTGATCCACATACCCTACAGAGAGATGCAGGTGTAACTGGCACCCAGGTGGGTACCCATGGCCACACATTTTCAAACTGGGGAAAGTGAGAGGAGTTGAAGAGGTTGTTCAAAGTGAAATGGAGGCAAGATAGGAAGAAATAAGTTCTGTGAGGCAGGAGCAGACTGAAATGACAGGTCTGCCAGAGCAGTCGTGTTTGTGGATTTTGGGAAGGAGGTAGAAGCAAGTTGTGAGTGGTGAGGCAAGTTGTGAGTGGCGAGACTTGGAGATATGGAATCTGAACATTCTTTCCAGTCAGCACATTTTTCTTTTCCTGAATAATTTGGTCATGCCATTAACCATGAGTGGAATTTTCACGGAAGCGGGTGAAATCTGTGCCTTAGCCAAAACATCACTGGAGCCTTATAGCTAGGGTTCATGTTCCCATGTTCAGCACCCACTGTTTTTACTGGAGTTGGAGAATGGGTTTATTTCTCATGGGTGAGTTTTATGGAGGTTATGGTACACTTAAAGTTGCAGCTGTTCTGAAGTCAGAAACAACTTTTGTCACAGAGGTTATCAAAACTTCTGTCTTGGGAATAACAATTTTGATGAAAAGGTCTGAACCAGTCAGAGATCTTTTGGGGAGGTTGAGTACACCCCCATCCACCCCCACCAGAACATCCACCATGTGCCACAGAATTTCAACAAATTCCAGCACAGTGGCTCAGAGGTTAGTACTGCTGCCTCACACCACCATGGACCCATGTTCGATTTCAGCCTTGAGAAACTGTGTGTGGAGTTTTCCCACTCTCTCCATGCCTGTGTTGGTTTCTGCCAGGTGCTTTGGTTTCCTCCCACAGTCCAAAGATGTGCAGGCTAGGTGGACTAGACATGGGAAATGCAGTTATTCGGATAAGGTTGCAGGGGTGGGTCTGGGCGGGATACTCTTCGGTGGGTTGGTGTCGACTTGATGGATCAAATGGCCTGCTTCTATGCTGTAAGGATTCTGTGTTTCTAAGGAGAAACAAGAGGTGGAGAGTGAGGCCTGTGTTTTTAGGAGGTAAGTACTTATTCCCGTTGTGATGTGATGGGAGAGTGGAGAGTGCTACAGGTAAGAAGTGTCCTTATTGTGGCTAAAACAATCCCCTAAAAAATAGGCATTTGACTTATCTGTATTTGTACCATAGAGACAAATGACCAGGAGCAACACAAAACTAGGAGGTGCAAAGGCTAGGAGGTGGAGGCAGCACGGTGCACATCAGGCAAGAGCAGGAGGACAACAACCAAGTTTGATCCCAATGTTTGGCTCGTCTCAGTAAAGGTTCCTGTGTGAACACAATGGAGACGTAATGCAGAAGACACCTTCCAAATAACCAGTCAATTGGTTCCCAGACTTTGTGACATGGTGGAACAAAACTTGCTGCCATAGTCTGCTGATGTGCATGCCTTACTGAAGGTCACATTGCCACTGGATTTCTATGCTGCTGGCCCCTTCCAGGAATCAGCTGCAGATGGGTATGGCACCCTTCAGTCAGCCCCACACAGGCACATCAAGACAATCACAGATGCCCTCTTTGCTTGGATCGGAGACCCACAAACCTCCCAATGACTGGTAATTATGCTGGTTTACTTAATGTACAGGGGCTTATAAATTACTGATGCTCCAAACACTGTCTAAGATTCTGGGGGCCCGACCTCAGTGTCTACTGTAGCATCTTTGTGACTTCCCTCCCTCCTTCCTCCGAGGGTAGGTCTACGCTCAGATGCCACTAATTCAGAGCCAGCTGTCTGCACTCTTCACCATGTCACACTTGGCTAAACACCTGCAACATCCCTCTGATGTGCTTGTAGCTGCATTGGTGGAGAGATTAGACTTGTCACAGATGACATAAGCTACTTACAAATCTCTTCCCATTCCTGACTCTGGAGCAATGAGGTGGCCAGGCAGGTGAGCAAGCCACAGGTTGGATCTGGTGTGAGGCACACAAAGAGGTCTAGCCTTTAATAGTGTGACAGCATGCCCTGAGACACCATTACTTTTAGCTTCCACCTATAATTGTGATGCCCTTTATCATCCAAATTCCCCTATTGCTCAGTGAATTAACAGGATTGCCTCCACCATCACCAATACTGCCAGAGTATCTCTGTCAACACGTTATCTACTCATGTCTCCATTTCCAGTCCAAGCCATCTCCTTGGCTGAAGGGCCCACTTGTCTGCAGACATAGCATGAAAGATGATGTAATGGTGATCTCACTGGGCGAGTAATCCAGAAGCTCAGAGTATTGTTTTGGGACCCTGTGGTTGCAGTCTTACCATGGCACGTGGTAGAACTTAATTCAATTGCTAAGTCTGAAATTGAAAGGTCGCATCAGGAATGATGACCATGACACACACATCTATTATTGGGATGGGAAGAGGCCATTTGGATTACTGGTGACCCTTGGGAGAAGGAAATCATCCATCCTTGCCTGAACTGGTGACATGTGACTCCAGACACCATGAATGTGGTTAGCTTTTGACTGCTGTCTGACATGGTCCCGAAAGAGCTCCATTCAGGGACAATTAAAGCTGGATAACCAGGAGAACTGTCATTCAATGAGAGAATAATGAGGAAAAATGGACACAGTACCGTCGGGGCAAATCTCTTGTCTGGCAATGCAGCCCAATGTACAAGTGCATTTATACTGTGCACAACTTTGCAGGAGAGGTTGTAGCCTTGTGCGGCACCTCTCAGTCAGCCACACAAAGGGATATCAAGATAATCACCGATGCACTCTGCGCATCCCTCCATGCTGTTGAGCAGATAGTGTCAGGCCTCCATCATAATTGCAGCATTCTGATGTGAGCCATTAGTTAGCCCTGTACGTACTTTTGCTCACAGCTCAGCTTGCTTGAGCACAGCAGGCCGTGAAATTTCTTCCAGCATTGAAACCATAACTGTCTGTGGTCTCCTGCTGCTACATCTGATGTTTCCTGGGGTTGCTGCAGCTGGTTTTCACCAGCCACTGGGAAATTATGTATTGCACCATCTCTGAACCTCCTCATATCCGTAATGCTTCCAGGGCTGTATTCCCAACTCCATTCCTCCTCCAACTTGTCTGGAAATTAGGCCAATCAGATGTCTCTCTCTCTCAAGACAGATTTGGACCTTTGCGCACCTAACTCAGGAGCAAAGATTTGGATCATTAGGTCAGAATTGAACACCGTGTTCTTTTAATTTTTATTATTCACTGTCCATTAGAGGTAGCAGCAGAAATTGGCCATTGATCATTCCAGCTGTCTCTGCCATTCAATCAAGTCATGATAACCCGATAATCCAAAACTCCACCCATTCCAGAGTTTTACAATATTTATACTTACTTCAAAGTTTTGACCGTTCATTGGCCATTGATCATAAACCTTACATTTTATGTCCTCAAAAACTTTTATCAACTTTCAAATAGTGCTTCTTAATCTGTTGACCTTCATTCCACCTGCAGAACCTGCAACTCTCTTGGTTTTACAAGATGTATATTTTAAACATTTCTTTCAGCCTCCGCCCGCCCACACCAACAATGACATTGTTTCATTGACCTCCAATAACTAGTCTTTAAAAATGTTCTTGCCCTCAATTACTGTTTTCAAATCCTTCAGTTGATTCCCTGCAGCAGCTGTCATTAACTGTTGAAGGATGATTACTAATAGTACTAAGATACTGGGATCTCTTTGAGCTGGGGCCAAGTGCTCTAACTTTTCTTTTCCTTTAATAAGAGTGAACACTGAGAGATTATCCCCCTGGGTGGAAAGTTTAAAACTTGGAAATACAGTCAGAGGATACATGATTGGTCATTTTAGACTGGCAGAAAAAGGAATTCCTTGACTCAAAGGGTTGTGAATCTCTGGGGGTAGCCTTATCCCAGATAGTTGTGAATGCTCAGTATTGAAATGAATTTAAAGATGTCTCTCAAGGAATCGAGGGGAACCGGAACTGTGTGGGAAAGTGATTTGAAGCCTCTGATTAACTATGATCATATTCCATGAAGGGGCAGATTTTACCAACAGTTTTGTGTCTGAAGGAGTCAGGTATGGTTTTTCGGGCTAAAGGGATCAAAAGATATGGATAGAAAATGGGATCGGGGTACTGAGTTGGATGATCAGCCATGATCCTGTTGAATGGAGAGAGCAGGGTTGAGTAGCCTACTCTGCCTGTTCTCTATGTTTCCAAGACTATCCATCAACTGAGATTTTTTTGGCAATAGAATTCCTCTGTAAAGATCCTCAGCAGGTTTTACTGAGAGCCTTTGTCCCCCTCTTTCTTATTCCTTTTGTAGTTTGCCCTATTCTTCACTCTCCCAGTCATGTTTAATTCTGAAAGGAAGCTCGACCAAGCCACCAATTTCTGGATGCCATATAAACTGATTTAATGTCATAACCCGTTTTTGTTACCAATGAACATTTAGGTGTGTGCATGTCTTTCTGGTATAACTTTAAAGCGATAGAAAGCCAGATAGTGCCTGAGTGTAAGTGCCACATGATCTAATTTGACCCCCATTGGGAACAATGGTTGGTCCGCAAGTCACTTTACCAAGTTGATTGTCAGAAATGGACAATATTTAGTGATCCAAAAGAAACAGTCCGCCTCTGATTGCATATCATCGATTAACATAGGAATGCAGAAATAGGAACATTCTCACCCTGAATCTTGCGTGACTATTCCATTAGATCAAGGTAATCCTAATGCCGTTCACCCACTTTTTGTTCCATAGTTCATGCTTCTCAAAAATCTATGGTTTTGAAACTTTTGATCACCTCCCTATCCTCAATTGCAGTTTGAAGTGAGAATTTCATTCCAACATGTATCAAGGAATGCCTACTGTCATTATCCTTGTACAGCCCAGCTCCAATTTACAGGTAGGCTCCTTTGTTCCAGGTATCAGGATATAGTTCTTAGCTATCTTATTAATCCCTTTAATCATCTTAAACACTTCAATTAGTGCTGTGTGTGCATCAATGTCTCAGTCCATGTGTGCGTCTGTCCGTGTAGCTGCATACGTGTTCACATGTCTGTTCGAGCATACAACTATCTGGCTGTGTGATTACATGCCTGTGTGCAAGAGTCCTGCAGCAGTGACCCTCCTCCCACCTTTTAGTCTAGGTTCAGACTGACATTGCAGAAGCCACACTAATAGAGGTGTCAGTCTCCGCAAAATGACTGAAATACCATGCCATCTGCTTTTGGATACCTGAGATGTTCATTTTCAAGGGGGCAACTTAAAAAATCGCACATGGTCTGCACGTCTTGATGTGAAACCACTTTCACAGTCCACATGTAAGCTTCAGGCGCAGTGGGCAACATCGTCAAAATTTCATTTGCATTTCCACAGAAGGGGCGACCTGACCTATTGTGTGATCCAATCATTCTCCTATCCCGGGAGTGTGTATCTCAGTCCAATGATAAATCAGCAGCAAGCTTCTATGATTGTAAAAATAGCAGGTTATTGTCTCTCCCTTATACTTAACCTCTCGCACTTATGCACACTTGCATTCACACACAAAAAACAGATACAGATCGTGCATTTTTACAGAGTTGTAATAATTTTAGTCTGTTTTGTCTCTGATCTGTCACATGGCAGTTCTTTAGACTTCTGGATGGTTTTGGTGCTGTAGTGTTGAAGTGAGGGCCTCATAAGGGAAAAGATTGAGAGAAGGCTGTGAGTTTCTTGCAGTCAAGCTTCTTGTAATCGAGTTAGTCTTCTCCGCTGAGAATATGTAGTTTGGCTACCTCATACCTCGCATCCTATTTTCAGACACGGTTACAGGCAGGCTGAAGTAATCCATTGATTGCTGATCTTTGACACAAGCAAAGGCAGAACTTCAGTCTCCACGTGGTTTCTCAACTTCAGGTTCTTTTTAAGAGGTGGTGTTTGTGTTAATTCCAACATCCAATGTGTGGGTTAACATACCTGAGGGTTTGAATGAGTCAGCTTTTTTTTAATACTAGAATGACTGACTTCTATTTCGCACTCTCTTGCTTGTTTTCAATGAAGGACATTGAGTCACATTCACTTACTGGAAGGTTTATTTCTTCCCTTGAGTCAGGGGTGTCTACAGTCCACAAAAGTAATCAGGTGAACCTTTTAAGTGGTCATCTTTTCTCGCCTTTATGCAGTCAGTTTGAAAACCTAATTAATAAGACATGTTAGTATTGGGTATGAGAGTATAGTAAACATTTCAAAGCAGGAAACAAATGGTACTACATTTTAATAAAGTAAGTAGTCCTGTTTATGAAAGGTGTGTTTAACAAAAGACATTATGCATCTTTTGAAACTCTAGTAAACTTGTCAACACACAAGTTCACGCTGCTCTAAGACAGTATACACACATGGCAAGCTCTATTTTTCACTCATTGTTGCCTTAAAATGTTGATGGATTTTGTTGAAGTGGGAAAATGTTTTTAAAACAAATAAATTTCCAACTTCAACCTGCTCAATTGTATTTCCAGGAGTGCAGTTGGGCAATCAGTCCATTCAAAAGAAAGGATTTTCTCCATTTATTTATTTTAATGAGGCTTGTTGCCTTGGTTTCTAATTACTTTGTTCAAAGTTTAACGTTGGCCGTTTTGAGTTTCCTGAGCCCTGGAAGAGCCAGTAGCTCCAAAGCAGGCAAGGTTACATTGACTGGCTTTTCCTGCATCAGGAGGAGCAGGAATATTTCCGTCTAGCCCTCAAAGCAAGTGTGTTGACCTCACCAGTGATCTGTCAACACCCGGTCCACTCACCTTTATTAATCCTAACCCCAGTTCCAGTGTAGCTTGGGATTGCTGCCTGTTCATTCCTTCACTGGGCTGCTGTCACTGACTCCTCCATGATCTCCTACGTTCCTTCCTTCAATTTTGGTCACTTCAGCGTTGACCACACGCACAAGCTCCGTCTACGAATCTTCTCCTCCAGCTCTTCCTTAAGCTACATCTTTCCAGCATTGTAACTCGCATCACCTATCCCACTGATAGCACCTCCTACACTCCACCTCTGTGCTGATTTGTCAAAGTCTAGATTCATTACATGCATTTTGTGTTGAAGTATAAGGCCCCTTTTAATTGTTTTAACAAAACCAAGAAGGCATGTTCTTTGCCACAGGCTCAACCTTGCAGTTTCCTGTGCACCTTCATAGCTTAGCAGGAACCTTGCCTTTGGCTGCCTAACCTCCAAACCCAATGCTCTTCACGCATCCACTGATGCTTTCTTGTCTCTCCAACACTGCCCTCGAGAGAGTGGCTGAAGAGGTCAGGGTGTATCCGTGGACTCCAAAGTCTCCAGCTTTTCTCTGGCATTGGTGGAGCTCACTGACTCCATCCTCCTCTCTTGCTCCCTGGCTATTGCCAAATCCTTGCTTATGCACCAGGTGCCCAGTTTCTTATCCTGTCTAGCTGCTGATGGGAAACGAAGTTGGTGACGTACAGTAATCAAACCTTCCTATTTAGTTCACTAGGACCAGGGGGGGAATCCATACCTCCAGGTTTCCAGGTGATGACGAAGATAGCTCCTCGCACTTTACCCACACTCCATATTAACATCAAGCTCAGAGATACAATAGACTGGTGTCAACTTCATTTTGGATCACTGCAGTTTCCAAAGTGAATTATGTAAAATATCAATACAAAATATAGAAATTAAAATCATTTTTAGTTGTACACCATTTCATTCCATGGAAATAAATTCATTTTTGGTGTATTCCCGATCAGAAATTGGGTTTAATTGGCATTACCTATGTGATGCACATTGTTAAAACATCTCCTGCCACAAGGTAGTGTTGATGTCTGGAGTACTGAGGCAAGTAAATTTTGCAAGAGAGCTAAGTAGAATAAAGCTAATGCAATAAGTTAGTTTCGTTTTGTTGATTGTGGTTCACAGCCACCAGCAAGAAAGGGATTTAAGTCTGTGTTCAGATTCTGATGATTCAAATAATGAGGTCAAGCTTGCAGCATTATAGCATTACCTGCTGGTTCCTTGCAATTCAGGGCAGCAATTTGTTATTGTAGGATGTTAGAGCCTGCAGCAGTTTAAATAGTGCATGAAGGGATTGGATTTTTAACAATTTGTAAGCACTCTATCAGTTTCATGAGGCAGGTGTATTGTCGGCTCTTTGAGATGATTTCCTGAGATCATTTGAAAGACAGCGACAAAGACAACAATGTGCAAGTCATGTCAGCAGATGAATTAGGCAGTTGCTCCATCACCCACAGATCACCAAATCAGAGTAAGCCACGTCTTCAAGGGATGATGATAGCACTGGCAGAGCGGGGAAAGCCATTGATCACCTTCCTACATTCTGTGCACTCCTTCAGATAGTTGAGACTGCTCTGGCCTGGATGGTCACCCTGGTCCAGGCTGGCGTGATTCCAGTAGAATGGCATCCTCTGGTCTGGGAGAAAAGAACATTCAGCCTCTGCATCACCCCATCCCCATTAGTAGCATCACCATGTCCCTGCCCACAAAGCAAGGCACCAATTTTCCATTGTCTTCCACCTCCAGAGCTAATATTAGGAACCATGCAGAGCAGCTCCGGCCTGACAGCTCTTGTCTGGATGCATGATATATTTTTAAAGTATGTGTTGCACCATGGATGATAGTCAATTCTGGGATATCCAAGAAATGATGCGTTGTTTTGGGAATGGCACATGGTATGATAAGTGGTGGAGTGTGTGAGGTGGCACCAAAGGGTGGGATAGGTAATAAATCATCAGGCAGGTTTTGTAACATAAGGTAATAGACGTCCCCAAGCACTGCGATGTGAAACCCTCCATAAAAAGAACTTGACAAAACTGACACTAAGCAAAAGAAATTAAGATTCAGCCCTTGATCTATCAAGGAAGGTTTCATTCTGGGAGCTGACTTGTGTAGTGTTACTATTGGATGGGATCAGAAGACTGGCTAGAATGTATTGCAGCAGGTATAGGTACCAATTGAGAATAGTCAGTTGAAGGTTCTGATGAATTGCACTACGCAGTACCATACAAGAGGTCAAAATTTACTTAGACTGCTATCGTTGATGTTAGGTAAACTACTATTTTGCTTCAATTTCTTTATTGGTATTTTTGTTTGTTAGCCCCAACCCAGTTTCTTCTATAGCCCCATTATTTCTTTTGCATGAGTTTCCATAACACAGCATTGCACAGGAATGCAACTATGCTGTTATGGGAGAACCACCTGTATATAGCAACTTCTAAACTTTTCACTGTACTCTTGAATACATGTGACAATAATCATAGAATCCCGACAGTGTGGAAGCAAGCCATTTACCCCATCGAGCCCATGTCGACCCTCCAAGAAGCATCCCACCCAGATCCATGATGGATTGAATGACCTCCAACTGCCCTGTAATATTCCTGAGATTCTTTGATCAGACTGGGAAATTGTCAGAGGTATAATGTGTTTTGAACATGTGAAGTGGAAGAGTATGCAGAAAAGAACAGACAGAAAGATCTATATACAAGTGGAAGGAGTAAAGGACAATTATTCACTTCCTCTTTATCATAGAATGGTATTATAGAATCCCCGCAGTGCGAGAAGTAAGTCATTCGACCCATCAAGTCCACAACGACCCTCTGAAAAACATCTTTCCCAGACTCCCACCCCTACCTTTATCCCTGAAACCCTGCATTTCCTATGGCTAATCCACCTTGCCTACACATCCCTAGACACTATTGGCATATTAGTATGGCCAATCCACCTAACCTGCACATCTTTGGCCTGTGGGAGGAAACCCACGCAGACACGGGGAGAATGTGCAAACTCCACACAGTCACCCAAGGTGGGAACTGAACCTATGTCCCTGGTGCTATGAGGTAACAATGCTAGCCACTGAGCCACTGCACCATCCCTAATTTCAAGTTTACACTGTTTTCTTTCCTGTTTGGATAAACAATTGTGCCCTCTTGAAAGAATAGATAAGAAGAGGGTAAGACTGTTATATACAAATGCAGTTCATCAGCCAGTGCAGCCAGAAAATGTAGGGGTATCCAATCAGGTGATGAGGGGTAAATAACTCGTGAGTAGAGTTCCATACGGCATAAGAAAATCCCTCCATTCCAAGGATCATTCTCATGAACTTTCTCTGAACTGCCTTCAATGAAATGATATCTTAACTTCTATTAACCCTTTCAACTCTACTCAATTGGTTGCAAGAAGAATTTTGAAATTCTTTTTAGCACACAGCTATCCAATTAATATGAGTAAAATTAATGAGCCAACTATGAGGATTTTTGAGTGAAGCACAAAGGAATTTTGTTACCTACTACTCCTAAGAAACATAAAACACAATAAAACCATAAGAAATATGAACAAGAGTCAGCTATTAGGCTCCTTGAGCCTGCTCCGTCATTCAATAGACATTCCTCATGTCCACATTCCTGCATTTTCCCTGTAACTCTTGATTCCTCGACAGATCAAAAAACCTATCGTTCTCTTCCTGAAGTATATACAAGGACACTGCCACCACAGCTGTCTGCAGCTTCACTGGCTGGTGAATTCCAAAGATGAAATAATCAAAACAATCCCCCTTATTCAGTCGTAAATTGGTGTCCCTTGATAGTGAGACCATGCCTTCTGGTCCTTGACTTACCCACGGGGTGAAGCATTCTCTCAGCATTTACCACATCAAGCATCTTAAGAATCCTTTGTGTTACAATGAGATCACCTCCCATTCTTCTAAACTCCTGTGAGTAGAGTTCCATAAGGCAGAAGACAATCCCTCCATACCAAGGATCATGTTCATGAACCTTCTCTGAACTGCCTTCAATGAAATGATATCTTTCCTTTTAGTGAAAGGACCAAAATTGCTCACAGTATTCTTGATATAGCCTCACCAGCACCTTTTATACAGTAGTAAGTATCCCTCTACCCTTGTAGTCCCTTGAAATAAGGGCCAGTATTCCATTAGCCTTCCTGGTTAGCTGCTGGCCCTGTGTGATAGCTTTGTGTTTTGTGCAGAGGTATTTCCAAGTCCCTTTGTGTTGCAGCTTTCTGAAGTTTTTCTCTGTTTAAATAATATTCTGTCCTTTTTGTTCTCCCTTTCAAAATTAACAACTTCACATTTTCCAACATTACACTCCATTTGCCGAATTTCTTCCCACTGTCAATGTACCAGTATCTCTCCGTAAATTGTCTGTATCCCTCCATAGTTTGCCTTTCCACTTTTTTTTGGCATCTGTAAATTTGCCTGCAGTGCATTTGTTTCCTTCTGCCAAGTCATTAATATATACTGTAAATGGTTGTGGTCCCAGCACTGATCCAAGCCAGAAATCAGTCATGGTTTGAGCATACTTGAGGTTTCTAGAGTTTAATATTTGTTTCAACAAATTTAGGAAGAATCTAATTGAGAGTTCACTAAATTTAAGCAAAGCAATGTTAACCTTGGTGCACTTAAAATAAAAGAAAATTCAGACACCTGATTACAGTGAGAATGATAAAATGAGAGACTGGCTTTTCCAAGATCATAGTAGACCATGACAAAGCAGTGGCAAGAGTCTGTGAGAATAGGACAGCATGGTGGAAAACATACATTTGTTTACACTTGAATTATTACTGCTTTTTTGCGACGGAGTTTGAATTTGTTCGACCCTGATATTCCCATCCCTTTTTAGGCAGTTGAACACCACAAGAATTTTTCGTAAAAGTTTTCACCAGTAAGATCCGCACAGAAACTGATGTAAAATTTGTCAGTGATGGGATGATTGAAGTCTGCCTCACACAGCACCAGGGTCCCAGGTTCAAGTCCAGCCTCTGGTGACTGTCTGTGTGGAGTTTGCACATTCTCCCTTTGTCTGCGTGGGTTTCCTCCAGGTGCTCCAGTTTCCTCCCACAGTCCAAAGATATGCAGGGTAGGTGAATTGGCCATGCTAAATTGCCCGTAGTGTTAGGTGCATTAGTCAGAGGGAAGTGGGTCTGGGTAGGTTACTCTTCGGAGGGTTGGTGTGGACATGTTGGGCCGAAGGGCCTGTTTCCACACTGTAGGGAATCTAATCTAATCTAATCTAATCTAAAGCCTGGCACTGCTAAACTTTACTGTATTCCAGATGGCTCAGATGTAATGCAGAATCTCTATACTTTTCCAAAGTACAGTTTAAAGAGTTGCATTTGGTTTTGGCTCACAATGAGAATGGAATCACAACTGATCCAATTCTAATCACAATGCCCAATGTTCAGCAACATACAGATATGAAATTCAAGGAAGTCTGTCTGCAGCAGGCACTGTAACCTGCTGCTAATTCTCACTTCTATTTTTTTTACTGCACATTGCAAGTTGTCGAATATGTCTGCAGTTACCAGACTACAGACTATAAATGGCTGATCATGGTTGAATGGGATTGAAGAGAAAAATATGCCTTTTCTTTTGATTTTACAAGCACACATTGGAAATACTAATGCAAGCTAATTTCAACATCATTTGGGTGATTTTCTATTTAATTTTGTTCTGCGATCCACGACACTGGGTCTCTTTTTTTTCAATTTGCCAAACATGATTTGTCCCTTCAAGCATACTGATGCGTCATACAATTGGAAGGGGATAAGTATAGCAGGGAAGTAGTCCACAGCATAATTTTAATATTCACCTGCTGGCACATTTTTCTGAGCATCACCTGCCTAGAAATTATTTTTAACAGCGCCTTTATTCTAATAAATACAAGTTTTTCCATTCACTTGTCAAGTGGCCTGATTTGATCAGAACTCTGACTCCTGCAGCAAGGAAACCTAACTTGAAAAGCAAAAGCAGGTCTTTCACTGATTTTAAAATTCTTTCCTGCTGTCTAACAAGGCAGTGTTTATTTGTTGCTCGATATAAGGAACTGAACGTCTTTTTCCATGGTTGTAATCCACAAGTTGGAGATACTGCTGGGCTTTATTACAGATGTTCAAGCCTATTATGCAATGCTGACCCAAAAGGATCCTAGGTTTGACTTGCAATCTGTGTTTTTGTTAAGTTCAGTATTACAGGAAAACCAGGATGACAAAAAAAGTTTAAGTTAAAAATCACAGCACCGGGTTATAGGCCAACAGGTTGATTTGAAAGTCCTAGCTTTCGGAGCACTGTTTCGCCATCAGGTTAAAAAGTTTAACGCAGCCTACAAAACCAAATCCTGAATTTTAGAAATCTAAATTTAGAAAAAACAGTGCTCTAAGTACAACTTGAGTCTGTCCGCATTAGAAAGTGGAAAGGCTCTTGATTGATCTGAATAGACAGTCAAGGTTTGGTTGAAGAAAGGTTATGTTAGATAGTTCTAGCTGACTGAGCACTGTAGTCAGAATTCTTCAGCAGAGCGTTGCAGAGGGAACTGAAAACTGTTCTGTGATTGTTAGACGAAGTTTAAGAGCCTGGTGTCTGTGCTGCAGCTTATTTCTCTTTTCCTGACTTCATGCAGGATTGTTTGATAATGTTTGCCTTGACTCCTGATGTATTACCTGCTATTGTCACTGCTGTTATTTTCTTCATCCTATCACACGTAAACTTTTTCAACCTGCAAGATGATAATGTCCTAATTTGGTGTCTCCCTTCATTACTCCCTGCCAAACAATTATTCTCCTTTTTATGTAATACCCTGGTAACCGTCAGGTATTCTTTTCAGGAATCCCCTGGGCACCCAGGAGGTGAGAAAAAAATCTGGAGGCCTTGAAAACGAGGTAGCTTGTCAATGGGACAGAGCATTTATACCCTTGTGCTTCTCGTCAGGAAGGTCAATGGGTTATCTTTCCGCCCTGCTCTGTCTCCACTACAGCGCCACTTTTAAAGTCTTGGTCCCAAATGGGCTGCAATTTTGTTCACCTCCAGGTGAGGAATTGGGGCAGGCTGCATCTAAATTGGAAGGAAGTCCCTGGCTCCACAATCGTTCCTGCACAATTTGAGGGCATGGGCACTGCACAGAAAGGTGGCTGCTAATGGCAACCCCCCCATGGGCTCCCACTTCTGGGCACTGCTGATGGAGCTGCTGGCAGCTCTGGTGGGTAGGATGTCAGCTGTTTCAATTGTGTGGAAGGCCTGCTAATGTTTGCCTGTGTAACAGCATAGCTCCATTTTTCTGCCTGATCTTCAACTGTTGATTCCTTTACGCATCTAAAATGTGTCCAGTGCAGCCTTGAATAAATTGTTTGAATCATTTGGTCAAAATCCAGGGACCCCCCCCCCCAATGGCATTGTCAGTCTGCCGACAGCACATGGACCTGTACAATAAGAGAACTCACCACCACCTTCTCAAAGGCAACTATGGATGGGCAATACATGCTGCCACAGCCAACCATGTCCATTTACATCCATGAATGAATTACAATAAAATAACCTTCACTGCTGCCTGAGGAAGAGATTTCCAAAAATTAGCATTTGTTGTGAGAATACGTTCCTCTTCACCTTCCTTCTAAATGGAGACCTCTTGCTGTTGAACTGTGTCCCCAGTTCTAGATTCCTCCAAGGTAAGGTAGGTAATGAGAGGATGTTTCCCATCAAATCCTGTCAGAATCTTAAGTTTCAATAGGTCCACCTCTCTTGTTTTCTACATTTCAGTGAATGTAGGCTTAAACTGTTCAGACTTCCCTCGGGGCTCACCCTCCAAGGGGCCAATACTTGCTTCACCTTATTTATTTCCTGCATTTGTATTAGCTTTTATGGATTGTGTTTCTTGTTAGTTTCATCTCAGCCACTTTAAGATTTCCTTTTTTGAGTCATCCTTCCCACGTTTTAAAGGTTTTGCCTATCCTCTGGCCTGTTGCTAATCTTCGAAGCACTGGACTCCTTTCTTTTCAATTAGATAATATTCATAACTTCCTTGATTAGCCACAGATGTTGCACACTTTAGCATGAATTTAGCATGAAGTTTTTCTTTCTGTATGGATCAATCTTTTTGGTCATAGATGTGAAGTACCCTCAATGTCTGCTGTTGATTCCCCTCTGTCTTCACTTCCAACCAAATTGTAGCCAACGTTTTCTTTATATCCTTGTAATTGCCTCTATTTATATAGTAATTTTATACACTAAAACACTGTAAACTAACTACTATGATAGTTTATACAGTAATTCTAAACCATCTTACTAAAACTGCTGACCACTTTTATTTTCTTCCTGGTCCCCATGCTATCTGATACTGTTAACAATTCGCCATCTTGAGCTAATTTTCCTTCAACCCTGTCCTCAAACAACCATCTGCTCTGTTTGGAAAGGACCATTACATCTCCGCTTTACCCTTTTCCTCTGAATTTGGCAGTATGTTGTCGTCTCCCAAATCCATGTTTGTTTTCTGCAAAATTCTAAATTTGATTTCATCCTTTCAAGTTTTATCCATATCACTGCACTAAAGTGGTTATTCTGAAAAATTCCATACCCTGTGTAACTGTGACAAAGGTAAACTGTCCTTTTTTTAAATTCCTTCTCAACCTGTTTGCAGTTTTTAATATCATTTGGATGCACCAACCTCCTCCAATGTGTCTCCACTGATGCCTAGCTTTTTGGACTGAACTGACCTGGCTCCATTCTGTTCTATTTGCTGGTCACCAAAATCTCACTGACAGTGGCTCCCCTTCTTGTGCACCATGCAGTTCTATCTGGAGTTCCTTCAAGGATTTATCAATGGTCCTCTTGTCTTTTTCATCTATATCCCATTACTCAGAAATACCATATAAAAACAGTGTCAGTTTTTAAATGAAAACATGATATTGAAAGTACTCAGTAGTTATCCCTATTCTGTTTTCACAGGTACTGAATATTTTCAGCAATTTCTGTTTATATTTCAGATTTACAGCATTTGTAATATTTTGCATTCATTCAGTGTTTGCACTAATTGTGAAGGCTCCCTGCCATATCACACCACTATCTTTCTTGATTCCTTCACTGCTGTTCATTATCAGATTTGACACCCAGTACTGAATGGAGAGAAACTTTCCCCAATGGAATATGGGGAAGACTGAAACCATTGTTTTCAGTCCCAGCTATGAACTCCATTACCAGAGACCTATTGAGAGGTTACAACACAGAAAGAAGCCATTCAGCCCATCTTGTCTGTGCTGGCTGAGTAAACTAGCTGCCCATTCTAATTCCATTTATCAGGATTGAGATGTAGCCTTACAGGTTACATCACTTCATTTACAGATCCGATTCCTTTTTACACAGCTTGGGTGTTTCTGCCTTGACCATCAACCTGTGCAGCAGTCTTTTGCATTCTGTCTATCTGCATCTCCGCACCCTCTTTCTTTCTCTCTCTCTCTCTCTGACAGAGAGTTCACAATTTTCATATGTAGCGCTGAGATGAGCTTCCAACCCCATTTCTATGTCGTCACTTTCAGACTACTTATTTCCTCTTTGTATAATTATGTAATTCTGCCCCATCTCAGCTCATTCACTGCTAACCCTCGTTCATGCCTTTACTATCCATAGACTTTGACTGTTCTGATATAATCCTGGAAAATCTCCCATCACCTACCCTCCTATAATCTTGACATCACCCAACTCTCTGCTGCCCATTTGGTACTTGCATCAGTTTCTGTTCAGTGTCATGTCAATGCTCGCTTAGCCTCTATTGGTTCTTATTAAAGATATACAAAGATTTTTGTCCTTTCTGTCAAATGCAGCCTCTAAGATATCTGTTCCTATCTAATTCTGACTACTTCAGCATCTTTCATTTAACCCCTCACTTCAGGGATTCCTTCTTCAAACTGCTAAGCCTCTCCAACTGACTGACCTCTCAGGTTCTCCTTAAAACCAGATGATGGGCAATGCTTTGACGAGCTGCCCGAATATTATCTCGTGGCACAGTGTTGGGTTTTGAATTGCAACTCTCCAGTGAAGTAGCTCTTCCATTCTGCTCAAGGTCCTATAAACGCACGACTTGATGAGAAAAGCTTGTTGCATTTCATGGACTTTTCCAAGATGGAAAACAGCTTTGTTCCCATAGTCTGACGTAGTATGCTATCATTTTTTTCACTTTTAAATCCTTTTGAGTAAAATGACACCTGAATTCACTTATCTTATTAATGCAGTTGCATGTCCTATTTTAGGGATGTTACACTACACTACACTAAAGGCATTGAAAAGTGAAGGTTTTCCATTAAAAACGACAAAAAGGTAAAGCCCTCATGCAGAAATCTGACAAGAAATAGTTCTATGAGGTCAAACTTAACATTATGAGTAATATTGCTCAGAATCTGGTTGGATGAGCAGCAAAGCTCACCAAACAATGAGACATTGGAGACTGTAGTATTGCGGCCGACTACTCTCCAGAGCTTGGAGTTCGGGAAATCCATAAAGTTTGTTTTATAAAACTCCCTTTTTCACAGCAGGCAGAGAAAGTGCAAATAAGTGAAGGGAAAATTTATTTCAGGTCAATTAATCTTTTCTCTCAAATCCTGAGCGCATCCTTTCAAAGGAAAATGGACAGACGTGTGGTTAGGAATAGAAAATAAGGTTCCTGAGAAAATTTCAAACATGGGTTCACAAAAACATTGGGGTGAGTTTTAATGCTCTCCATGGAATAAGGTGGCGCCTAATCTAGCAGTGTGCTGTTCATGGTCGCCACTCTACCTTGAGAAGATGCTTGTTACATGTCATGGACAAATTGTGACCCTCGAGCAGGAAACCAGTCAACCAGCTACAAGAAGGGCAGGTTGTGCACCCAATTGGTGCTATAGGGTGAGACCTCCGACAGGAGAGGGATTGGACTATGAACTACCATTTAAAGACACCCTGAGAGCTGGTTAGTAGCAACTGTACAACAGTAGTGGTCTGGATATAGAAATTTACACCAATAAGATTTGCGCATCCATTGAACTAATGGAGTAGTCACAGCTAAGAGCTGTTTCTTGCATCTAGTGGCTATTATTCCAGAGGTGTATTTGAAAGGAGGGTGAAATATCTGAGCACTTCTGTTACATTCCTCCTGTGAAGGCACTTTTCTCTCACGAGATATTACAGTGAAGGCTCAAAATGATACAAACAATACTAACAAGCTATTGGGCTAGGAATGAATGCTTCCTTGCCAGTAACACCCACATTCATGAACAGATTTTTTTTTAAACAAAAGATACTTCACTTCAGCTGCAACTTTGCTTGAACATTCAGTGGTCAGAGCAGAATATGTCTTGCTCTCTCAATTTCCAGGCTTCAACCACATCCATTAATTGCAACATTTTAGTTGTGGGATTGCAGCAGGATTCAGTGTTTCAAGTTCTCACTAATACCACATGATTCTGACCTGTTAATTGATTTAGTACATGACACCATCTCAAAAGGTATTCAGAAAATCCAGGTCAACATGATCCACTGATGACTTCTCTTCTCCACTCAAGAGCTCAATCAAACTTGCAAGGCAGATTCTGTTTTCTTGAAGCTGTGCTGTGTATTTTTAATGACTTCTTCCCTTCCCCATAAAGGGCCTCTCTTATGATTCCTTCCAGCGTCTTTGTAATGATGGATGGGAAGCTGACAATCTATACGCAGAGTTGGGAATGTATGTAAATTACCAGAAACTCTCTGTGACACTATTCAGTGATTCTGATGAGACCCTTTTTTAAATGATATTGTTAAACTATGTCATGCATTATATTATGATAGTTAATCTGCTGTGACATTTATCACAAACAGATTCTGCTTCGTTTCCAAACTTCATTTGTTTTGTGTCCCTCTGTCTGTCCTGGTCTTCCATCATTCCTTCATCCTTTCTTGGAGGGAATCTCCCTGTCTGCATTGCTGTCAATGCTTGCTTTGGGATTTTTCATTACTAATACTTTCCCCCACAGCCTTTTCTGTTTTCATCTGGAGTACCTGTGATTTTTTTTATTATAGTGTTTGACTCTTTCCCAGTGCACCTTTTTAAAAAAAATAATTCTCTACTCTCTCTTATTTCTGTCTTCTCGCTTTCGGGTGTCACTGTTTTCACATGCTCCTTTTCTGTCATATACAGCAACAATCTTTGCCGAGTGTTTTCAGTAAAGTTGCAAGGTCAGGTACGCTGCTGGTGGTTGGTATAGGGAGAGGTGGTGGCCATTCTGTGGTGTCAGATCAAGACGGTCTGGTGTTAGAGGGAGACAAGAATCTGGGAAAGGAGCGTAAGTGATTGTGATACTGAGAGAATAAACAGAAAGCTTTCACTTGGGAGTAACAGGAGGCCGGAGTGAGGCAGCACTGGGCACCAGGAATGCTGAAGCGAGGCATTGCTCAGCAGGAGTCCGGCTGGGGTCAGAGTTCACTTCAAACACTACTGGATTAGGGAACTGTGTCAATAAGTAAACCAAGTATACAGAATATACAGTCTGGAGACATACATTTGGCCTACGTATAATGTGCCAGTCCCTATATTTTGAATTTCCTCTGATTCCATTTGTCTCAACTCAACCTATCCCATTATTTTTCCATTTCTTTTTCTCTTACACTTGGTTTCCTTCAAAAAGCATCAAAGATATTTGCCTCAACCACACCTTTTGTGGTTTCACATTCCACGTACTTGAAAAGGAATTTCTGCCCGTTTTTCTATTGAAGATATTCAGAACTGTTTTTTTGACTTATGGTTTCTAGTTTTGGAATCTTCCACAAATGAAAATATTCTCTCCACAGCAACCTTGTGCAGCCTTGTCAGTAAGTTGAATGATCTTGATCAATTCACCTGTGAATCCTTCTCTTTTGTTAAAGGAGAGTGCGTTGTTCAGGACCATGAAAGGGGACAGCTGGGGTGACAATCCTTGAAATTTAAACTGATCGGATTATTTTTCTATTAAAACAAAACAAAAAAAATGTTATCAGGTCTGGAGTAAGAAAATGTGTCCAAATAATTAATTTCTAAAAACAAGCAACCCTTCTCTTGTCACTTCCTGCTATAAGGAGAAAGTGAGGACTGCAGATGCTGGAGATCAGAGCTGAAAATGTGTTGCTGGAAAAGCGCAGCAGGTCAGGCAACATCCAAGGAGCAGGAAAATCGACGTTTTGGGCATAAGCCCTTCTTCAGGAAATGAGGAAACTGGAGAAATCTGAGTTCATCCCTTGTGGTTGGAGGGTTCCCAGGCGGAAGATGAGGCGCTCTTCCTCCAACCGTCGTGTTGCTATGGTCCGGCAATGGAGGAGTCCAAGGACCTGCATGTCCTTGGTGGAGTGGGAGGGGGAGTTGAAGTGTTGGGCTACGGGGTGGTTGGGTTGGTTGGTCTGGGTGTTCCAGAGGTGTTCTCTGAAACGTTCCGCAAGTAGGCAGCCTGTCTCCCCAATATAGAGGAGGCCACATCAGGTGCAGCAGATGCAGTAAGTGATGTGTGTGGAGGTGCAGGTGAATTTGTGGCGGATATGGAAGTATCCCTTGGGGCCTTGGAGGGAAGTAAGGGGGGAGGAGTGGGTGCAAGTTTTGCATTTCTTGCAGTTGCAGGGGAAGGTGCCGGGAGTGGAGGTTGGGTTGGTGGGGGGTGTGGACCTGACGAGGGAGTCACGGAGGGAGTGGTATTTTCGGAACGCTGATAGGGGAAGGGAGGGAAATATATCCCTGGTGATGGGGTCTGTTTGGAGGTGGCGGAAATGACGGCGGATGATACGCTGTACATGGAGGTTGGTGGGGTGGTAGGTGAGGACCAGTGGGGTTCTGTCCTGGTGGCGGTTGGAGGGGCGGGGGTCAAGGGCGGAGGAGCGGGAAGTGGAAGAGATGCGGTGGAGGGCATCGTCGACCGCGTCTGGGGGGAAATTGCGGTCCTTGAAGAAGGAGGCCATCTGGGTTGTACGGTTTTGGAACTGGTCCTCCTGGGAGCAGATGCGGCGGAGACGAAGGAATTGGGAATATGGGATGGCGTTTCTACAGGGGGCAGGGTGGGAGGAGGTGTAGTCTAGGTAGCTGTGGGAGTCGGTCGGTTTATAGTAAATGTCCGTGTTGATTCGGTCGCCAGAGATAGAAATAGAAAGGTCTAGGAAGGGGAGGGAGGAGTCTGAGACGGTCCAGGTGAACTTCCTGCTATAAACCTTGCAGTGCAATGATCCCAATAAGGGTACATAAATCAAAATAATCTGATTTATTGAACAACCCCAAAATGAGGATGCTATCATCATCGTTACACTCTTTGTATCTTTAACATGAAGCAGAGCCAGGATACGTTCCATGTAAATTGACAAGCAGACAATACCTCACATGAAAAGACACATTTCACTTTTAGTTGATACATACTGTGTGTAAAACAAAAAAAACCCTTGTTTTATGCCACTGTACAGTGACCCAGTTTCATAATATCATGTTCTTTATTCAAACAGGATTGGTCAGAATTCCTGTCTGACAACAGATTTCATCTTTTGAGTTTCACACCTACAATTATAATCAGCATGAGTACATATCTATAAACTCTCTCTCCCTGGGGTCATGACCGACCTGATGGTGTTGTTCTCCAGAATTACTTGTCAACCAATCAAGCAGTGATACATCGGCTCGTGGTTTGGTCACTTCTGGGAAATCCCCAGCTTTTAACTTCTCCAAACAATTTTGAATCCCTTCCAGCTTCACAATGTTTCAGCCAGCCTGCACCGTACCTGTAAGAAATCCAAGCTCCTGTCATGCCAAACACAACCATTGACATGATCCTGAGAGAAACCACCTTTCCTTCCCAATAAGACCATAACACGCAGGCCACTCAATAAGATCAGGCTCATCTGGTCATTGATGACTCAATTTTCCAGTCTTATCCCCATAACCCTTGAATATACAAGGCTTTGGTGAAACCTGGAGTATTGTGCAGTTTTGGTCCTCTTCTTTGAGAAAGATGTAGTGGCATTGGACGTAGTTCACTAGATAGATCCCAGAGATGAGGGGTTTGTCAGATGAGGAGAGATCGAAAAGTTCACGCCTATGTTCTCTGGAATATAGAAGAATGAGGGGAGCTCAGAATGAGGTACTCAATTTGATAAAAGGTGTGGGTAGAATAGATGTGGAGTGGATGCTTCCTGTTGTGGGGCATTCTGGGGTGAGAGGTCATAGTCTTAGGATAAGGGGTAGCAAATTTAAAACATGGTTGAGGAGAAGCTATTATTCCCAGAGGATTGTGAATCTGTGCAATTCACTACCTAAAATGCTTTGGATGCTGGAACAGACAGTAAGTTTGAGGAGTAAGACAGATTTTTAATTGGCAATGAGTTGAAAGGTTATGGAGAGAAGGCAGGGAAATGGGGGTGAGTAGCACATCAGCCATGGTCAAATGGCAGAGCAGACTCATTGGACTAAATGGCCTAATACAGCTCCGATATCTCAGGAACTTATGAACCCTTGATCCCTCTCGTGCTTGAATTATTGTTGAAGCGGATGTTTAATCTGCTGTTCTTGCTATTTCCGTCGCCTTTCCCTTTGTGTCAGTATATGTGCGCTGATCGCATTTTGACTCCTGTGCAGTTTGTCTTGCAACCCTCATTTTTTCCATGTTCACACTGCTTCTTTCTCTCTAACATTGCTTCCTGTTCGTTGTGATCTTATTGAAACGTAGAAGTTTTGTATGGGGCTGGGCTAGGTTGATGCTGAGAGGTTGATTCCCTTTGGGGAAGATTCTAAGTCCGGGGCGTAATCGCAAAGTAAGTTATTACCCATTTAAGAATAGAATATTTCTTACATTCTGTAGGATTACAGTGAAAAGCTTTTAAAATGTCTGCCTCTTATGGCAACATCTGAGGTACAAGTATCTTGGTACAAGTCTTGGATACAGCAGGGGAATAAACGTAATTGCATTACTTCATAGAGTTGAAAAATAAGTTTAGGAAAGGACATCATTAAAAGAGTTGACATGACAGTAAGGTAGGAAATTTCAAGTAAACATTACATTGTAGCAGCTCGGTGCAGGACCTCCACATGTGGTCTGACCGCCCGCATGAGACCCCAGCAGTGCCCTCTCTAGTCCAAGCCTCTAGACACTCTGTACAGGAACTCAGGGACCCACTGCCTCCGTGTTGCTCTGGGGCTTGCAGACTGTGTGCTGGTCTGGGACTCTCCTCTGGTGCTAAGGGGAAAGAAGCAAAAAAGGAGAAAGAGAGAAAAGGAACAGGCAAATGAAAAGGGATTTCTTCTGTCAGAAGGGAGGGAAATATTAAATTTTCTTTCAGTGGAGAGGTCTTTTGAGGCTGTGTTAAGTATATTCAATGCCAAAATATTTCAAAAAGGGAATCCAGGGTTATGGAAAAAAAGGTGCTGACATGGAGTTGAGGATTACCTGGTTAGCCATAATCTTTATTGAATGGTGGAGTAGGTTTGATGGGCCAAATGGCCTTGTTCTGGTCCTGTGTCTCATGGTGTATTGCTTCTTGGTCAGGGGCATTAGTTCACATGTTTCTTATTCCCGCACGAATGATATTGGACGTTGATAAAAACTAAGTGCTGAATCTCACTTTGTTTTGGTTGTGTTGCACTGGGTTATTTTCGGAGGAATGCTTGCTGCAAGGCCCAGTGAGTTTTCTCATTGCCAATGAGACCTGTTTGTTAATGCGCAACCTACCACACCCTTTTGGCAGTCCCCACATCCGATTCCTTGTACAACTCTTCCCTCACTGGATACCTGCCAAAAGGCCATGCCATCTTTGAAAGGGTACTGGGCAACCCAGGCAAGTGTTGACAATTGGCATTGCCCCCTTACCCAAAGAGTAATGATACAGCAACCACAAAACTACACTGCTCATGACACAAAACTGGCATGGTCTACACTCCATCGTAAATGAAAGACTTGTCATTGTTTAACCACCCGGGCCCCACATTTTATCTGCCTCCAGCAATATAGGGGAGGTGATGACCGAGTGGTATTATCACTGGACTGTAAATCCAGAGACCCAGGTAATGATTTGGGGACCTAGGTTCAAATCCAAATCAGGTAGATTGTGAATTCAATAAATATCTGGAATCAGGAGTTTACTGATGACCGTGAATCCATTGTCAATTGTCGGGAAAACCATCTAGTTCACTAATGTCCTTTTACGAAAGGAGTCCGCCATCCTTACTTGGCCTACATGTGACTCCAGGCCCACAGCAATGTGATTGGCTCTTAACTGCTCCCTGGGCAATTAGGGATGGGCAATAACTGCTGGCCTAGCCCTCATATAGCTGGGAGCTCATCTGTGAATGAATAGATTTTGTTAAAAACCCATCTAAGCATCTTCTCAACCTCATTGATACTCAGGAGAAAGTGAGGACTGCAGATGCTAGAGACCAGACTTGAAAAGTGTGGTGCTGGAAAAGCGCAGCAGGCAGGCCAGGCAGCATCCGAGAATCGACGTTTCAGGCATAAGCCCTTCTATGCTTGAAACGTCGATTGTCCTGCTCCTTGGATGCTGCCTGGCCTGCTGCCATTCCTCCAGCTCCTCAAGCACATCGCCTCATTGCCTGTTCCATTTGTACAGAGAACAGTGTGACAGGATGATGCAGCACACTGTCTAGACTGTACTAGAGGGACTCCTCTAGACGTGTCCAAGCAGTGGGACCAAGCTGTTCACCACAGGCCCATTCACAGCAAGGGCGTTGACAGATCTATATTGCGCATCAGGTAATGGGTGTGTAATGGTGTCATGCGCCATGGTCACACTGGGGTAGCCCTTATCCCCAAGTAACCAGCCTTGTAAAGCACCCGGATCCTCAACCAGACCAAGTACATGAGAATGCTTCAGGATGTCAGGGTCTCGGCAGCTGCAAGGGTAGTGGGCACATACCCCCAGGAAGTGGGAAGTGGTATTGGGATTCCAGATCATCTGGACAGTAATGGAATGGAACCCCTTCCTGTTGACTGATTCCGTAGCATTGTGATACTACCCCCTAAGTGCCGTGTGAGCAGTCAATGGCACCCTAAAGGTCAGGGATGCCAGTTATCGTTCTGAATCCTCCTGCGTGGGCTGCAGCACCGATCACATCATGGCGGTATGAAATTGCACTGTTCACATTGGCAACTGTTCTGATGTATTTGTGGTGCATGACTGAGGCATCCCATTGCTTACAGAATCATAAGAGTGCAGAAAAGGCCCTTTGGCCCATCGGATCCACACCACCACATGAGAAACACCTGACTTTTAACCTAATCCTATTTACCAGCTTTTGGCCCACAGCCTTAAATGTTATGACATGCGTAGTGCACGTCCACCTCCCAGGCAGTACATTTCAGACCGTCACCACCCTCTAGGTTAAAAGAAAATGTCCTCATGCCCTCCCCTCACCCTGATACCATGTCTCCCGGTGACTGGTGCTTCCTGGGAGGAGCCAGCTGCGGACAGGTTCAACGCCTCTATAGCCTTCACAAATAGCTTTCTCCCAGGAATGCGCTCCTCTCCAATTCCTGTAGCTCCCCATCCACTGTAGCATCCTGTGACATACAGACCCTGTGTCTGCATGGTGCCTCACTCATCCCCAGGCAATGTAGCCGAGGCCAGAGACAAATGTTGGATCCTCTGAACCCCACACACCTGGAGGGGCCCTGCTTCTGCGACCTTCGCCTAAGCTGGATGCTCCTTTTCTGACATGTGTGGTAGTCTCCTACTCCTCGTGGGCACAGTCATCCTGTCACCCTGCCAGAATCTTCTGAGCAAGGCAGCCACAGTGAGCAGCAGGTTGCTTTCCTCAGTCAAAGTGACCTCCTTCAGCAACAATGAGCAAGCTTCTTAGCTCTGTGATGCACCTTGTAGATTAGGGCTGTGCACACTCTTCCACGCAGTGAGACATGCTGCCCCTCAATAATGAGGGCCATGTCATCACCATTCATTCAGCTTCAGACTCCACATGGGCACTCACATTACATTACATTAGAAAGGGAGTGCCTGCCCTGCTCTGACCCCCTTCCCATCCAGCACCACCTCAATCATTCAGCATTTCATTGCCTTCAGTACAAACCATTGTTAAACTTACACGTCAGCTGGTGAAGCAAAGGGGTCCACCTGCCACAGGTCCTTTGGATATTGCACAAGTGATTGTTCATCTTTGACCAGGATTCACCTTTTCTCTTTTAGGTCAATGCTGTTAATTTCACCGTCATTGAGATGCCAATGTTCACTTAACAAGCACAAACAGCGTGGTGCAAGTCATGTGTCCCCTAAACACCAGCACCCTGCCTCCATTGCAAAAAGTGAGACGATAAAATGATTGCAAATTCAATGTAGCTAATGTTTGCAAATACCTGGTTCGTATATTTGCCCCTTTTATGTCCTATCATCCAGCTGACATTGATACCATGCCCATCACACTGACACTGATTTGGCCCTAAATTGGGCATTGTCCCAAACATTTTGTCGGTACCTTTTACATTTGAAGAACAACATATGATAGGGAATGCATGTCACAATGGGCACCATCAAATAGTGTGCTGCTCCTCCTTTACACCCTGATGGATGGAGCTTATCTTGTTAACCTTTTCATCTCCTGATTATGCATCAGCTTCCTGTACCTTGTGCCCTCCCCCCAGTTCTGAACAATTCTGCTTGATAAGAGTGAGTTCACAGAAGATTTGTGAAGTTCTTTTATTCTCTGTATACAGTATGATAAAGAGACTATTGCTGAGTAGAACAGGCTTCATCCATTATATCCATGCTAGTAATTACACTAATCACTAATGCACCACTCAAGTGATCAGTGCACTGCTATGGAAATGAAAATGAAACTCTACTCTCAAACTGCTTAGTTTCCCTTTCAAACAATTTACACACATTACTGTCACAGATTTCGGGTGTACTTTAGATGTTCTCTTGGATACAATGGACTGAGGTGACAGAGTGGCAAGTGGAAGTAGCATTACAGAGCTGTCTGAGGTGGATGAATGTCATGCCTAGAAACGAAACTGAGCACAAGTGAATAATGTCAGATTTAGCAGCAAACCTATTGTGCCGTTTTGCTGGATTCAGTTATCAATGTAAGGCAAGTTATTTTTTTATTTTCAGGAAGGTTAAACAGACATATTTGCCATGGTAGTGTTTGTTGGAATGAACTGATTTGGTGGGCTTTATGGTATTTTTGCCTAATTAGGTATTCCCACCTACATTTTTTTTTACAAATCCCTATATGAGAATCTGTCTCCATTAATGCATTCCATTCATTCACATTTCCTCTGCCAAAATCCATGTGCAGCTTCCTTACATAGGAAAATGTGCACTAAATCCTAATGATTTTCTCAGCTAGCTTACAAATTCCCTGGGCTAAAAGTTTAATTTTGAAATCCCTTCAGTGCTCACCGCTCAGCGAAAACAGTTCACAACTCAATGTTTCATGTTTATCACTCCTTTTCATGCTTCTCACCCACAATTAACTCTTTCTTCTCTTTCCATGACATTTTCTTTTCTAATCATTTCTCATTGTTTTTGCCAATGTATTGATGACATGGTTTTCTCAAACTCTCAAAACCTGCTCTGGATTATCAAAAATAACATGTGCACAAATTCAAATCTATTCACATTCATTATGGACCACACTAGAATCATCAATGTCGAAACATAGAAATTAGGAGCAGGAATAGGCCATTCAACACTTTGAGCCTGCTCTGCATTCATTATGATCACAGCTGATCATCCAACTCAATATTGTCTTCCCACTTCCTCGCCATACTCTTTGATCTGTTTATCCCTAAGAACTATATCTAACTCCTGCTTGAAAATACTGTGTTGTCCTCAACCATTTTCTGGAGCCAAGTATTCCACAGGCTTAGCACAGGAGGGAGGCGCTGAGTGATAAATGGGAGGGTGGGTCTGGAAGAGGTAGCTGGGAAGGCGATAGGTGGATGCAGGTAGGTGGTAATTGTGATAGGTCTGTGGGGAGGGTAGAGCAGATAGGTGGGAAGAAAGATGGGTAGTTCAAGACAGCAGTGGAGGGTTGAACCTGGGATGAGAAGGTGGGGGCGGGAGGGGAGATTTGGAAACTAGTGAAATTGACGTTGATGCTGTTGGTTGGAGGGTCCCAAGGCGGCAGACGAGATGTTCTTCCTCCAACCGTCGGGTGACTTTGATTTGATGGTGGAGGAGGCCCAGGACTTAGAAGTCCTTGGTGAGTGGGAGAGAGAGTTGTTGGGTATGTGTCCCAGAGATGTTCCCTGAAACGCTCTGTGAATTGGCATTCTGTCTCCCTGACGTAGAGGAGATCGTATCGAGAGCAACGGACACAGATGAGGTGGGTGGATGTGCAGGAAAGTCTTTGCCGTATACAAACAGATCCTTTTTGTACACTTTATCGCTTTATGCATTGGAAAGATGGCACTTGTCTTTAAGGAATCTGATGGAGTCCCCAAGAGCAGGAAATAGAGCATACAGGATGACTGAATTCACTGAAATTTTATTTCCCAGACAGCAGGTCGAGTTGCAGAAATGAAGTCAGCAATGTGTCTGTAGCATGTTAGGCCCCACAGTGGCCAGCTCAGATTTTGTTTTAATACATTTGCATGCCATGAATACTGATTTGTGTGAGACTTGTCTTCATTACAATGAAATCCTGATGTGTCAAGTCTCAATGGCTTTAAAATCGCCAAGTTGGTCTTTTTTCATAATCCTACAAATGTGCTCCATGTCAAAAGTTTCCCAAATGATAGCACAACAAATGTGTGAAAAATGACTTTATTAATCTGTTCATGTGTTACAATGACCCAATCTTGTAAACTACATTTTAAAAAATAGTTAGGAAATGTCTCTGAGGGCAAAAGAAATCTTATTCAGTTTAGTGCATTATTTTCAGGTGAGTTCAGTACAGTCTACCATGTCCTCAATGCAGTTGAAGATGTTTGTGATATTTTCAGGCTGCATTGTAAAATCTGGGAGCGTCTCCCCAGTCTGTAGCGCCTCACCTTTGCTGTGACCTTTGACTAGAGATGGGAACATTTCTGCTCAGGTTGTTCTATGTCAGTGTTGGGGTACTCAGCTGTTTTCGTTCTCCTCCTTGCATCAACAACTATCTTTGTCAAACTGCTGCCTTATGTTTCAGAATGGCTGACAAATTCGGTGGTGGAATCTAACATTCTTTTGCAATGTCCACGTTCGAATCATGCTGTGGTCTCCAACTTGCAGTATCACCTTCACTTTCCCCGTGAAAAGGCGGCTTCATGTGGTTTAACCATACCCACAGACTTTTGATGGGCTTCATAAGGAGATCTTTGTGTCAAATGCCCAGTACCCTCTGACATTGTGCTGTTGTGCCACCAAAACTCTGCTTTGACCAGTCAGAGAGGTCACTTAACAAGCTTACACAAACTCACATTATTTGGATTTACCAGTTTGGAACTTTGACTTTACTGTGCTATTGATGAGAGTGGCTGATGGCCATTCAGTGGCTGAAAGGAGTTGATGTCATCTGCATTTGATTCATTGCAATTTTGTTGCATATCCTACTTTCAGGATAAAGTCACAGGCACGTGAGGCACCTGTGCCTCTTGGGTTTACATTTGTTTCGAGATGGCATGGAGCAGATGGCTTTGTGCAATTGTGTCTAAGATCTGTGCTTCCATTGTTCAACTCTATGGCACAAAGGGAGGGAGTACGAGAATTGTAACATTGCATGATGGCTCAGGGCCAGATAGGGAGAGGCAGGAGTAAGAGTGATAGGGTTGGGAGTTAAAAGATTGAGGTTCAGTTTCAAGACAGAGCAAGGGAGGACAGAGTAAGGGTTGGGGCATGGAAGAGTGTAGTGAGAAGAGCCTGGTATCCTGGATTTAGTGAGGTGCAGTGGGAAACAGTCAGTCCAAGAAGAAAATGAGTAGATTAAATGGGAGAGTAAGTACTGATCAAATATGGATCCAACTTGTAGTGCGGCAGAGTTTCTGCTGGACTTTGAGCTCACATGGAGCATTTCACTTGTCTGACT